>NC_033798.1:13604160-13624547 GCF_001876935.1 Asparagus officinalis
AGTGCACTAATGACAAACACAAATAAGTGATATGATCATGGAGTTCGGTCAACCACTTGACCTATGTCTTCGCTCCTTACCTCGAGGAGAGCTTCACTATCACAACCAGGTTTTCTACACTCACCCGAATAACATTTTCACCTCACACTCGATTTTCTAGATCACCGAAAACTTTACAACACTCATAATGTAACTACACTAACTACCACCTCAAGTATTGGTCTCTTGCCCGTGTCCTTCCTCAAGTGCTCGGAATTACCATTTCTCTCTAGACTTTACTACCGACCCTACTCCTCTTGGAAGCGACCCCGTCTCTCACCCTATACTCTTGGTGTACTAGTGTAATACAAAGTGAATCTCATAATAAGCACAATAAAACAAATGATTTTTCTCTAATATGGATGAGAACACAATGTAATCTCACACTCAATGATACACTCCCCCACAACCTAAATTATACTATGTATGAAAATACTAGAAGCTCAATGGTTGTGTGTGTAAGCAATGAGTAAATAAAATCAACTAAACTCAATATAAACACTAACTTAATAAAATAATAATCAAACAATATAAAAGTAAAGCTAGATTGAGTTTAGGGAAACTTCTCTATAGATAACAAGAGGGAGAGAGAGAGAAGAGTTGAAGCTCAAATAGCAAAGATGATCTTCTCTAGCTCTTGTGAAATTCTCTTCACAAACCGAAACTTGAAAATGCTTAAAAGCTTTTTAAACAAACTTAAACCAAACTTAAACCCCTTGTAAAACTTGTTTTAAAACATTCTTCTTGGATAATTTTTGGTCTAAGGTATGAGGGGTATTTATAGACATCCCAAGACACAAGAAAATCAAAACAAAAAGATCAAAAATCCAAAACAAGACAAGGCTGAAAAAACTAGCCGTTACAGCATCAGTCGACTGACGGGTTTCATCAGTCAACTGATGAGCTGACCGTTATAGGCATTTTCTAGCTCATTAGTCGACTGGCGACATTATCTGTCGACTGATGACCTCATCAGTCGACTAGTTAGTCGAGCAACATAGAAACAAATAGTTTTAATTATTCTAGGTGTTTTCTTCAGTCGACTGAACATTTTCATGAGTCGATTGATAACAAGTTATCAGCTTGATTAAAACAGTAAATCTGATTTTTGAAGTACCTTTAAAAATAGTAAACAAATTTCAAAAAATGTAAAACTTTGGAAAATATTTATAAACATGTTAGAAAAAGAATTTTTGGAATTGCACTTCTTAATAGTAAAAACTCATCATTTTACAAAAACGTCCAAAACATGAAAACATGAGGTACTTGAATTTTGATGGTTTGACATAAACCAAGTTTTGAAACTTTATAAAATAATTTTATAGACTTGATAAAAGATATAAATTATTGTTGTTAAGTCTATAAACAAGAATATAATATTTTAACAAAAATACACATGTTTTGTAAACTTTCAAAATAATAAACGTGATTTCATTGAACTAAATAAACTTGATATTGATGAAATCATATATAAGCATATAAACATGAAACAAATATCTATTTTCCAATTGTATTCATTTGTTTCATATATATAAACTTTAAAGTTATAAAACCAAAACATATAGTATATATATATAGTATTATAATATATAATATATATATATATATATATATAGTATATATATATATATATATATATATATATATAATATATATATATATATATATATATATATATATATATATATATATATATATATATATATATATATATATATATATATAGGTAAAAGCTTATGTCAACTTAAGTAGATTAGGAATAAGTCATCCATCAACTTTTTTAACCGTTGATATTGCATTGAGATCTGTGATAGATATGAAGAATCTTTTAAGATTTGTGCATCTTTTGATCGGCACAAATCTGTAGATAAGATGAGTGGAAATCCCCACGACCTCGTATCCACTTGTCCACCTCCTATCCACTTAAGTGATATGAGTTTTACTCTCTCTCTCTCTCCTTCATCTCTACTCTCCTATATATATAATATCATATAATATATTATATATAATATATATATATATATATATATATATATATATATATATATATATATAACTAAAACTTGTATGTGTGTATGTAACTGAGCTTGAAGTATCTACACACAAGTATAAACTTCTAAACTAAATATACCAAGCAATGATCTTCATGACACTCGATCTTGGTAACATGGACGAAGCTTGATTTTGTATATGTCTTGAATTGCAAAAGGCTTTAATCCACTATTCCTTCCATCCTTCAATGGATATGATCATGAAAGCTCTAGTCCATCCATCCTCCAACTTATTATTTGTGTACAATAAATAGGAAAACACAAATACTGGACAAACAACATTAGTAGTAAATTGTTTATTAAAACATCATCAAAACAAAAATGCTAACAGTTAGTGCTGTTAGGACTACTGTTAGGACTATGTCCGTGCAATGTCTCGTGTTTGAATAATTACAAGCATATATTTGAGTCTAATTAGTAGTTGAGATGATTTGTACAAGGTTCATATGTGAAGGAATCAATATCAAGATCGAACGGAGAAATTTCGTCTTAGCAAGATGAATCAGCATAGCAGAGTCATCGATGAGGATCATACTCATGGAGCACATGGTATTCGATGAGCATATCCTCTTATTAATGAATCTGTTGTTGTGCTCATCAATCAATAACTCTATATCGATGGTAAAAAAATTCAGAGAGCCTCTGATCATCGATGAGCACATATCTCATCGATGAGCCTGGATCAATGACCTTCAATTTTAAAGCACTCCATTGGTGATGAATATAGCAAAAGAAGTATAGTCATCAAGGACCAAAGGATTCACTAATTAATGAGGTTATGATCAGCTATGAGAAATCCAACTCATTGATGAGGCTGTATCAAATCAGGAGCCTTTGAGATATAATCTTAGCCATTCATTGCAGTTAAACATATTTCTATATTCATATAAATTAAAAAAAAAAAGTCTTTGAAGTCGTCCTCATGGACCATTGAAGACTTGTTTTCAAGACTTTTCCAACACATTCATCCATCCATTATTATCCACCATTGGTTATTAGAGTTTCTCCTCCTCAACCTATGCAATATTTCTGAATGACTCTTTGACAACTACACCCATGGAAGTAGTCACGGTTCTAATCACACATTAAAGGCAAACATAATGCAACTTTAGAATCTTTCTATACTAATTAATCTTTTTCTTAATTTTCTCATTGCCCATTTCTCACCCACTCCTCTCTTAGTATTAATAATATATATTTTCTAATTTCTAGTATATTACTACATCAATAACCTCTCGTACTTACAATCAATACAATTTGATGCACATTTTATATTCAGGTCAAAATAGAATTTAAAGAAACCCAGTTAACTTGAGTAACCTTTTAATCCAACACATATATAATAACAATACAATTTGCTTAAAATATGCCTAGATGTAGCAAATGAGTAACTGAAACAAAAAAAAGGCTGCAAGTGTTGCTAGTCAACTGCTTCTTAGCAGAACTTCCGATCATAGACATTAACAATATCTCAAGAGTTTTATGTTTTGTTGAATAAATAATTAATAAAAATCATTTAATTACAATCATAGAAATTAACGAAGTCTCCTTTGTCTTCCTTGTCTTTCGGATTGGGATCCTCTACTCATGCATAGTGATTCCTAATATTTGCTAATGCATCTCCACCCTTCATTGTGTGGACCCCACCTTCCACTTTGTACTCATCCACACAATGAAGGGTGGTGATGCATTAGCAAACATTAGGAATCACTATGCATGAGTAGAGGATCCCAATCCTTGTCTTTCACCATCTGAAGCCTTGTTCCTAATTAAGTATATAGTCTTTTCCCCCAAGTGTGATCTCTTTAGCATTTATTTACAAAAAGTTTGCTAAAACCAAAAAAATGTGTTGGAAAAAGGTTACAAGTGATGAAATTTCAATTTGAAAATTCAAAGTCTTGTAAATTTAGGTCTAGAGTGCTTTACATCATGATACTATAATAATAGTGACATAATTCAACCTTAAATAGAGTCACTTTTGTTTCTAGCTGGAATACATAACTAGTGAAAGTTAAGCATTTGTTTATTCTCTTAGAAATTAATAAAGCATTCGAAGTCGTTGTCGTGGACCGTGGAAGTCTTATTTGTAAAACTTTTCCTGCACGTTCAACTGTACATTATTATCCACCATTGGTTGTTGGGGTTTCTCCTCCTCTAACTTCTCCAAGCTTTTGAATGACTCTTCAACAATTGCACCATCGAAGTAGTCACTATTCTAATCACACATTAAAGACAAACATAATGTAACTTTAGAATCTTTCTATACTATATATCCTTTTTCCTATTGCTCATTTCTTATCCACTCCTCTCTTAGTGTTAAATATATATATATATATATATATCAGCATGCATGCATTGTTTTCTAATTTCTACATCCATAACACATCTTATTAACAATCAGTGCAGTTTGATGCACATCATATATTTAATTAGGTCAAAAGCGAACCTAAACAAAACCCATTAAATTAAGTAACCATAATCTAACACATAATAACAGTACAACTTGCTCAGAATATACCTAAATGTAGGAGACCCACTTGAAAGAAAAAAGTCCAAATGTCAAATTAAGGTGGTCAAATACATATATATATGAAGGGAAAAAAAGTATACCAAACAAGGAAAATGGCTACAATTGTGGATAGGTCACTGCTCCTCAGCACTATGTAGGAAATCTAAGGGGCGTTAAAAGATATTATTGTTCCAATCATAGAAATTAGATTCTTAATAGTTAATGAAAAGTATTTATTTCCAATCATAGAAATTAATGAAGTCTCCCGAGTCATGGCCGTTGCATGTGGAAGTCTTTTGTAATTAACCCCGTCTCTTTGCAAACTTTTCCAACACGTTCATAATTGATTGATTCTCCTTCCTCCTCTAGCTAGCTAGCTAGCTATGCGTGTATAAATATCCGCTGTTACTCGCTCTTTGGATAATTATTATCAATTAAAGTGATATCAATTCAGGAAATAATAATAGTTATTATAGTCATGGTGGCCATTAATGCCGTTGATCGGCTAAATCCCCATTCAGCAGCAGTAGTAGTCCTCCTAACCATAATATCCCTCTTCTCCTTTACACGTGCTGCTCCTCATCTCGTGTCCGGTGAGTGCCTGCCCATCGAAAGGGCTTCCCTCCTCGACTTGAAACGTGGTTTCTCCTTCGACATGGACTCTGTCACCAATTTGTCCTCATGGAAACCTGGGTCCAACTGCTGCAAGTGGGAGGGTGTCACCTGCGACCCCAATTCTGGCCACGTCATCAGCCTTGATCTCCATAGACGTGGTATCTCCGGTAAGCTAAGTGGCAGCCTCTTCAACCTCACCTCCCTCCAAACTCTCGACCTCTCTGACAATCTCTTTGAAGGAAGCTTTCCGCAGTCGGGGTTTGAGAATCTTGCCAAACTCACCTATCTCGACCTCTCCAACAATAGCTTCGAAGGAAGCTTTCCGCAGTCGGGGTTTGAGAATCTTACCCAACTCACGCATCTCGACCTCTCTGGCAATAACTTCGAAGGAAGCTTTCCGCAGTCGGGGTTTGAGAATCTTACCCAACTCACCTATCTCGACCTCTCCTCGAATAGCTTCGAAGGAAGCTTTCCGCAGTCGGGGTTTGAGAATCTTACCCAACTCACGCATCTCGATCTCTATTTGACGGAATTTAGCGGTCAGGTTCCCATCGGAATCTCCCACTTAACCAACCTCATTTTCCTTGGCATCGGACATGATGTACTACAACTTTGGAACCTTCCAAGTTTCCGAACTCTAGTTGGAAACCTTACCAATCTGAGGGAGCTCTACCTCTTCAAAGTCGACATGTCCTATGACCAAGACTGGAGCAACGCTTTGTCCACGTCACTGCCTCGCCTTCAAGCGCTCGCTCTATACAGTTGTGGTCTCTCAGGTGAACTCACCCATCTCAGTTTATTTGTTCTTAATAGTCAAGCATTAACATCTTTTTAGTTATTTGTAATTATACATTTGGAATTGCGCAGGATTATTGCCGACGGACATCAATCACTTCATCACATCACACATGAACCTGACTTCTCTGGGCTTATCAGATAATCCGATGCTTTCTGGAGGAATGCCAAATTTCCCAAAGAAAAATGCTTTGCAAGTTTTGTCACTCTCGGCCACAAATTTATCCGGAACCCTACCACCTGATTCTCTTGCAAACTTGAAACACTTGACAGACTTGGATCTTACGTATTGTGCTTTTTCTGGACCAATACCTTTCTCCATAGGGAATCTTACCCAGCTTGAATACTTATATCTTTCGTACAATGAATTTACTGGTGCCATCCCGAGATCACTATTTGAGCTCCCATCCCTTACAGAACTTAACCTTGGCCACAACAGCTTTAACGGGACAGTGAACCTAGACTCGTTTAGGAATCTCAGAGATTTAAGCAGCCTGGCGCTTTCAGGATTGATAGTCCAAGAAGTTAGCGAAAAATACTTCCATGTCTTCCCGAATCTAACTTATTTGACCTTAGCATCGTGCGGTCTCACAAAAGTTCCTACCTTTTTAAGATATCAAAATAAAATTGAACATCTTGATCTTTCAGATAACAAAATCGACGGAGGTATACCAAATTGGATCATTGATCAAAATTTGTCGAATTTGAACCTCTCCAACAACGGGTTCACTCATTTGGAAGAGCCATTTAATCTCTCTATGAGGCAAATGGGCTCTCTTGATCTCCATTCCAACATGCTTCAGAGACCAATTCCATTAGTTTTCCCATATGTTTACTATCTAGATTACTCAAATAACAACATCTCATCCGTCATCCCGTCAAACATTTCCTCCTCCCTTAATCAAACTAATAGTTTATTAATCGCCAATAATAGTCTCCAAGGACAAATCCCAATGTCTATCTGTGAAGCACACAACCTCCAATTCCTCGATCTTTCTCAGAATAATTTGAGCGGTCCCATACCATCATGTCTATTCCAAAACAACAGCGCCCTTATTGTTTTGAAACTCAGAGGGAACCGACTCCAAGGGACCATTCCTCTGCATCTTAATGAGGCATGCAAATTAGAGGCATTGATTATTAGTGACAATCATTTGGAAGGCCCATTACCCCGAACATTGCTTAATTGCACGTCACTAAAGGTTTTCGACATTGGAAATAATCACATAGTGGACACTTTTCCATTTTGGTTGGGAAATATGATTAACATGAACGTCCTTATTCTCCGCGGGAATGCACTTTATGGACAGGTGGAAACTATGGGAAACCATGAGACACATGAAAAAACATTTTCAGAAGTGAGAATCCTTGATCTTTCCTCCAACCACTTCGAAGGAAATTTGCCTTCAAAATGTTTTAACAACTTGGAATCCATGAAAAATTCTTCCATTTTGGATCATGGAGATAAAGGAGATAGTATGTCTTCTGAGGGGGTTCCTTATGAAGTTTTGATCAACAAGCAAGAATTTACCCTTGAGAGAATCCTAACAATATCATACACATTTGTTGATTTCTCGAATAATAGATTTGAAGGTAGTATTCCAGAAATGATCGGCGAACTCCATGGCCTCCACAAGTTGAACTTATCACATAATAGTCTCATCGGTAAGATTCCTCCATCGATTGGAAACATGACCCAGCTTGAACAATTAGACATTTCTGCAAATCATCTATCAGGAGAGATTCCCCAACAATTAACGTATCTCAATTTCTTAAGTTTTCTAAACCTCTCCAACAACAATTTGAATGGAAGAATCCCTCAAGGCGAACAGTTTAATACATTCTCAAACGCTACTTACTTGGAGAATCAAGGACTTTGTGGTAAACCATTATCAAAGCAATGCGGCAATGTCAACCCAAATGGAACAAGTGCAGCACCATCTATAATCTCTGATCATCCATCACCATCAGGCTATATCATTGGGCTTGCCCTATTTTTCGGTTTGGGATTCGGAGTGGGTTTAGCAGCAGTCGTTGTTCTTCAAAATGTGCAATGGAAATTTTGGAAAAGACAAAACGGTGCTCATGTCTAGTTATCCATGAATTGTTAGTTAAGTTGATCACTTGTGAAACTAGAGAATGATTCTCAGATTTTTCATGTTTTACGTATTACTATCAAATAAAATGAACTAGCTTGCCTCTCATTATGGTACCTCTACTCTATTCTAATAAAACATTTATATACAATAGGTAAATTTCACAATGCACGCTTAAGTTTGGGCATTTGTTAGGTTAACCCATAACTTTTATATATAACATCACAAAATTCTCCTTAAGATTTGAGAATTCTCAAATACTCCTTTCAAATGTCAACAATTTTCGACAAAAAACCAGCCTAAAATGCATGAACCATAAATTTTAATGAAAAAAATATCCCTTTGTGTAATTTTATCCTCACGTGAAAAAATACAGTAAATGTGCTAGGGATGTTTTTAAAAATTGTTGAAAGGTGAAGGGGGTTTCTGACAAGCCAAAACATAAGGGGTGTTTTGTGTCATTTGAAATGCTCAAACGTTTTTCTTTTTGGTTTTGGATTTGTGTGTGTGCGCGCGCGTGTGTGGGTGTGTGTCCATATAATTTTATAATTAAAATGGGACGTACGTACTATGAATATATCTAATACTTGCGAGGCAATTCTAGGTCATAAAATTGAGATTTTCTTAATATGCTATGCAACAAGGTAAGAAATCAACCCTAAATTATTAAAAGATGATAAAGCTTACAGACTACTATTTATGCATCACCAGACATAGATCTATTACGTATAAAAAAAATATCTGAAGAATATCATAGCTTGACCAGGATGAGGATCTTCATGCCTTCGTAAATCTGACTCCATCCTCCAACTTGAAATCGAAAAGAAAAATATTTGAGAGTAAATAGCTAAAAAATGCATTTTATCAAGAAAATTCATAAATTTTAATTTGATTATTTTAGATATTGTGAGTAACTGAAGAAACATATTGATGTTTTATGAATTAGAAGGACACAAAACTTTTATATGATGGTCAGGCATGAACCTTGTATGTTTCACAAATTCACTGACACATGGACTTCTCAAAAAAAAAAGAGCATTTATGAGAAAATTATTGGGCCAAAGGTATATATCTTAAGACCCAAATTATTAAGTCAGCTTCAATAAGCTCTAGGTAAATAGGAAGGATGGATTATTTAGGAGAATCTCCTCAATTGTCCCAAATAATATCACTATTCACGAGGTCAACAAGACATTGTGAAGAAAAGAGTCCCATTTTAAAGAGAAAATTCGATTGAAACTTATTATCGTCAACTAGTCTGCATGAAACCCTTGAGGTTAATTATCTGGTTTTTAGTTTGTTTTCTTTTTCTTTTTCTTTTTTTTAATGTAAGCTGGGATAGTTGAGGAACATATGTCCTGAAATACAACTGAAGATTAATGCTAGAAGAGTAAGAAGAAAAACGAATAATGTTTTAAGATATTGATACTGGGTGGAAAGAATACACAAACAAAAGTAAAAGAAGTTTTTTAACACAAAAGTATCACTTTCTGATTATGTGGTTTATTTAATTTCATTCTGAAGTTTCTGTGCATATTTATAGAGGACTACAATAATAAATAACAGAATAAATTCTTATGGAAATGAATTCCATAATGTAACACTTAGTAGAAGCCAAAATTTACAAAATTAATTAAAGAATCTAGTTTTCAAAGTGCAAATACTCCATTATAGGCCAAATAATCTAAAACAGTAAAAAAATTATTTTCTATTAAAAATATTATACATTAACGCAAAAATAAATGACCTAAAAGAAGCATGAAAGTAAAAGGAGAAAGCCTTTACTGCTAATTACCTGCATAAGTCTCTCCCGAAATGCAAAAATCCTCATGCTTGTAGTGAGGAAACCTCTCAAACCAACTCACCGGCAAAGCATATGGGACCAAAACTGCAAACAAACAAAAATTAGAAACCAATATCATAAACAGAACTTTCATCTACTTGAAACAATACATACATTTTCCCCAAAAATGGAAAAACAAAAGATTGACAACTTGCTCTTTTATCCCTACCAATATACAGATCTTTCAAAGTATTCATGTCAACCGTAATTGTTGACAGCAACAATTGTGCAAAAATAAAAAAGGTGGCGGTCCCCATAAAAATAAATGCACCGAAAGTGGGAGCGAGCACCGAAAAGTTAGCATAGTAAAAGGAAAAATATTATAAAATTAAGAATAGTGTTTTCCCAACCGCTATAAATAGACCCAAAACTCTTCAAGGAAAAATCCATCCCAAAGTTAACTCCATATATAGAAGAGTGAGAGAGAAAAATACATAGAGTTTCTCATTGTAAAGAGAGATTGTAATTGTTCGCGCCGAAAGTTGATTTCTTCATTACAGGACTCATTACAACTTCAATCGTTACAATAAGTTCAAAAAGGAAGGACTTTTTATACGACTCCTTACACAATGAAAATAAAAAAGATTACAACTTTCTAGAAAACATACATAGAGAGATCGTTTGTCAGTCTTCTGCTTGCATGGGATCTTTACCGGTGCTAGGGTTTATCCGTGGACCACCAAATGATCAGATTCGATTGATTTCGTTGCCTCAAAAAGAAGACAATAAATTAAAGTAATTATCTCAGCAATGGTGAGATAAACGCTCTTCTTGAGATTACAATAATGGTGTGATCTCAAGGGAAGCGGATGAATGGGGCTGAAAGAACTGTAGATTTATCAAACTCTCCTCCTTTTTGTCAAAGAACTCGCTAAAGACTTGCTTCCTCCTTGTTGAAATTCGTGCTCCTCACTCTCCAAAACGTCAGGGCTTCGCCGTGCTCCGAAATTCTAGATACGTGCGAATGAAGGCCCTAGGGCTATATTTATAGGCTTAAAAAGCTCTATTTTCGGATAAGAACGAACAATTTGATCTTATCCTCAGTTGTAACCACTTCACCACGTTCAAAGATAGCCTCAAGTAGGAGATGTCTTGGCATCTCACGGATGATCATGAGTGAGTCCATTGTGGATTCATTACCCAGCAGAAGACCCCGGGTTCTGATGGATATAATTACATTCGTGGCCTTCGATCAGGAATCTTGGGACTTGATACAGCTTTGTCGCGGATCAACTGTCGATAGCTGCTAATACAGTGAGTAATCGGCTTGCTAGACTTGGGAGGAAACTTCCTATGAAGGACTATAGGTGCTATGGTTGGGTTCACTCACTAGCAAAGAAGTGGTGGACTCGTATGACGAGCTGTGGACTCGTATGACGAGCTTTGTTCTCGGGCGTTGGGGTAATGAGCTGAAGCAGAACGGATTATACGCATCGATACGGGCTACTATGTATGGATTGTCAATCAGTAAATACCACTTCTTAGCATTGTTGGAGCTTTATAATCCGGACACCAACACTTTCTTGACCCGTAATGGAGAGTTGGGGTTAGCTCTTGATGAGATGCAGAAAGTTTTTGGACTTCCAATGGGTGATTATCCATATCAGGAGTACTTCCCTTCTAATCGGCAGTTGAGGCAATTGAAGAAAGCTTCCTCTGATATGTACGACACGTTTTGGGATCTCACATGTCACTACCAGATGACTCTAGTTAGCATAAACCCCATGGCTAAGAAGAAAACACAGATAAGCCTGAAGTAATTCGCTGATTATTTGTTTTAGTATCTGGAGAGTAGTTCCAGTAAAATAGTTTGTGAGTTAGCCCATCTGACTCCCTCAGAGATCAACGACCTGATTGAGAAGACATGTGCTCGATCATTCACTACTTCTGCTATTGAGGGACATTTTCCAGCGGGGACTAAGTTTCATACATTCTTGTGGCATGTGCAAAAGCGTATTCGATCTATGACTCTTCTGGTGGGGTATCTCGCCATTTGGTTGAAGAAATATATTATCCCATATCAGTTCTCCGATGCTTTACTGATATAGGTTCTCTTCCTGACCGTCCAGTTAGCTCATGGGAAGGATCTCTCCTTACTTCCGGTGATGGTTACGGATATTCATTGTAGGCTTAGATACCTGGTTGATGTATTTACACAAATAGGGTCCAAACCGTCGACCGAGATTCCTTCCGTCAAGGTCGAGCTCCCGTATGCATATTTGATGACATGGCTCATCCTTCATCGTCCCGATTTGATGTCAGCCCCGAGCACCACCGATACCTTTGTGCCCTTCCTGCAATTATTAGAAGAGAGCAAATGGTTTTTGAAGACTTTCACTGAGGCGAAGCAAGAGCTTTAGATCCACAAGTGTTAGGAATTCTTCAAGTGTTTTCCTCATTTCTCTGGCCGTTACGACTAGGTATTGATTGATGAAGAGAAGCCGAAAATATGATGTACTTCCCTTGATGTTGGTTGTTTCCGGTAGTTGGTGAACATCCGCCTCGGGTATCTCATCTTTCGGGTGAAAGGACGTTGTTACATAGAGCCTTATTTACCTAATCGGTTTGCTCGTCAGTTTGGTTATGACCAACTGTACGTTGGTAATCCGAACCGAGGCTTGAGGACTGAGGGTGGTCTTATAGACGGTGTTCGAGAATGGTTCTAGCATTTAATAGGTTAAACGGGTGCCACTTTTACTCTCCCTGCATCCAAGCACAAGCCACAACTTACCTTCCTCAGTTGCAAGTGGCTCATTGTTGCTAATGATCTTATGAAATTGAAGGACATTGCCGAGTTGGAGGCCGAAGATTTAGTTCGAGCTATTGCTAAGGCTGCCCGTGACACTGAGCTTTTGAAGAAGCAGGGAAAGAAGCCTGTTAATCAATCCCGCAAAGGCATAGATAGAGTAAAGGATGAGGAGGAGCTCCTTCCTACTGATGACGAAGAGGAGACTTTTGAAGAATACCTTGGAGATACAGATATCAGATTTGGAGGAGATGAGGAAGAGCTTGAGACAGGTCTGTTAGACTCTTTCTTCTCAGAATTACTAAATCTAGCATTTGCTCGTCGAGCTTAGCGATCTATTTTTCCTAAACCTCCATCGGCTCCACAAAATCCGAGGTGAGAGGTTTTGTTTACTTATCCTAACAAGATGACTTTTGTTACCCAGGTGGAATGGTTGAAGAGGACAAGCCTCTTATTTTTTGTCGCGCAAGATCTTGGTCCACCGCTGAGGCTACTGCACGGGTTGAGGTACATGCCAATTCCACGCACAAGAGACCTGCTACCCACATGGAGGCTCGATCCCCGAATCGAAAGAAGACAGTGCGTAAGTTATATGCCGATCCGCGCGCTCGCCATGCAGAGTTATTTGACCATGTAGCTACCGGTGGAGAAGAAGGTAATGCTTCACTACTATATAGCCTTTAGCTAGTTCTCTTATGGATTCTTTGGACTTAATCATGTCCCGTGTTTTTAGGGGGTCGCAGAGAAGGTGAGTTCCCGTACGACTCTATCTTCTCCAACTTTACCCATTTCGAAGGCACAAGCTTCGTGCAGCAGATGTGTGAGGCTGTTGATGAAGAGCACGTGCATGTCGGGCTGGTGATGGTGTTAGCCAGGGTACCAGTGTTAGCCAGGGTACCAGTGTTGAGCCAAGGATTCTAAGTCCAGGTATATCTAACACCGGTAGTATACCATTCAAGTGATAATTAAGGGAGTTAAGAAATTCAGAGTTTGTTCACCCTTTAATCGTTTCTACGCTTCATTCTCTTTTAGACAAATTAAAGGATGCAGGCATGAGTGTTGGGGTAACAGAATATGTTACTACTGCTGGAGGAAAATCTGATTCTCACTATTATGAATTCTAGCTTCTTTCTCTCTGCTCAACATTTAGGCTCTTGTGTAGATGCCACAATGGAGGGACCGATTGAGGAAGATGTTTTCCATGGTGTGGACACCGGAGGATTGAGCGAACATACATTAGTCTCAGCGCCGAGCTTCTTAGGATCTGATCACTTGCTTGTTGATATGTTGGCAGAACAAGCCGCTCGTAAGATTGCAAGACCATCCATTGAGGGTGGTTCATCTAAAATACAATTGAAGATTAATAAACTAATTTTCAAAGTTCAATTAAAAATAACAAAACAACTCCAAAAATTATAAATTTTGTGAAACTGTTTATTCATATAATCATAAACATGTTAGAGAAGAAAATTTTCAAATTTCATTTCTCATTTGTGAAATCTCATGTATTTTGCAAACTATTTAAGATACGAAATCTCTAAACATTTGATTTTTGATGAAATTCTTTCAAACAAACTTTGATATTCTTTTTAATGGATTTATAGACTTTATAAAAGATGTAAAACTGTATCATAAAGTCAATAAACCAAGAGTGAGTTATTTTCTCAAAGAAGTGTATAATGTAACCAAACAAAACAACGTGTATGTGTAAGATATGAGCTTTAAGCATTAACACATAAAGTATAAACTAAAAACTAATATACCCAAGGCAAATGATTTTCAATTAGCTCGTCTTAGTTTTGGATAAAGCGATAATGAATCTTGACTTGAATTGCGACGACTTCATTCGTATATCTTTCCAACCTCCTTTAGATATCAGCGTTAAGCTCAATTCCATCCAACCTCCAATAAGGATCTTTGCGTAGGAATCCTAACGAGCAAAACAAACACTCGACAAATGATGTTAGGAATTGTTTGTTAATTATCAAAACTAGATTAGATAGTAGGCTCATAAACATGAGTCCTAACAAGAGGAATCTACATCAATGACCGACCACATCAACACCCTTATCACACTATTCTCTCAACTCACAACGTTGGGGGTATACAATCAATGTGAAGGAACATGCAGAACTTCTACTTCAGAGTCTACCTGACTCGTATGATTAGCTCATCATCAACCTAACAAGAAACGTCCTCACAAACTATCTAGCCTTCGATAACGTTGCAACCGCTGTTTTGGAGGAAGAAAATCAATGCAAGAACAACGAAGACAGACATGCAAGTTCGTAACAAGCGGAGGCCTTATCGGTGACGAGAGGAAGATCAACGGAACACGGCTCCAGTGGGAGTCATACCCACAGTAGATCAAAATCAAGAAGTAAGAAGAATATCAAATGCTATATTTGTGATAAAAGAGGGCATGCGAAATTGGAGTGTTGGCACAATAAGAAAAGTAGTGATAAAAAGTCTTCAAAGCCATCAACATCTTAAGGATGCATTGTCAGCACATCAGATGATGATAAAATTTTATACAGTGGAGCAACCACTATTGATGAAGGTAAAAAGAGGTTTGCTGATGCTTGGCTTCTAGATTCAGCGGCCTTCTGACACATGACCTCTTGGAGAGAATGTTTCCACAAATATGAGCCTATCTCAGGAAGATCTATATTCATGGGCAATGATCATACCTTGGAGATTTCTGGTATTAGCACTATAAAAATAAAAATGTTTGATGGTATAATACGCACCATTCAAGATGTACGACATTGATAATCATATTTTATTACAATTTTATACCCTCATTATCTATTTTATATGAATAAATATGATACTAATAATTATTTTTATCTTTAAATACAGGTTAATGAAGAACAAATCCCAAAAATCTCATCTCTCAACAAAGGCCCTTGAGTAAATGAAGAAATAAAGCAAAAGAAAAATCAAAAAGGCCATTGGAAAATCCAATTGCCAAATTATCCAAAAGCTCAAGCTAAAAAGAAGAATTAAAGCTCCAAAAGCCCAAAGACCAAGCCCACAAGCCAATGGAAGAAAGGATCTGCGGACAACAAAAGGAGAGTATCACGCATCGATGGGCACATCGATGAGCACATCGATGAGCACATCGATGCGCTTATCGATGCGCTTATCGATAAGCTTATCAATACCCTTATCGATAGCTCCGGCAGTTTGTTACGAATCAAAGGCTGAAATTTGTTATTTTTGGATAAGATTTCAATTCAATGGCTCTCATTCACTGATGTTTACTATAAATAGGGGTAGAGAGTGAGGGGTTAGAGGTGTAAAAAATTTTGTAACTCCATTTAGAGAGGAGGGTTACTCTTAATTGAGAAGACCTTCCAAATTTATAACTTTTGTTACAATTAATAAAAGAATTTTTCTCCACTTTAAAATTTTCTTTTCTCCTCTTTGTTGAATGATGAGGATGGGGATGAAGAGCAATTTGAAGGTTTGCATTTCTTTTATTTTTCTCTTTTATTTATTTTTAGTAATTTCTTTATTATTGCTTATTAGTTAGATCTACATTCATGTTTGTAGTGTAGATTTATTTTCTTGTCTCTTTGTTTCTTTTTGTACTTTAATTTGTAGAGTAGATTTATTTTCCTGCATTTAATTTTTGCAATTTATTTTATAGTTTTGATTTTAATTCTTTGTAGTTAGATTTATTTTTTGTTCATAGTTTAGATTTTTTTATTTTTATTTTTGTAATTAGTTCTTTTTCTTCTTGCTTTTATTTCTTAAGATGTGAAATTAATTCTTATAGGAATCTTAGAATTGTATGAAACTAGTCTAATTTCCTTTATATTGTATGAATTATTTTCTTGCACTTAAATATTTATGTTTAGGATAATTAACTAGAGAACTAATTGGTAGAAGAAGAATTTGATAATATATGCTTATCTTAAATGGTTTGATAGGTTATACTTATGAATTCTAGGATTACTATCTTGTTGTTGTTCTTATCATGAATTGTAATTTTGACTTAGATGATAATTTGATAGGTTATACTTTCCTTAAATGGTTTGATAGTCTATGCTTAATAAATCTAAGTTGAAAAATGATAAAAAGAGAATAGTTTGTATTTTATAATTGAGATTAGCTAGTGGATTCAATTCTAGATCTCTCATATCTTTAATTGAATCCTCCCTCTTTTGTTTTCTTGATTTTTTCTCTTTTTATTCTTGCTTTTTATTTTATTCTTTGATTCTTTCTTCTCTTCTCTAAGATTCAATTTATTGTTACTTGCATATATTCAAAACAATCACTCATCATATCTCTCTCCATAATCACACTTATTCTTTAATCCTATTTTTGTCACACACAAAACATAAAAACCAATTCTAATAATCTCTTAAAATCACCTTCCTCGTGGGATCGATAACTTTTTATATTATAACTTGATCAATTGTGCACTTGCAATTTTGGTATATAATTATGCCACATCAGACATGTAAAGGGTTTGAAGAAAAATCTATTATCTTTAGGACAATTGGATGAGCTCGGATGTAAGACCCATATAAAAAATATGATCATGAAGATTATTAGAGGGACACTTGTTATGATAAAAGGAGAAAAGATAGCTGTAAATCTATACATATTCAAGGGATAAACCCTATAGGAAGCTAATTCATGTGTGGCATCAACTAGCTATGGAGAAGAACAAACCATGATGTGGCATCACAAACTAGACCACTTGTCAGAACAAGGCTTGCAGATTCTCTCCGAACAGAAGCTACTTCCTGGACTTAATTCAATAGCTCTTCCATTCTGCGAGCATTGTGTTACACGTAAGCAACATTGGCTGAAGTTCAACACATCTAGTTAGAAGAAATACTATTCTGGAACTTGTTTATTCTGATGTATGGCAAGCACCAGTTATAACTATGGGAGGAGCAAAATATTTTGTGTTTTTTATTGATGATTACTCTAGGAGAAGTTGGGTGTATCCTATCAAGGAGAAGATAAATGTGTTCTCAATCTTTAAAGCCTACAAAGTACGAGTTGAGCTTGGATCTGAAAAGAAGATCAAATGCTTGAGGTCAGATAATGGAGAAGAATACACAGTGAATTTCTTACATTTTACAAGTAAGAAGGTATCAAAAGACAACTCAGTACTGCTTATACTCCTTAATAAAATGGAGTGGTAGAGCGGATAAACGGATGTCTGTTAGAAAGAACAAGAGCAATATTGACAACTGCAAATCTGGATAAAGTTTTTTGGGCAGAAGTAGTAAAAACTACATGTTATATGGTGAATCGATCTCCATCAACTGCAATACAGTTAAAGATACCGATGAAGATGTGGACCGGCAAGCCAGCTGATTATTCCAACCTCTATATATTTGGAAGTCCAGTTTACATAATGTACAATGCCCAAGAAATTACAAAGCTGGATTCAAATCCAGAAAATACATATTCTTGGGGTATGCTGACGGAGTAAAGAGGTGTCATTTGTGGGATTCCACTGTCCGTAAGGTTATCATCAGTAGAGATGTTATATTTATAGAGAATTAACTATGGAGTGAAGAAAAAAGAAAGCAGTTCAAGAAAGAACTCAAAGACTGTAGTTGTTTAGGTAAAACATGATCCAAATTCTTCTGAAGCAACACCGGAGTATGATGTACAAGAACTAGTCGAGTTCGAGGCTCCAAAAATTTGAAGGTCAACTCGTGAGAGAAGACCACCGACTTGGCACTCGGAGTATATTACAGAGAGTAATGTTACATATTATCTTCTAACAGAGGATGGAGAGCCATCGACTTTCCATGAAGCTATAAACATCACAGATACATCTTTGTGGATGATAGCAATGCAGGAAAAAAATTGATGCTCTCCATAAGAATAGGACTTGTGTACTTGTGTCACTACCACAAGGAAGAAAGGATATTGGAAATAAATGGGTCTACAAGATCAAGCGAAATGGAGATGATCAAGTGGCACGATATCGTGCTAGATTGGTAATAAAAGGATATGCTCAGAAAGAATGTATTAACTTTAATGAAATATTTTCTCATGTAGTTTGACTTACAACAGTTTGAATAGTCCTATCTATGAGCGTTATATTTGACTTACATCTGGAGCAACTAGATGTAAAAATAACATTTCTTTATGGAGATCTTGAAGAAGACATTTATATGCTTCAACTAGAAGCTTTCGAAGAAAAAGGAATAGAGAACTTGGTTTGTAGATTGAACAAATCTTTGTACGCTCTAAAGCAGGTGCCGAGGTGTTAGTAGAAGAGATTTGATTCATTCATCATAAGCTTTGGATACAACAGACTTAATTCATACCCTTGTGCATATTTCAAGAGGTTTGATGAAAGTAACTTTGTTATCTTATTGTTGTATGTTGACGACATGTTAGTTTTAGGCCCCAATAAAGATCGTATCAAAGAATTAAATGCACAATTGGCTAGGAAATTTGAAATGAAGGACTTAGGATCTGCAAACAAGATTCTAGGGATGCAAATTTACTGAGACAGAATTAATAGAAAGATCTGGCTTTCTCAAAATAATTATTTGAAGAAAATCTTATGACGCTTTAACATGCAATATTGTAAGTCAATTTCTATCCTACTTCCTGTTGATTTCAAGTTATCCTTCACTATGAGTTCTAGCAGTGAAGAAGGGAGGATAGAGATGTCTTCAGTACCGTATGCATCAGCAGTAGGAAGTTTAGTGTTCGCTATGATTTGTACAAGACCAGGCATTGTACAAGCAGTGAGAGTTGTTAGTCGATGCATGGCGAATCGTGATAAAGAACATAGGAATGCTATAAATAGGGTCCTAAGATACATTAAGGGAACCTTAAATATTACATTATGTTATAGGGGATCAGATTTTATTGTCAATGGATATATCGATTCTAATTATGCAGGTGATCATGATAATAGAAAATCCACAAAAAGCTATGTGTTTGCACTTGCTGGCGGAGCTGTAAGCTGGATTTCAAAACTGTAGTCAGTTGTGGCTACTTCAACAACAAAAGCAGAATATGTAGCAGCTACACAAGCTAGTAAAGAGGCGATATAGTTGAAGATGGTGCTGAGGAAACTCGGGCATGAACAAAAGAAGGTTTCTCTCTTTTGTGATAGTCAGAGTGCTTTGTATTTAGCAAAAAAATCTAGCTTTTCATTCAAAGACAAAACACATTCGAGTTCAGTGTCGTTCGTGAGAAAGTGGAAGAAGAAATAGTGGATATACAGAAAATTCACACCAAAGACAACCTAACAGGCTTTTTTACAAAAGAAGTCAACATTGATAAATTTATTTGGTGTCGATCCTCTTGTGGTCTGTCGGAGACATGAGCAACATGAAGATGACAAGATAGAAATAATAATGTGAATATATGATTGATACTCGATCAAATCTTCAAGTGGGAGATTATCAGTGGCAAATTGTTCACAGCAGCAATTGTGGACAAACAAAAAGGTGGCGGGTCCCACAAAAATAAATGCACCCAAAGTTAAAAAGCAGGCACCGAAAGTTTGGCACAGTAAAAGAAAAAATATTATAAAATTAAAAATAGTGTTTTTCTCAGCCGCTATAAATAGACCTAAGACTCTTCAGGAAAAATCCATCCTAGAAACAACTCCGCATATAGAAGAGAGAGAGAGAGAAAAATAGAGAGAGTTTCTCCTTGTAAAAAAAGATTGTAACTCTAAAAATTTTCC
>NC_033798.1:13625547-13646553 GCF_001876935.1 Asparagus officinalis
CCAGCCAGTACGTGTTTACTGTCTCGCCAGCGAGACAGTATTGAAATGGTTAAAAACCACCTTGATAACTGTCGTACACGTGTCCATTAACTGCCAAGGACGTGGAAAACATCATGGGCGAGAATCACGTGGATAACTGTCAAAATAACGGAGTTTGAAACGTGGGAATGCAGTTACTAAAGAAACCACTGTGCGGTTGGGTTTTCCGAGACAGTGTTTACTGTCTCGGAACCCGAGACAGTAAACTCTGTCTCGGCCGCCGAGACAGCAAACACTGTCTCGGTAGTCAAGACAACAAATGCTGTCTTGCGAGCCGAGACAGCAAATGCTGTCTCGCGAGCATATTTCCTCTAACTGTTCCTAGAGGCTATAAATACCCCCTGAGATCAATTTTTTGAGGGAGGCTGATCATTTTTGAGCATTTTGGAGCAGACAGAGTAGAGTTCCTGAGCTTCTGGCAATTCCTTGAGATTCGAGCTTTGACTTGATCTTAAGATGAGTGATCGTCTTACTTTGATAAGATCTTCACTTCAAATTCCTACTTCGATAAACGAAGGAAGAATCACTTAACCCCTCACGATTCAATCAGAATCTGTGATTTGGTGGTCCACGAGTCAAAGCGCTCCCGGCACAGGCAAAGATCCCACGCAAGCAGCGATCCAAACAACGATCCTGCGTTTGTTTCTAAAAAGTTATAATTTTTATTTTGTTGTGTAAAAGAAGTCTTATAAAAAGACTATTTCTTTCAAATTTATTGTAATCGACCGAAGATATGATGAATTTCATAACAAAGTCAACTTTTGACGCAAACATAGTGCGGGTAGGATTGTAGCACGGGTCGGGACTGTAGCACGAGTTAGTTTGAGATACCTTCGGTATTTTGGTCTTAATTCTCTCGTCCGACCTCGGATTGAGCTGGTTCAAGATGAGTTGGAAATCTGACAAAGATACCTATAACTTTTATCTTTTGAGTTTCTTCAGATTCAAATTATAGCATGGTATAAAATGCCAATCCTTTGTGCGGGCCACTTTGAGGTGTTTGACACTTTCTGACTTCTCCGGACTTGTATTGCATATTTCGTCATTCCGTTGACTTGTACACTCCAATGACTCACTTTGTATATTCACTAGCTTCCACGGGACCGGATAATCATTTCCTGACTTGAATGATGATGTTTATCGTCTGCATTTCGTCTCGAGCTGTGTGTAGGAACTTATAGGCATTTTTATACGCCTACAGATACCCCCTCCAAAGTATTTCAGACTCATTCTTTTATAGAGGAGTCTGTAGGCTGTCTAAAAATCACAATAGATAGTTGATCCCCTATCAAACACCGATGATGGAAGTTACAATCTGACAACTTCCAGAAGGCTACAATTTGAGGACTTTCACATAGAAGGCTACAATCTGACGACCTTCACAACAACTAATGAAGGCCCCAATTCAACAGCCTTCACAATCAACATCGGGAGTTACAATCTGACGACTCTTATATTTTTAAGGAGCCAAGACGAAGATTACAAGGTGACGATCTTTGCAAAGCTCTAGCAAAAGAAACTACAAATTGACGGTCTCTTCATATTAGAATGCAGATATCTCTCAAACCGTAAGGAATTTGGCAAAACGGAGGAAGCGAACCGAAGCCTTCGGCTAGGTTCGGATGGCCCCGTCTCGTCGAGATAGCCGATTTTCATATGTAATTCGTCCAATTCCGACGTACGGTTTGAAAGTTATGACCTGTTCTTCGTAGCAAGTAATGTTCTGAAGACCGTCTGCAAGACTGGACTTTATCAGAACATTGGACTTAGCCTGAAGCCCGCCAAGCCCGCCTAAGGTTCGCCTCTGCATTACAAAGTCAATGCGTACATGCTCAACTCTGCGTTTTCAACATCAAAACGCAGAGTTAATCGCTAAAATAGCACAACTGTGCGTTTTCAGCCGTTAACAGGCTCAACTCTGCGTTTTCAACATCAAAACACAGAGTTAATCTCTAAAATAGCATAACTGTGCGTTTTCAGCCGTTAACAGGCTCAACTCTGCGTTTTCAACATCAAAACGCAGAGTTAATCTCTAAAACAGCACAAACTGTGCGTTTCAGCGTTTAACTCGTTCAAGCACGATTTGAACGGTTCCAGAACCGTTTTCTCCCCAAGATTTTAGGGGATCACTACCCTATCATGGAGAGATTTATGGGGAGCAGTTAGACCCCATTAAACCCTCATTAAGGAGATATTTAAGGGGGCGGTTATACCCTTAACCCCCTATAAATACCTCAAAACTCAACTGAGTTCGGATCCTTTTTTTTTGGAGGGGGGAGCTGACTTTTTGGGGATCCTTGATCGAGCATCTTGCCGCGTTCTGCAGCAACAAGGAGTTTTGGAGACCAGCAACAGGAGCTTCTTCCTTGGCTTATTAACCGAACTTTCGGTTCAAATCAACTCTTTTTCAAGAGTTCAAACTCGTTCAGAGTTATCAACTCGATCAGAGTTCAAAATTGGCTCTACGAGTTCTTCTAAAACTCGTTCAGAGTTATCAACTCGATCAGAGTTCAAAACTTGCTCTGCAAGTTCTTCTAAAACTCGTTCAGAGTTATCAACTCGTTAAGAGTTATTTTCAAACTTGCCACGCAAGTTCTCCATAGCGTCAAATCGTGAGGAGAAAATCACGTTCCAGTGAATCAAGACGTTCGGATCGTCAACGAGAAGCAAACTCGACGCGAGCATTCGAGGGAGGCATCTCATCGCCACCGTGAAGAACCCAGAATTAAACAAAGGGGAGAATCAAATTTATTCTCCTCTCTTTTGTAATCGGAATCCAAATTGTAATTGATTTTGAGGGAATACAAGTCAAATTTTCTTTCATTGTCTTTTTACTGCAATTTTCCAACAAACAAAAGATGGCGACTCCGCTGGGGACAAGCTTCTCTGACGAAGAAGTGGTGGTGCAATCCGACGTTCATCTCACTGGAACGACCGTTGAAACTCTGATTATCGAGTTTGATCAAGCCAAGTACGAGGAGGCCATCTCCTTCGGATCCCTTAGCCCCAAGGCTATGCGCAAGATCCACAAAGTTTCCGAGGAGACTAAAGCTCCAGTTGTAGCCAACTCATCTAAAGACTATCTCCCATGGGGGTTGCACTGTTCATACAGTCCCCTCTCTAAAGGAGAAGACTCGATTTCAGCACAACGCCAAAAAAGCCGATCCTCCAATCAACGCGAACTCCGCGTTTATGAGCCTCAACATGAGCTCTGCAAAAGCCCAGCTAAACGCAACCCTTAGGTGTGCGTTTCCCAGATAGAACGTAGCCTTCAGAGGCATGTTTCAATACCAAGACGCAGACCTCAAAACTGTGTTGATTTGGCAGAACGCAACTCTTAGTAGTGCGTTTCAGAACTCAAACGCAACTCTCAGGAGTGCGTTCTATCATTTAAACGCAGACATCAAACCTGCGTTGATCTGGCTGAACGCAACTCTCAGGAGTGCGTCCCAGAACCAAAACGCAACTCTCAGGAGTGCGTTTCGCAAACTGAACGCAACTCTCAGGAGTGCGTTTCTGAATCCGAACGCAGATCGCAGGACTGCGTTTCACTAGCAAAACGCAGACTTTGGTCTTGCGTTAATCAAGCTAAACACGACCCTCGTGTTCCTTCTTTGGAACACGATGTGATTCGTCGTGTTCAAAATGATCAACATGGATTTAAAATTCATGTTTACCAAGAACCAGTCTCATCCTTTAACGGACAGGGGGTTCCATCTCTACCCTCACGCGCTGTGAGAGGTGCCAAGGAGACTAAAGCTCCAAAGGTTGCTCCCATGCCAAAGGAAACCCTCTCCTTTAGTCGCCGAGATTACTCGAGCAGCCCTACCTCTAAAGGAGTGGGCTCAGTTTATGCCAAACGCAGCCCTCAGTGGTGCGTTGTGCAATCAAAACGCAGCCTTCAAAACTGCGTTGATTTGGCAGAACGCAACTCTCAGGAGTGCGTTTCAGAACCAAAACGCAACTCTCAGGAGTGCGTTCAAGATCCAAAACGCAGACTTACAAACTACGTTAACCAACAAAAACGCAACCGACAAAGGTGCGTTTCATCAACAAAACGCAGACTTCGGTCTAGCGTTAGTAAAACAGAACACGACCCTCGTGTTTCTTCTTCAGAACACGATGCGATTCGTCGTGTTCAAAAAGATCAACGTGGACTCAAGATCCATGTTCACCAGGAGCCAGTCTCATCCTTTAATGGACAGGGGGTTCCATCTCTACCCTCACGCTCTGTGAGAGGTTCATCCCAAGTCTCTGACTTGCGGGAATTGCTGTCGATGTTCAACCGACCGACGAATGTCGTTTTGCTCAATAATCGACGACATCATCACAGGAAGAAGACTTTAGAGGTTGAATACCTTGGAGTCACTTCTAACATGGTTGGTAGAGGGAGATCATCAACCCTTAGTTCCGACGGGTCAGAGACAGATCATTCTCCAAGCGTCAGAGAAATCACTAACGAGTTTGAAGGAATCTACCAACGTACTCGGACTCGAACAGGAGCCATTCCTCCTATCAACTATCAGAGTTTAGCCAGAGGAACTAATTCCGATGACGAACACTCAGCCATTGCGGAGTCCCAATCATCAAGCTCTTTCGTTGGGCATGAGAGCTTCGTCCACATGGCAGAACATTCGGAAGACCTTTCAAAGAGACTTGATGAACAGGAAGCCATGCTCAAATCTCAGCAGGAGGCCATCAATGAACTCATGGCCATGTTGACTCAAATCGTCGCAGACAAGGCCAAATCTCAAGAGACAGATTCGCCGCTTAGGCAAGAATCTTCCCGGAGAGGAAAAGCGTCTTCATCCCGACCTCACACAAGCAAAGGGAAGGGAAAAGTGGTTGATGATGCGGCTTCTGACCAAGAAGCCCACAGCCTGGAATCTTCCTCTGATGAAGGAAGAGAGACTGAGAACGAGCAGAATCTTCAGTCTGCCAAAATGGAAGAATTGGAAGCCCGCCTTAAAGCCATTGCTAACAGAAGCGAGCTCCAAGATGAGGGAGTTATCAGACCCTATCCTGCCGAATGGGATGCAGCCCCTTATCCTCCAAAGTTCGAGGTCCCGACGCTACAAACTTTTGACGGCACGGGATCACCGAACCAACATATTTATCATTTCAAGTCACAGACTGGAAATATAATATCGAACGATGCCATACTGGCTCGATTGTTCATTGGCACCCTCAAGGGAATTGCCTTTGAATGGTTCAGGAAACTGCCTGCGGGCTGTATCCAAAAGTGGGCGGATCTAGAGAGACTCTTCCTGTCAAGATTCTTTGAAGAGGATACAGAAGTCTCCATCCATACCCTTCTCGCTACTAAGCAGAAGAAGAGGGAATCAGTCAAAGCCTTCATCAAAAGGTTTCGAAATATGGCTCTGCGTTGTCCGACAGGTATGACACAGTCTACCCTAGTACAAACCTGTCGACACAACTTACAAACCGACCTCCTAGCTCGAATAGGAGTTGTAGAATGCCGTTCCTGGAGACAACTAATCTCTCAAGGCGAGCATGCTCAAAAAATTATTGCCAGGATCAAAGCTGAAGAACCAAGTAGGCAGGATCAACCTGAGCAATCAGACCAAGCCCAATCTTCTCCTGAGCAACTGGACCAGGCTTACTCTTCCCAGTCAGAAGGGAAAGATACTACGGCCACAGAAGTCAATCCTCTTCAGTAGGATGGCGGGTCCAACAACTATCATGTTAACAGTTACCTCTGATAGTCAAACTCATCAGATAATGGCCTACCTGGTGATGTGACTCTATTCAGACTTCATGGATAGGGCCCCACTAGGTGATGTGCCTTGTCTACCTCTTTTTTATTCCCCTGCTAAGTCTTCATCAAGACTGGGGGTTGGTTACTTGGAATCCACTGGATTAAGAGTAACGAATCTTTCACATCGTCGAGTTAACATTACACTTCTGACGATCATCATCCCCACAGAGTATGCATTCAGTTTGCATCACTCCAAATTCTTGTCACGTTAACAATACACCTCTGACAAAACCCACTTATCAATCCTCGTCAATAGGATGATAAGTCCCCAAAGTTGCTCCAATTGCAACACAAATCCTGTCACGTTAATACTACACCTCTGACAAAACCCACTTATCAATCCTCGTCAATAGGATGATAAGTCCCCAAAGTTGCTCCAATTGCAACACAAATCCTGTCACGTTAACACTACACCTCTGACAAAATCAACTTATCGACTCTTTCCAATAGAGCGATAAGTTCTCAAAATTGCTTCCATAGCAATATCTTTCTTGTCACGTTAACACTACACCTCTGACAAAATCCACTTATCGACTCTCTTCAATAGAGCGATAGGTCCACAAACTCGTCAAGTTAACACCACACCTCTGACGACCAAATCAACTTATCGACTCTCTCCAATTGAGCGATAAGTTCTCAAAATTGCTTCCATAGCAATATCTTTCTTGTCACGTTAACACTACACCTCTGACAAAATCCGCTTATCGACTCTCTTCAATGGAGCGATAGGTCCACAAACTCGTCAAGTTAACACCACACCTCTGACGACCAAATCAACTTATCGACTCTCTTCAATAGAGCGATAGGTCCGTAAAATACTGTTATGTTAACATAACACCTCTAACAGTCAACCCCCCAATGAACTTGTTAATTCTTTCGGTGTTTCAAGCTACACAGGAAGAAATGACACCAAAAATCCATGCCTTCACGCATGGGGGACTTTATCTCGATCCCTAATTAGAGATAAGTCTGCATCTAACACATGCTGCCGGGTAGCCTATTCCCGCAATAATATCAAAGCCTACGTATTCAATATCGTAGCAGGTCGTTATTAATAACGTCAAAATCCATGCCTTACACGCATGGGGAATTTTATCCTGAATCCTAAGTAGGGATAAGTCAATGTCTAACACACGTTGCCGGTTAGTCTTTTACCGTGAAAAGGACATCAAAATCCATGCCTCACACGCATGGGGGACTTTATCTTGATCCCTAAATAGAGATAAGTCTACGCCTAACACGCGTTGCCGGTTAGTCTTTTACCGTGAAAAGGACATCAAAATCCATGCCTCACACGCATGGGGGACTTTATCTCGATCCCTAATAAGAGATAAGTCTACGCCTAACACGCGTTGCCGGTTAGTCTTTTCCCGTCAAAATGACAAAGTCTATGTATTCAAAATCATAGCATCAAGACTAAGAGAGTTCATTCTCTTAGCACAACGTTACATGTGGAACGGACCTAGATAATTCACATGCTAGCCCGACTCAAACGGTAATCGGTAAAGGCTTATCAAATCCGTTGATGGCTGAGGGTTTGCCAAAAATCCTACGCACATTTGCAGGCCCATCAGCTTAATAGATGTGGTTGATGGCTAAGGATTTGCCAAAAATCCTATACACGTTTGCAGGTCCATCAGCTTAATGGATGTGAGCCGAGACTTAAGACAGATGCGCCAAAGACAATTCTCAAAGACTTAGTCAAAAATGCACGGAAGCCACTCCCATGTGTTAAGTCAAAACGTTGAGGTCAGACCCGCGATGCAAAAACCGAACGCCGAGGTCACACTCGCATTCCAAATGGAAGTTACAATCTGACGACTTCCAGTAGGCTACAATTTGAGGACCTTCACGACAACTGATGAAAACTCCAATTCAATAGCCTTCACAATCAACATCGGGAGTTACAATCTGACGACTCTTATATTTTCAAGGAGCCAAGACGAAGATTACAAGGTGAGGATCTTTGTAAAGCTCTAGCAAAAGAAACTACAAATTGACGGTCTCTTCATATTAGAATGCAGATATCTCTCAAACCGTAAGGAATTTAGCGAAACGGAGGAAGCGAACCGAAGCCTTGCCTTTGGCCTGGTTCGGATGGCCCCGTCTCGTCGAGATAGCCGATTTTCATATATAATTCGTCTAATTCCGACTTACGGTTTGAAAGTTATGACCTGTTCTTCGCAGCAAATTATGTTCTGAGGTCCGTCTGCAAGACTGAACTTCATCAGAACATTGGACTTAGCCTGAAGCCCGCCAAGCCCGCCTAAGGTTCGCCTCTGCATTACAGAGTCAAAGCGTACATGCTCAATTCTGCGTTTTCAACATCAAAACGCAGAGTTAATCGCTAAAATAGCACAACTATGCGTTTTCAGCCGTTAACAGGCTCAACTCTGCGTTTTCAACATCAAAACACAGAGTTAATCTCTAAACAGCATAACTGTGCGTTTTCAGCCTTTAAACAGACACAACTCTGCGTTTTCAGCCTAAAACGCAGAGTTCATCTCTAAAATAGCACAAACTGTGCGTTTTCAGCCTTTAAACAGGTCAACTGTGCGTTTTCAGGCCAACTGTGCGTTTATGGGCTCAACTGTGCGTTTTTAGCCTGAAACAGGCCAACTGTGCGTTTACGGTCCAACTGTGCGTTTACAGCACGAATTGTGCGTTTTCAGCCTAAAACATCCCAACTCTGCGTCTCAGAGTTCATCACGCTGCGCGGCCAGTGCGTTCAGCCACCAGAATAGGCCCAACTCTGCGTTTTTAGTCTAAAAACGCAGAGTTCGGGCCCTGAACGCTATTTTTCAGCGTTTGACTCGTTCAAAGCACGTAATGAACAGTTCCAGGAACTGTTTTTCCCCACGATTTGAGGGATTTTCGCCCCACTTAAGAGCGGATTAAGGGGGTAGTTACCACCCTTAATCCCCTATAAATAGGGGAAAACTCAACTGAGTTCGGGTTGGAGGTTGGAGAGGGCTTTTTGGCTTTTTGGCTCTGGGCTCTGGGATCCTTCTTTTTGGGCAGCAAAGGAGAGATCTTCGGCTAACTTTGGAAGGGAATTGTTGGAGTTTTGGAGACCAGCAACAGGAGCTTCTTCCTTGGCTTATTAACCGAACTTTCGGTTCAAATCAACTCTTTTTCAAGAGTTCAAACTCGTTCAGAGTTATCAACTCGATCAGAGTTCAAAACTTGCTCTGCAAGTTCTTCCAAAACTCGTCAGAGTTATCAACTCGATCAGAGTTCAAAACTTACTCTACGAGTTCTTCTAAAACTCGTTCAGAGTTATCAACTCGTCAAGAGTTATTTCAAAACTTGCCACGCAAGTTCTCCACAGCGTCAAATCGTGAGGAGAAGACATCGTTCCAGTGAATCAAGACGTTCGGATCGTCAACGAGAAGCAAACTCGACACGAGCATTCGAGGGAAGCATCTCATCGCCACCGTGAAGAACCCAGAATTAAACAAAGGGGAGAATCAAATTTATTCTCCTCTCTTTTGTAATCGGAATCCAAATTGTAATTGATTTTGAGAGGAATACAAGTCAAATTTTTCTTTTATTATCTTTTTACTGCAAATTTCCAACAAACAGAGTCTGAGATACTTTGGATAATATAGGCTCTTTCCTTAATCTCATAGAAGGATCTGTGAACTGCTTCAATTATTGACTTCTTCAGTCTTCAGTCTATTCAGTGTTTTGTCGAATAGATGAAGTTCTTCCGGTGCTGCGTTTATCGTCTGACCATTGTCGAAATCTTGAATTGAAGTTGATGCGTAAGTTTTCGAATTTAGCTCTTGTCATTGAGTTGACTTTAAACTGATCATCCTCGTCGGAAGTTCGTATCTGAATGCGATTGAACTCTCTGAAATCATCCTTTACCTTATTTTGGCAAGATTGCTGATGCGTTGACCGGCATCGATCTTTACTGTAACGCGTTGTGCGGCGTTGACTTTTGTTATAGTCTGCATAGTTTAAGCTCTTAAGGCATTGGAGCGTGACGGTCCCAAATATTGGGCTGCAGGACCAACTATTTAAAACTGATTCATCTGCATGTGTGACCCCGAATTTGTTGGATGTCCAAGTCACGAGACCAATTAATGGGGCTGGTGCGTCAGTGACTTTCGCATATATAGGATTTTTGGTAAACCCTCAGCCATTAACAGGTTTGATGAGCCTTTACCGATTACCGTTTGAATCGGGCTAGCAAGCGGATTGTTTAAGTCCGTTCCGCATGTGACGTTATGCTAAGAGAGTTAACTCTCTTAGTGCTACGATATTGAATACGTAGACTTCGTCTTACTTACGGGAATAGACTACCCGGCAACGCGTGTTAGGCGCTGACTTATCCCTACTTAGGATTCGGGATAAAATTCCCCACGCGTGTAAGACACGGATTATGACGTTATTAATAACAATCTGTCACAATGTCGAATATGTGGGGTTTTTTTTCTTTTTTACGATTAAGAACTAACCGACAACGCGTGTTCGACATTGACTTATCCCTGCTCAGGATTCGGGATAAATTTTTCCATGCATGTGAAGCACGGATTTTGGTGTTACGAATAATAACCTGCCACAATGTTGAATATGTCGGTTTTTATTCTTTTTATGGTTAAGAACTAACCGACAACGAGTGTTAGGCATTGACTTATCCATGCTCAGGATTCGGGATAAAATTTCCCATGCATAAAAGACATGGATTTTTGTTGCTACGATAGTGAATACGTAGACTCGGTCATTTTAACAGGAACGAACCACCCAGCAACGCGGGTTAAGCGCTGACTTATCCCTACTTAGGCTTCGGGATAAAATGCCCCAGACTGTATTCTGGTGTCTTCTTCAATCGGTAAAAGACTAAACCGTCAACGCGTGTTAGGCGTTGACTTATCCCTACTTAGGATTCGGGATAAAATTTCCCCTGTGTGTGAAGCATGGATTTTAGAGTTGATGGATGGTGTCTTCTCTTGGGGCAAAGACGAACCCAAAATTTGAGAGGAAGAATTTTATATTCTATCTCCCAAAATCGAAGAGAAAGAATTTTATATTCTATCTCTAGTTGCCAAAGACACTCGAAGTGGGATCTCCACCCTAAGAATCCGAAAAAGTGAAACTAGGAGTGAGATCTCCACTCCGAGAATCGGAAAGATTTGGATAATCCTAACTGTCGGAAGGTTTGATTACCGAACTAAAGGTGGGTTTCTCATTTATCGAGAGTGAATTGCGGTTTTGGTCCTAACTGTAGGATGGTTTGACCAAACGGGAGTTTGAGGTGACCCTAACTGTAAGAAGGTTTAATCACTCGATTTGAAAGTAGACCTCTCATTCATTGGAGGAATCGAGAGGGGATTTTGGTTTTGGCCCTAACTGTAGGAATGTTTGACCGAATAAGAGGTTTGAGACGATCCTAACTGTAGGAAAGTTTGATCGCTCGATTTGTGGACCTCTCGTTCATTGGAGGAATTAAGATGGGATTTTGGTTGTGGTCCTAACTATAGGAAGGTTTGACCAATCAGGAGTTTGAGGTGACCCTAAATGTTTGATCACTCGATTTGAAAGTGGACCTCTCATTCATTGAAGGAATCGAGAGGGGATTTTGGTTTTGACCCTAACTGTAGGAAGGTTTGACCGAGTGGGAGGTTTGAGAGGAATCGAGAGGGGATTTTGGTTTTGACCCTAACTGTAGGAAGGTTTGACCGAGTGGGAGGTTTGAGACGACCCTAACTGTAGGAAGGTTTGATCGCGTGGGAGGTTTGAGACGACCCTAACTGTAGGAAGGTTTGATCGCTCGATTTGAAAGTGGACCTCTCGTTTGTGGAAGGAATTGAGAGGAGATTTTGGCTTTGGCCCTAACTGTAGGAAGGTTTGACCAAATAGGAGTGAGAGTGGGAGTACAAATTACAGTGGGAGTGTTGATTCGTACAAACCACTCAAAGGGGATTCTTAGTGTTAAGTGACAAATACTTAACACGGAAGGGTTTGACAATTATCAACAATCAAGCGATTAAAATTTCGACTACTATATCCAAACTCTAACAATGAGAGTGTTGAGTGCACAGACATAGCGGGAGTTTGAGTGGATTCAACCGAAAAAAATTTTGGTAGTCCTACCGTCAATTAGTCTGATCGGTGGGGGATTTTATGGTGGAAGACTGTGAGTTGTCAAACACCAATGAGAGTTTTGTAAGGGAAAATTGATCCAACAAAGTGATCGAATCTCGTCTCAGCAAAAAAATGTTCGGAAATCACAGTGGGAGTTTAGTGTTTATCACTTTGTTCGTAATGATCGGATTATCCCTAAGAAAATAAATCACAGTGGGAGTTTAGTGTTTATCACTTTGTTCGTAATGATCGGATTATCCCTAAGAAAATTACATTTACCATTCTTCCGGGAACTTCCCGTCCACTTTGTTCGTAATGATCGGATTATCCCTAAGAAAATTACATTTACCATTCTTCCGGGAACTTCCCGTCACATGAATTATCCACCCCCAGCTTTCTTTGCAAAACTGGGTGTAATGAGGAGTACATTGTCCACAGTCGCATGTTCGGGTTATCCTTAAGAATATAAGATTCTCTAGGAACTTCCCGTGAAAGAAAGGAAACAGTTTAGACTCATATACCTATTGGAGTATTGAGAATCAGTTTATACTCGTATACTCTTCGGAGTATTGGAAGGAGCAGTTTATACTCTTATACTTATCGGAGTGTTGCCGTTCTCATCTGGCTTATCCCAGCGTTATGACACCGGCTTCAACCAAGGTTTGGATGCTATTCTTGAGAGCAAAGCAATCCTTGGTGGGATGAAGGACCCTCCTGTAGAACACACAGTACTTTGGATCCATAGTATTATCAGCTTCCTCCTGATTTGTGATAGGTGGTAGCTTGATCTTGTTGTTTTCAAGAAGGGATTCGAAGATGGCTGGAACGTCTTCATCCTTAAATGAGTACTCTTTTTGGAGTCTCGAACCCGAAGTCTTTTGCTGTCTCTGGAATTGTTGTTGTGACGTTTGATTAGCGTCAACAACTGCTGTAGGTGCTTTCCCTTTATCACGGGAGGCGAAATTTGATTTCGGAGGGTTAGCCGTCGGTTGGCTTCTTTCAGCTTTCTTTCTTCTGAGGAAGCGTTCGGCCTGCTCTCCGCGCACCTTCAACTCTTTCCAGTTGTTGGTCGGTGCTACTCCCATAACTTCCAACACATCCAAGGAGAGGTTGTTATGACAGGTTTGAAGGATGAAATCCTCTGTGATCGGATCTCGGCAGTTCATTGCCTTATTCCGGAAGCGTTTAACGAAGTCGTCGACCGTCTCGTCGTCTTCTTGCTTCTCATCGAAGAGTGTCCTAATTGACACATCAGCGTCATCATTAAAGAAATGAGCGAGGAATAGGCTCTTTAGGTCTTCCCAGTTATTAATACTTCCGGATTTAAGACGGCGGTACCAATCGAAGGAGGGCCCGCGAAGGGTGCCAATGAATGACCGAACCATCAAGGCTTCATTACCGGAAATCATACCCAAGTGGGACTTGAAGTAGATCAGATATTGTGTGGGCGAACCCTTCCCGTCAAACGGCTTGAAGTTAATCAGGTTGAACTTCTCCGGGTATGCTATTGAATCCCACTCTCTTGGATAGGGATATGGAATACTGGTCCTTTTTATCTCTCGAGCAGACATTAGAGCGTTGATTTTGCTCTCGAGATCTTTCATTTTCTCATCCTCGCTCGTATGACATTAGAGCGTTGATTTTGCTCTCGAGATCTTTCATTTTCTCATCCTCGCTCGTATCGGGCCTAGGATGATTCTTAAGAGTCTCATCCTCGCTCGTATCGGGCCTAGGATGATTCTTAAGAGGAATAACGGGGCCACCCCCAGTGTTGTTATCTTTAGTGGAGTCACCCCTAGTGTTTTGGTCAATGGGAGGGTTATCATCATTGAGGCGTTCATCCACATATGAATCACTATTTGCTTGGTTAGCAACATTGCAACGGCTGGATTCACCAAGTTGATTCGACAAGGCTCGGATTTGTTGGTCGTGTTCTTCCCTCATCCGTTGCATAGCAATTTCCATTTCAAACTTGAAGTTCACTTTTTTGCTTAGCTAAGGCATCCTCAACCATTTTGGCTACTTCCTCGCTATTAATCATAAACACTTCGTGGGATTCCCCTGGGCTGGATACCATTGTCAGAAGCGACTGCAGAGTTGGCATCTGATGCTTCATCATCCGAGGATAATCCACTCTGCATTCGCTGATAATCTCTTTGTCTAATGGTTCCCGATCACAACCGGGTTAGATGATGAGATATGAGTGGATCAGAACTAGAAGGTCGAGTCGACTTCCCCCCCCCAGCCATATTAACTGTGACTGCGGATTGTTCAGGTCCAACCGCTTTTAGCTGGAGTCGAGACATCAGTCGAGCTATTCCCGAATTAACTCTTCTTCCTGGAGAAAAATCGGGGTGTAGAACCACTTGAAACAATCGGAGACTTTCCCTTATTGACCATATTAATGGTAACTTCTGGAAATTCGTCATCTCGAACAGCCGATCATTTCTTACAGAAACGTTTTGGTTTGGACTTGGTCGTTCCGTTGGAGATCCTCTTGAATACCGAGACCCTCTACGGAGCAGTCTTGGGGCAGCTACACGCTGATAAGACCGCCTTGATAATCTTGGCGCACTGGCAGTGAGACTCCGCTTCCTGGGTACTTCTCTTTCGAGATTTGTTTGTACCCCCAGCCCGATAGTACAACTCATCGACGTTGTCGTCAGAGCAACCTATCGGCTGTTTACATGGATCCTCAGGTATAACGTGTTCGTCTGTCTGATGCGTTTTCTTCTGAGCAAACAACTCCTTGTTGGCGTCTGCAGGAGTCACACGTTTAGAATCACACTTTTCTGAGGGTGAAACCTTAACGGGCTCCTGGCCTTCTGTACGCACCCCCAAGTGGGTGGTTACGGGAATCAACTTGTTAGGAGGTCGCGTACGACCCCCAGTCTGGATGTTTGCTTGGGGTTCCTTCAACAGTCCCAAGTGTTCCTTAACCGGGGCTTTGCCTCGACCCGCGTGCGAAGGACCAAGACGATCTGTGATCTTCATCTTAAATCGGGACAAATCTATGCTATCGCGGTGCTCCACCGGAGGTGCGGAACTCAAAGGGATCGACGAAACAGGTGCAAGATGTCTTCTGTCTTGACCCTGGTGCGGGTCAGGCTTGAGTGAACCGTGGGTTGGAGGGTCGGATCCGGGTAACCCGTGACTTGGAGGGTCGGATCCGAGTGACCAGCGATTTGAAGGGTCGGATTCGAGTGACCCGCGACTTGGAGGGTCGGATTCGAGTGACCCACGATTTGAAAGGTTGGACCCAAGTGACCCGCGACCTGGAGGGTCGGATCCGAGTGACCCGTAATTTGGAGGGTCGGTTCCAAGTGACCTGCGTCTTGGGGGTCGGATCTAGGTGACCCGCGACTTGGAGGGTCAGATCCGAGTGACCCACGATTTGGAGGGTCAGATCCGAGTGACCCGCGATTTGAAAGGTCGGACCCAAGTGACCCGCGACTTGGAGAGTCGGATCCGAGTGACCAGCGATTTAGAGGGTCGGATTCGAGTGACCCGCGACTTGGAGGGTCGGATTCAAGTGACCTGTGACTTAGAGGGTCGGATCCGAGTGACCCGCGATTTGAAAGGTCGGACCCAAGTGACCGGCGACTTGGAGGGTCGGATTTGGGTGACTCGTGGGCCGGCGGGTCGGATTTGAGCGACTTGTATTTTTCGATCTTTTCGGTCGCCGTCTTGGACTTTGGCCTCCAAACTTTGTACAGTTTTTGTGGCTTCTTTTTCACTTCTTCCCTCTGCAACCTTTTGGCCTCTTGCGCAAGAATTCGCGCGTGCGCAAGCAGTACGTGACGCTTTTTGATCCGCTCTTCAAGAGTTGAACGAGTCCTTTTGACTTGTACCCATTCACTTGTTGGTGATTTGGAGGAGAGGACATTTGTCCGTTGTTGGGGCGCTTGGCTTTGCCTAATTTTTAGATCCGCCTCGTAACGGATCCCGTTAATTAACTCCAAAGCCCTAACGAGTTGGCGCGCAAGGTGTTGGCGCTGCTTTTGGCGAGCTCTCTTCGATAAAGTGGGCGCGCCTTCTGTACACAACTCCTTGATTAAGGAGAAGTTTAGATCTACAGATCCGGACTCGTTGGAGGCCGGAAGGGCATTGCAAGGTTCAGCTACCGCAACAACGGTGGCGTTAATCTTCCTGCGCTTGCGAGAAGCGGAGGATCTGGAGGAGGAGGATGAGAGGTATTCTTCGTACTTCTGTTGGTCGAACTCGTATTCGACCACCTTTTCAACCGGGATCTTAATCATCGGTTGCGACACGACGGCCTCGGCAGCGAGACCGTTGGCTCCCATTGTGGTCGCCAGTTTATTTTCGTCGAAAATTGTTTTCTTTATTATATAACTTATTACAACTTTGATCGTTACAATAAGTTCAAAAAGAATTACTGTAACATAGGTTGGCACTATAGCGCGGGTCAGAATTACTGTAGCATGGGTCGGATTGCAGCGCGGATCGGACTGTAGCGTGGGTCGGGACTGTAGCACAGGTCAGTTTAAGATACCTTCGGTATTTTGGTCTTAACTCTACCGTCCGACCTCGGATTGAGCTGGTTCAAGATGCGTTGGAAAGCTGACGAAGATACCTACAACTTTTATCTTTTGAATTTCTTCAGATTCAAATTGTAGTATGGTCTAAAATGTCAATCGTTTGTGCGGGCCACTTTAAGGTGTTTGACACTTTCTGACTTCTCCGGACTTGTATTGCGTATTTCGTCATTTCGTTGACTTGTACACTCCAATGACTCACTTTTTATATTCACTAGCTTCCACAGAGCCGGATAATCATTTTCTGACTTGAATGATGACGCTTATCGTCTGCATTTCGTCTCGAGCTGTGTGTAGGAACTTATAGGTTTTTTTATACGCCTACAATATTCATCTCAAAACCGAACGAGGTAATTATTGTTAAAACTTGTAATACCATTTGAGTCTATAGATGGATTTTCTTAATTTGTAAATCATATTCTTCGGGTCTCCTGACACAAAGTTTTTGGTTTCCACCATATAAATCATCTCATCAATATCGCCATTGAGAAATACGATTTTAACATCCATCTGTTGTAGCTCAAGATCAAAATGAGCAACAAGCGCCATTATTATTTTAAAAGAATCTTTCGATGAAACCAGAGAGAAAGACTCTGTATAATTAATGCATTCTTTTTGAGTATAGCCTTTAGCTGCAAGACGTGCCTTATACCTCTCCACATTGCCGTTTGCATCCCGCTTGGTTTTAAAAATCCATTTACAACTAATTGGTTTTGCATCTTCTGGCAATGAGATAAGTTCCTAAACCTTATTGTCTTGTATAGACTTGTACTCTCCATTCATGATATTAATCCACTTATGAGAGTTAGAACTTTTCTTGGCCTGAAGGAAGTTGATTTGAACATATTCCAACATTCCATAAATTACCTCATATTCTTAGAGAAATACAATATAATAATCCAGAGTAGCATTTCTACTTTCTCTCATGGTTCTTCTTAATGTAACTCATTGCATAAATCGAGTTTAAGTGCCTTAAGTTTTGAAGCAATATGAGATCTTTCCATAATGTACTCCCTAATATTTCATTTGCCCTTATACTTCATCGAAATCAAGCGAGCTAAAAGCGTGCTTATTTTTACCTTATCGTTTTTTTTCGCAAAACACTTCTTAATTTCGGCAAGGAAATCTTTGGTAACTCATCGCAATATAAAATAGTATGGTCCAATTTTGAAAGATTGCGAAACAGACCCTAAACTCTTTGCTAAATTGAGTGAAGCGTAACTTTGTATTCTACACTTTCATATTCAGCATTCTTTTCAGTCGTATTATCAATATATAGTAAAGAAAAATTCAATTTTGACATTTTTTGGTGTATCTACTGAAAATATTTAGGGAAAAATGCTTCCAGCCCTCAAAACCCAAGAAAACATGTTCCCCCCCCCAAGACTTTTCAACGGGTGTTTTGCCCCCCAAAATAAAGATTTTGTTCTCTGAACCCCCAAAACACAAAACCCAATAGATTATTTTATTATTTTCACAACAAGTTTAATTCTTCTAATCAATATTAAAAAAAAAGATAAAAAGATGAATAGATTTACGACCTTGTAAAATTATCAATATACTCTTTATTTTTTATTTTTCTTTTCATCATTCGATTTTATTCCACTAACTTTTTCAGTGAATCAGATATGAATATGCTGTTATAATATATTAAATTGACTTAGTTATTACTTAAATTATTAAATTAATTTACTAATACAGGATAGTTTTAGCCTCAAACTGTTAAGCTACATAAGTAAGATAGGAGTTTCCTTTTGCTCCTTTAATTCAATGCACGTAATCATGTAAAGAATCATTAAAAACCTCATAGTTAACAAAATGCCGCACAATTATGGTTTGAGAACAAAATAGAATGCGAAAATGTATAGAAATTTTAATTATTATTTATTAAATGAATCATTTATTTTTATAGAAAAATACTTCATAGAAACCACAGTTAATTTTTGCAATGCACGTACTAATCCATGGTCTGTTTCGCAAAACACTTCTTAATTTCGCAAACCACAGTTTATTTTTCTTTCAATCTTCTTAAGATTTAAGTTTTGACCTATATAGGGGTTTATCTGTAAAAAATATAAAATTTTAGCATTTTTCTATAAATATATGGATTTTCAATGGTCTTTGTGAAAATTATGAAGATCCATGGTTGTTTGGGGAAAAATTCAGGGTTATTTTGTGAACATTGGCAAATCATGGAATACCCAAAAGATACAATTTTTTTAATCTTAAAATAGTGCATCTAATCTTTACTATATACTACTTTAAGCACTATACTACCATGGATCATCAATTTATTAAATAATGAATTGTGTAAAGTATTAGTATAGTGCACGTGCGTTGGTTCTAAATTCTTTTGGTTCTATTTGGTTCTGTATAGTATATCCATGGTAGTATAGTGCATAAAGTATAGTATATCCAAACTATACAAACAATTTAGCATATTAGTATAGTGCATAAAGTATAGTATATCCAAACTATACAAACAATTTAGCATATTTACAAACATGCCTAGGAGTTGGAAACCAATTTACATGCTAAGAATTTAGCATATTTACAAACATGCCTAGGAGTTGGAAACCAATTTACATGCTAAGGCAAAAACATATACAAAGATGGAAGGGGTAAGAACCAATGAGTTTATGACTGAAACAGCTGTAGATTTTGATAAAATATAGGACCGCCTTCTTTGTCAACTTCACCAGTTTTTTCTCTGCTCTCTAAATTATTACACCGATGCTTCCATTACCATCTCCTCATTCAATTCGATTGTACTCCACGAGTGATGTTACCATTGACACACTCACACTTCTTACGGTTTGTAAGTGATGTAGTTGTGTCTTCTTGCTTTTCAATATGAATAAATTTTGATTAAAAGTTAGAATTTTGGTTAGATAAATTTGATAAGATTCTATAGTAATTCATAGTGATTTATGAAAGATGAATAGTTATAACATTTTTTATTATTAGTGTGTAATGTCAAGACTTAGTGGGGAAATGTTATAATAGTAATTTATAGTGATTTATGGAAGATGAATAGTTATAACGTTTTTCATTATTAGTGTGTAATGTCAAGACTTAGTGGGGGAATGTTATTAGTGGGTGGTTAAATGAAAATTTGATGCTAATAAATAGGGAGGTTATGAAAAATTAAGTATGTATATATCTTAATGTATGCATGTATGGATGTGCTAGAGATGTATGCATGTATGTGTTTTGGAGGATATTTTTGAAAGAAATGTTTTAACATGGCAACACACTTTTATAATAGTGTTAGATTAGATTAACAATTGGCTATATAATGTTAGTTTAGTCATAACTTTCTTGTGAGGTTTCCATTCTTAAAATAGACTTGGGGTTTTCTTTCACAGACAACCATTTGCTAAATGGTATATTTCACAACCAAAGCCTGCCCCCCACCAAACCGCTCAAAAAAGGGATTTGGATCCTCTCCACTACAAAAAAGTAGTGGAGAGACCACTATTTTTAATCTCAATTGTTGATTATTTAGTAGGCGGTTATGATACAATCTAAATCTAACACTTACCATACCCCCGTATATTGCACTCATTCCTAATTTGTACTAAAAGAAAAAATCACAACCATCAACTAGATAATCAATGGCTGTGATTATATAGTGGTCCCTCCACTATTTTTTTGTGGTGGAGAGGATCCAAGTTTTGGGATTCTGAGGAAACAACATTTAATGTTTTACCAAAAAAAGGTCCATATAATATATGCATGAACCACAATATGTGCTTGTCAAAAATGTCACCTACTTAACTTTAGCCATCATTGTGAAAATTACGGTTAACATCATTATTGGCTTTTTTTAATTGTTGAAAGCTGAATGGGGTTTTCTAATAACCCCAAAACATAAGGAGGGTTTTGTGAGAAGTTGAAAGTTAAGATTTGAGAAACACCCAGATTTAGAGAGAGGGAGTAGGGGGTTCAAAATTTCAACCTTCATAAAAGTATCCAGAAATGACAATCAATTGATTTTTCGTTAGATTTGTTAGGGCCTATTTGGCAAACGAATAAAACCAGTTTTAGTTGAAACACCTTTGAATATGAAGCATCAATGCAGGGACCAATTTGATGTTTTAGTCCTAACATATTTAGCACTGTAACTTTTCAATCTTCTCCCCTCTTCAATAAAAGAACAATTTTTCACTTCAGCCCCATTTTAATTTTTTTTATTTAAATCGACCTTTTTTTATTTATCAAAACCGATCCGATTTTTTGATTAGCAGCCTAATCACCATCCTAAACAGTCGAGTTGCCAACTCCGACTATTTTGGAGGGTGTTAAATCCTAATTAGAAGCCTTAAACCCTAAAAATTAATGTCCTAAATAGTCGGGGTTGCCAACCCCAACTGTTTAGGAAGGTGATTAAGCTGCTAATCAAAAAACTGGGTCGGTTTTGGTAAATAAAAAAAAGATCGATTTAAATAAAAAAAATTAAAATGGGGCTGAAGTGAAAAATTGTTCTCAATAAAAACGGGCAAAAAGGGAGATTTTATTTTATTTTATTTTTCTCAT
>NC_033798.1:13647553-13706497 GCF_001876935.1 Asparagus officinalis
TCGGGGGAGAAGTCCGCGACTTGTTGATCAGAACTGTATTCGACCTCCTCCACGCTGGGAAAATAGATTCCCGCTGCGAGCGCTCCAGACGCAGCGGATCGGTGGGTCCACTAGTGGTCGCAAGATTGTTCCGGAAAATTGTATGTTTCTTCACATTAATGATTCCGATTGTACATCTTGTATCGTTTTATGATGTACAAAAGATCCGGGCTCTTTTCATACAACCCCCCCCCTAAGGATCCACGGTGCTACAACGAAAATTCAAAAATAATAAATAACGAAGAGGATTACACACTTTTCTCCTTTTAGTGTCCGAACGAATCGCCGAGCTCCGCAATGAGTTTTGCGGTCGCGTCGCTAATGTGACTGGGTATCGTTTGCCTGCACGCCGGGTTGTCTGCCGTGGGACACCGCGAGATCTAGATCAGGTCGCGATGCTCCCAGAGTACAGTAACGGATATTAATTACTCAAGGAGAATAAGCTAGCGGGAGCAGGAGGCAGTCTGGTGGCCAAAGATGCGCCAAGTCTCGCGATCTAAGACTCAAGCTTTTAGATTCCGAGTTAGCATGCGTAGATCTGAGATCGGTCCTTCGCACTCTTGCTTATTTGACGTTGATGATCGCCGAGCACCACGAATATGGATGAGCAGTCTTGATGTCCAAGCTTGAATCTAGTTGAAGATTCGGGAGTGCTCCAATCAAGCAGGGACATTCCTGCTCCAACATTTTCCAACCTTTGAAGTGAGACACTTGCCTATTTATAGGCTCGGCTCGGTATACTGTGCCCACGTGCCCGTGTGCCGTGTGCCAGCTCAAGGTGCCGGCGCACCTCAAGGTGGCTCCGGTCCGATGTCCGACCACAAGAGGTGGCCTCGGCCGCCCCTTTGGTGCGGTCGGTGGTGGCCGAGCCACTTGTGGCCGCGAGGCACCAAGGAAGGTGGGCTCCGGTCACTCCGAGCCCCAATTGGATGGCTCAGGAGGTGCCGAGACCTAGAGGTGGCTCGGCCTCCGAGGCCACATTTGTGGGCGTCGGAGGCGTGAACACAGAAGCACACAAGGTCGCTCGGGCCACGAGCAATTGAGGTGGTCGGCGAGCCAACCAGCAACGTTGGTGGCTCGGCACAAGGAGAGCCACCGATTGGTGGCCTCGGTGAGGCCGCCTCGGGACTTGGATTCGCGACCCCTCGCGGTGTTTTGGATTGTTCTGCTCGTTCTTCACCTTTGGGTTTGTCGTGGATTCGCTTTGAGTCCAGACTACACTGTTGTTTCTCGATATTTGGGACAGTAAGAGTCGGATTCCTGATTTGGACAGTAAATCCACTTTCTGAGTTCGAGTCCGGGAAACCGATTTGATTCGACGTGATGATGTCGTTCGAGCCGATCGGTCAGGTTGGATGACTTGTTTGACATCTTCAAACCACAATGGCTTGATCCGCGCACGGGGGGGGGAGGGAGTAGATGGAATGTATTCCGTTGCTTCATGGTGACGATTCGTGGATCTCAACGGTCGCCTCGCTCGTTGGTTTGTCGGTTCGTGCCGAGCTGAGCTAAGGGACCTATAAGCAATTTTATATGCCTACAGTAATGACCTGCACAACATTCTCAGATCATGTCTTCTTAATTTTCTAATTCAAGATCTCAAACATCCTCGCACCAGTCTTGATCACATTAAAAGCGTCAATAGAGGAAAGAAATATCATTTTGTGAGGAGAGTTCACAAGAAATTTTATCAAAGTCATGTCTTTCCGGTCAGTCCAACATCCGACATAAAAGAGCATCCTTTTTTGACCCAGACCTCCTTATGAGGTTCCATAAGATCTTTAGTGTACTTCTTCTCCTTCTTAAGCAATGGCTCCCATAATTGGTAAAATGTTGGAGGTGACAAGTTAGGCCCAAAAACTCCCACCAACTTCAACATAATCTTGAAGGACCTAAGTCATGTAGCATTAAAATGAATTCTTGTTTGATATCACCAATGGGCAATATCTTGATACATTTTAGCAACCACATCTTTGTTGAGGCCAACTTCAATGCTTGTTTGCATCAATTTTTACCTTCTATCATCCTTGGCTGCCTCTAGTGCTGGGTCAAATGAGAGAAATGAATCAATATGCCCCTTCCTCTTTATTGAAGACCCTTCCTCTTGTAGATAAGGAAGATGATCTAGGAGGCAATACACCTTTTCCCTTGTTCCTAGTTGCTTGTCCTTGTTCAACTTCAACCTCGTCAACTTCATCTATTTCAATTATGTCGTCATCTTCAAGATCTGGCATGTAATTTTCCATCGCTTGTTGTCTTCTAACAATAGATTGTCTTTTCTCATAATTCTTAAGTTCATTAACCACATTCGAAAGAACTTTATCGCAAAGGGAAAATTTTTTATGTGCCCCTGTTGTTCCGATAAGATGCTCTTTTGCCTTGATATGCCATCATTTATGATCTTATTTCAATAAATATATTTGTGCTTGTTGGAATTCTCTTCCTCGACTAGAGAAGTGTACTTCCAAGTAGCATCTTGTTTTCTACCTTTATTCGCACTCGCTGATGCTGACGAAGACATATTCAAATTTATTGGTCACCTACACCCTAAATTATGAAAATATCAAGTTAAATTATCAAACCATGCTCACTGACTTTTTTAAAGTAACAAATATGAAATATGTATTTTTATTTAAAATATAAAATATGTATTTTAAAGTAACGATTAAGTGATTAACGGGCATGATTGTTCATAATTTTCTAGTTAGCATTATTAATTGTTATTTGCTAGCTAGCATGAAAAGATGGAGAATGGAAATAACAATTATATATTTACATGTTCATAATTTTCTAGTTAGCATGCTAATTAGAGAAGGAAGTAACAATTAGCAACAATTATACTAAATTACTAATTTTTATTTTTTTTACAAGTTAAACATGAAAAGATGGAGAATGGAGTAACAACTAGTAAGAAAGAGTCTATTACATGTATTACTGTTTCTGGGAAAATTTATAAGAAGACAATTGAGAATATGATTTATTGTATTATCTCTCTAACTGGGTTAGACAAAGAATGAATACAATCCTCTCAATATAATTTCTCTCTAATTGACTTTAAAAAAAGAAATTACACTCTTCTTAATCGGAATTCCGATTTACAAAAGAGAAGAAGATCGACGGAGATCTTCCTCTTTGTTTAAGTCTGGGTTCTTCATGGTAGTGATGAGATGCCTCCCTCGAATGCGCGCGTCGAGTTTGCTTCTCGTTAATGATCCGAATGTCTTGTTCATTGGGACGTGATTGATTCCTCTTGATTGATATTAAGGGGAACTTGCATGGCAAGTTTGAAACTCTTGACGAGTTGATAACTCAGAGCGAGTTTAAACTTTTGATTAAGAGTTGATTTGAACCGAAATTCGGTTAATAAGCCAAGGATGTAAGCTCTAAGAACTCTCTGTTGCTGAGGATGCTCCAAGATGATCTGCTCAAGAGATTGCTGATCTCTCCTTTTGTAATCTTTTTGATACAAAATGCTGATCCCTGAACTCAATTGAGTTTTTGGTATTTATAGGGGATTAAGGGGTGTAACCACCCCTTAATCTGCTCCTAAGTGGTCCATATGATCCCCTCAAATTGTGGAAACGGTTTTGGAACCGTTCAGCTCACGTTTGAGCGAATCAAACGCCAAAATTAGCGTTCCGAACATGAATTTTGTGTCCTGGGTTCAGGATGTAGGGTTGGGATCTCTGTTGGTGGCTGGGGACGAAAAGGTTGTCCTGCGCTTGGAACTGAGAACGCAGAGGCCGTGCTGTGTTTTGAATTTGGAATGCAGAGGTCGCGCTATGTTTTGAATCTAAAACGCAGAGGTGAACTATGCGTTCTGGACCTGGAACATAGAGTTGGGCTCTGCATGAACTCTGTGTTCTGGACCTAAGACGCAGAGTTGGGCTCTGCATGAACTCTGCGTTTTGAGTCTGGGACGCAGAGTTGGGTTCTGCATGAACTCTGCGTTTTGAGTCTACGAACTCTGTGTTTTGTCGCTCTGCGTTTTAACTATGGAATGCAGAGGCGAGCCTCAAGCATGCTTAGCGAGTTTCAGGCTAAGTCCAATGTTCAGGCGAAGTCCAGTCTTACAGACGGACTTCAGAACATAACTTGCTGCGAAGAACATGTCATAACTTTTAAACCGTGAGTCGAAATTGGACGAATCATATATAAAAATCGACTATCTCGACAAGACGGAACCAACCAAACCCACCCCATTGGGTTCGATGTTCTCCTGTCCATTTCGCCAAATTCCTTACGGTTTGAGAGATATTTGCGTTTTGATTTGAAGAGACCGACAATTTGTAGTCTCTTTTGCTAGAGTTGTTCGCGGGAAAAATTGTAGCTTTCTTCATTGTTGATATCATTGCTATCTCAGTTAACAACTTTATGCGTTACAAAGATCCGGTCTTTTTATAAGATCCGGTTACAATGAAAAATCAAAGAAAACAAAGTAAAGATTACAATTTTCCTTATTTGTCGAACTAATCGCGAGCTCCTGTTTTGCGGTCGCTCGCTTTGGTGGGTTCTTTGCCTGCGCCGGGGTTATTTGCCGTGGACCACCGCGTGATCTCGATCCGGTCGGATCTACACGATATGACGGGTAATATTCCACCAAGGGAATAATAGCCGGGAGGGATTGTTTCACCAAGGAAACAACCGCTCGAATCTCGGGATCTAAGAACCAAGCTTAGATCCGGAGTGTGATCGTGTAGATCTCAAATCCAATCCTCTCGAACTCCTGCCTTATTTGGCGGTGGTGATCGCCGAGCACCGGATCTGAAAGTCCAAGTCTCCAAGCCTTCAAAGTTGTGATCTTTTTTAGATCTGAGTCTTCAATCCAGCAGGGCTTCGCCTCTCTCCAAAATTTCCCACCTCTGAAACAAATGAGCACAAGGCCTATTTATAGGCACTCAGAACTGTGCCCGCGCACAGTTCTGAGCCTAGCCACCCATGGGTGGCTCGGCCTTGGCCGAGCCACCTCAGGGTGGCTCGGCCTTGGCCGAGCCACCCTGGGGTGGCTCGGCTTTGGCCGAGCCACCTCAGGGTGGCTCGGCCTTGGCCGAGCCACCCTGGGGTGGCTCGGCCACCGAGCCACCTCAGGGTGGCTCGGCTTGGGCCGAGCCACCCTGGGGTGGTTCGGTTTCGGCCGAGTCCCCGGGTGTTTGTCCGTTTCGTCCTTTGTTTCCGGTTCTGGTTCTCTTGTGTGGTTGATTGACTTGGCAACGACTTGTTGACTTGATTCCAGATATGGCAGTGAGTCGGGTTCCTGATATGGCAGTAAACCAACTTCTGAATTTGAGTCCGGAATTGATGTTGATTTGATCGTGATTCATCCGAGTTCGCTCTTGTTTAGATGACTCGGTGATTCACCTAAACATTGGTTTGATTCCGCGTGCGAGTGGATGCATTCCAATGCTTGGGTGCGATTTGTCGCCTCGTTAACCTGCTCCGTTGCGTATAGCTTGGCTTCAGCGTTGGCGGTCTTGTTTGGATACGTCGCCTGGTGGTCCGTTTGTTAAATCGGCGTCGAGCTGTGCTAAGGGACCTATAGGCAATTTTATACGCCTACAGATACCCCCTCCAAAGTATTTCAGTCTCATTCTTTTATAGAAGAGTCTGGAATACTTTGGATGTGATTGCCCCAACCTTCAGTCGGTGTAACGGGACTCTGGAATGACTTCTGTTCTGGATTCCTTCAATTCCTTCAGGCTATTCAGTGCTTTGTAGAATGCCTGTAGGGGTTCCGGTGCTGCATTTATTGTCTGACCGTTGTTGGAATTTGAACTTGAAGTCGATTCTTGATTTCTTGACTTTTTGGCTCGAGTTTGCTGCTTCAACACAGAACTTATCATCGATTGACTGCGTTGAATCTTCATCTATAACGCGTTGTCTGGCGTTTGAGCTTCATTGCGACGCGTTGTCCGGCGTCCAGGCTTCATTATGATGCACTGTTCGGCATTTGACACAGTTTATACTCGTACGTCTGCTGGAGTACACACGGTTTAAGCTCTTAAGGAATTGGAGCATGGATCTTATCCCAAGGTCGTTGGATGCTCGAGTCACGAGACCAACTCATAAAGTTGATGCGTCAATGACTCGCATATTTATAGGATTTTTGGCAAATCCTCAGCCATCAACGGGTTTGATGCGCCTTTACCGACTACCGTTTGAGTCGGGCTAGCATGCGGATTGTTTTAAGTCCGTTCCGCATGTGACGTTATGCTAAAAGAGTTAACTCTTTTAGTGCTACGATATTGAATACGTAGACTTCGTCTTTCTCCTGTGAAAAGACTAAACAGCAACGTGTATCAGACGTTGACTTAGGATTTTTGGCAAATCCTCAGCCCTCAACGGATTTGTCATGCTTTTACCGATTACCGTTTGAATCGGGCTTACATGCGGATTGTCTTAAGTCCGTTCCGCATGTGACGTTGTGCTAAAGGAATGAACTCCCTTAGACTTGATGCTACGACTTCGAATACGTAGACTTCGTCTTTCTCACGGGAATAGACTACCCGGCGACGCGTGTTAGGCGCTGACTTTAGGATTTTTGGCTAACCCCAAGCCTTTAACGGATTTGATTAACCTTTACCGACTACCGTTTGAGTCGGGCTAGCATGCGAATTGTCTAAATCCGTTCCGCATGTAACGTTGTGCTTAGAGACTGAATCCTCTAAGACTTGTTGCTATGACTTTGAATACATAGACTTCGCCGTTGTCATGGGAATAGGCTACCCAGCAACGTGTATTAAACGTTGACTTATCCCTCCTTAGGCTTCGGGATAAAATACCCCAGAATCGAACTCTGGTGTCTTTTTCTACGGGGAAAGACTAAACCGGCGACGCGTGTTAGGCGTCGGCATATCCTTTCTTAGGATTCAGGATGAAATTCCCCATGCGTGTAAGGCATGGATTTTGGTGTTATTAATAACAACCTGTCACAATGTTGAATATGTGAACGGGTGTTCTTTTTAAACGGTTAAGAACTGACCGGCAGCGCGTGTCAGGCGCAGACTTATCCTTGCTTAGGTTTCAGGATAGAATACCCCAGAATCGAACTCTGGTGTCTTTTTGTGCAGAAAAAAGACTAAACCGGCAGCGCGTGTTAGGCGCAGACTTATCCCTGCTTAGGATTCGGGATAAACTTCCTAGGATGAATCCTGAATTCTTCGAAAAGGATTGGTATGGGGAAGGAAGAATTTTATATTCTATTCCCCGAACAAAGAAGGAAAGGAGACTCGAGGTGGGATCTCCACCCCCAGAATCCGGAAAGGTGAAACTAAGAGTGGGATCTCCACTCCGAGAATCAAAAAGATTCGGATAACCCTAACTGTCGGAAGGTTTGATTATCGAACTAAAGATGAATTTCTCGTTTATCGAGAATGAATCGTGGTTTTGGTCCTAACTGTAGGAAGGTTTGACCAAGTGGGAGGTTTGAGGTGACCCTAACTGTAGGAAGGTTTGATCACTCGATTTGAAAGTGGACCTCTCGTTCATTGGAGGAATCGAGAGGGGTTTTTGGTTTTGGTCCTAACTGTAGAAAGGTTTGACCGAATGGAAGGTTTAAGACGATCCTAACTGTAGGAAGGTTTGATCGCTTGATTTGTGGACCTCTCGTTCATTGGGAGAATCGAGAGGGGATTTTGACTGTGGTCCTAACTGTAAGAAGGTTTGACCAATCAGGAACTTTACGTCCAGACTCTAACAGAGAGAGTGTTGAGTGCACAGACACAGTGAGAACTTGAATGGGAGTCCTTATTCATTACATTGCTGTGGTTTTGGGAACTTCCCGTTACATAAATCGTCCACCCCCAGTTTCCTCTGCGGAACTGGTTCGGACATTATTATCAGTTAACTAACCGGGTTATCCTTAAGAATATTAGCTTAATATTCTCCAGGAACTTCCCGTCAAAAGTGGGGAAACAGTTTAGACTCATATACCTATTGGAGTATCAGGGAGTAGTTTAACCTCTTATACCGGTCGGAGGATTGAGAAACAGTTTATACTCGTATACTCTTTGGAGTGTCAGGAAGCAGTTTATACTCTTATACCGGTCGGAGTTTTGCCGTTTTTATTTGGCTTACCTTAGCGTTATAACGCCGGCTTCGACCAAGGTCTGAATGCTATTCCTGAGAGCAAAGCAATCCTTGGTGGGATGAACAACCCTTCTGTGGTATGCACAGTACTTTGGGTCCGTAGTGTTATCAGCTTCCTCCTGATTCGTGATAGGTGGTAGCTTGATCTTGTTGCCTTCGAGGAGCGATTCGAAGATGGTTGGAACGTCTTCGTCCTTGAAGGAATACTCTCTCTGGAGTCTCGGACCCGAAGTCTTCTGCTGCCTTCGGGATTGCTGTTGTGACGCTTGATTAGCACCACCAGCAGCTGCAGGTGCTTTGCCCTTACCACGGGAAGCGAAGTTTGAGTCCAGCAGATTAACCGTCGGTTGGTTCCTTTCGGCCTTCTTCCTTTTAAGGAAGCGTTCGGCTTGTTCACCGCGCACCTTCAGATCCTTCCAAGTGTCAGACGGTGCTGTCCCCATTGCCTCCAATACGTCCAATGCGAGGTTGTTGTGGCAAGTCTGGAGAATGAATTCCTCGGTGATCGGGTCCCGGCAATTCATCGCCTTGTTCCGGAACCTTTTGACGAAGGTGTCGACTAACTCCCCGTCTTTTTGTTTCTCGTCGAGCAACGATCCGATAGAGATCTCGGTGTCGTCGTCGAAGAAATTTGCAAGGAACTTCGTCTCCATGTCATCCCAGCTGTTCACGCTTCCTGGCTTGAGGCGACGATACCAATCGAAGGCAGCTCCGCGAAGAGTGCCGACGAATGACCGCACCATCAGAGGCTCGTTCCCAGAGATAGCACCCAGGTGCGATTTGAAATAAATCAAATGCTGGGTGGGGGAACCCCTTCCATCGAACGGCGTGAAGTTGATTAGACTAAACTTCGCCGGATAGGGGATTGATTCCCATTCCCTCGGGTATGGACAAGGAATGCCCGTTTTCTTTACCTCTTGAGCAGACAGCAACGTATTGATTTTACTCTCGAGGCTTTTGATCTTCAAGTCTTCACTTGTATCCCCGTTGGCATCCTCACTACCACCCCCTGCATTGATGGGAGGGTTATTGGCATTGTGAGCTTCATCCCCATCCGCGTGCTCCTTTTCCTGAGCAACCTGGTTACGGTGGCTTGGTTCACCTTGTTGGTTCCTGAATGCTTGGATTTGCTGTTCATGCATCTCTCTCATCTGCTGCATGGCCGTCTCCATCTCGAATTTAAAACTTTCTTTCTGCTTAGCCAAAGCGTCTTCAAGCATTTTGGCCATTTCTTCCGCGCCTATCATGAATGACTCGCGGGGTTGTCCTTCGCTGGACACTGTATTGTCCGATGCGACAGCAGAGCAGGAATCCGATTCTTCATCTTCCGAAGGCAATCTTATCCGAACCCTACCATAAGTTCCTCGTGCGATGGCTCCGGACTGCAGACGGGTTACACGCCGGGACGCTTCCAGAAACGATTTGAGATCAATCTGTGTCGATGTCTCTTTGCTGGTCATGTTGGCGGTGACCTTCGGAAATTCTCCATCCTTAACCACTGTTCTTCTTTGCCGGAAGCGCCTATGCCTTGGTTTTGGCGTTTCGGTGCCGAGCCTTTCGAACACTGAAATTCTCTCGGGGACTCCCTTGATGCAGTTGCATTGAGACAGTACTACCCGAATGAGCTTGGCACATGGGCACTGAGTTTCGAGCCCTTGAGGGCTTCTTTTTCTTGTTTTGTTCGTACCCCCAGCACGATAGTACAACTCGTCCATTTGATCGGAGTAACCTATCGCGTGTTGGCATGATTTCCCAGGTATAACGTTATCATCCTCGGATGACAACGTTTCCTTCTGAGAGCAAACTGCCTTATTTGGACTTCCGAGAGTCACTCGCCTCGAAACACGCCTTTGTAGACATGAATTCTCAGCGGGCTCCCGAACTTCGATGCGCAAGGTAGTGCGCTTGGGTGCCGTAAACTCTTTGTCATGTTGAGGGTTGTGTCGACCCCCAGCATGTTGATTAGTTCGGAGCCTCTTCATCGGGCCCGAGCGTTCATGGACTTCGTTGCGCTCGTCGGGAATTGGACCGAGGCGCTCCAAGATTGACCTCCTTCCTCGGGATGGTTCGGGAGGTTGAACTCGTTTTGAAGGCTGTAAAGGTCGATCCTCGGCCTGACTCACCACTTTGGACTTTGGCCTCCATATTTTGTGAGTTAGTGGTGATTTCTTGGCTACTCCATTCTGCCACCTTCTACGGGCTTCTTGAACTTGAGCTCGTGCTTGTGCTGAGAGTGCGCGGCGCTTCTGAATGCGATCCTCCAGCGTTGAACGGTTCCGTTTGACACGGATCCATTCGTTCGTTGGTGGCTTGGAGGAGTTGCCATTCATTGGTTGTTGAGGTCGTTCGCCTCTTCTGTTCTTCAGATCCGTGTTGTAACGGATCCCGTCCACAGATTCCATTGCCTTTGCGATTTGTTTCGCAAGGCGCTGACGTTGCCTTTGGCGGGCTCTCTTTGAGAGAGTCACTACGCCCTCGGCAACGGAAGATTCGGCCAGAGCAGATCTGACCTGGTTGGAAGGAGAGATCTCACCCGATGCAGCTTCGGCATCAAACGGGGCGAGATCTTCGTTGGCAGCTTCAACTTCTTCGTACCAACGAAGTTTTCTCTTGGAAGAGAGCTTTGGAGACTTGGACTTGCGAGGGGAGGTGGATTCGGACGAGGATGACAGATACTCCTCGAACTTTTGTTGGTCGAATTCGTACTCGACCTCCTCCTCGACCGGGATCGGGATCCGCGGCTGCGACGCGACAGCTTCGGCAGTAAAGCTGTTGGCTCCCACTGTGGTCGCCAGATTGTTCGCGGGAAAAATCGTAGCTTTCTTCATTGTTGATATCATTGCTATCTCAGTTAACAACTTTATGCGTTACAAAGATCCGGTCTTTTTATAAGATCCGGTTACAATGAAAAATCAAAGAAAACAAAGTAAAGATTACAATTTTCCTTATTTGTCGAACTAATCGCGAGCTCCTGTTTTGCGGTCGCTCGCTTTGGTGGGTTCTTTGCCTGCGCCGGGGTTATTTGCCGTGGACCACCGCGTGATCTCGATCCGGTCGGATCTACACGATATGACGGGTAATATTCCACCAAGGGAATAATAGCCGGGAGGGATTGTTTCACCAAGGAAACAACCGCTCGAATCTCGGGATCTAAGAACCAAGCTTAGATCCGGAGTGTGATCGTGTAGATCTCAAATCCAATCCTCTCGAACTCCTGCCTTATTTGGCGTTGGTGATCGCCGAGCACCGGATCTGAAAGTCCAAGTCTCCAAGCCTTCAAAGTTGTGATCTTTTTTAGATCTGAGTCTTCAATCCAGCAGGGCTTCGCCTCTCTCCAAAATTTCCAACCTCTGAAACAAATGAGCACAAGGCCTATTTATAGGCACTCAGAACTGTGCATTTGCACAGTTCTGAGCCTAGCCACCCATGGGTGGCTCGGCCTTGGCCGAGCCACCTCAGGGTGGCTCGGCCTTGGCCGAGCCACCCTGGGGTGGCTCGGCTTTGGCCGAGCCACCTCAGGGTGGCTCGGCCTTGGCCGAGCCACCCTGGGGTGGCTCGGCCACCGAGCCACCTCAGGGTGGCTCGGCTTGGGCCGAGCCACCCTGGGGTGGTTCGGTTTCGGCCGAGTCCCCGGGTGTTTGTCCGTTTCGTCCTTTGTTTCCGGTTCTGGTTCTCTTGTGTGGTTGATTGACTTGGCAACGACTTGTTGACTTGATTCCAGATATGGCAGTGAGTCGGGTTCCTGATATGGCAGTAAACCAACTTCTGAATTTGAGTCCGGAATTGATGTTGATTTGATCGTGATTCATCCGAGTTCGCTCTTGTTTAGATGACTCGGTGATTCACCTAAACATTGGTTTGATTCCGCGTGCGAGTGGATGCATTCCAATGCTTGGGTGCGATTTGTCGCCTCGTTAACCTGCTCCGTTGCGTATAGCTTGGCTTCAGCGTTGGCGAGCTAACGGTCTTGTTTGGATACGTCGCCCGGTGGTCCGTTTGTTAAATCGGCGTCGAGCTGTGCTAAGGGACCTATAGGCAATTTTATACGCCTACAGATACCCCCTCCAAAGTATTTCAGTCTCATTCTTTTATAGAAGAGTCTGGAATACTTTGGATGTGATTGTCCCAACCTTCAGTCGGTGTAACGGGACTCTGGAATGACTTCTGTTCTGGATTCCTTCAATTCCTTCAGGCTATTCAGTGCTTTGTAGAATGCCTGTAGGGGTTCCGGTGCTGCATTTATTGTCTGACCGTTGTTGGAATTTGAACTTGAAGTCGATTCTTGATTTCTTGACTTTTTGGCTCGAGTTTGCTGCTTCAACACAGAACTTATCATCGATTGACTGCGTTGAATCTTCATCTATAACGCGTTGTCTGGCGTTTGAGCTTCATTGCGACGCGTTGTCCGGCGTCCAGGCTTCATTATGATGCACTGTTCGGCATTTGACACAGTTTATACTCGTACGTCTGCTGGAGTACACACGGTTTAAGCTCTTAAGGAATTGGAGCATGGATCTTATCCCAAGGTCGTTGGATGCTCGAGTCACGAGACCAACTCATAAAGTTGATGCGTCAATGACTCGCATATTTATAGGATTTTTGGCAAATCCTCAGCCATCAACGGGTTTGATGCGCCTTTACCGACTACCGTTTGAGTCGGGCTAGCATGCGGATTGTTTTAAGTCCGTTCCGCATGTGACGTTATGCTAAAAGAGTTAACTCTTTTAGTGCTACGATATTGAATACGTAGACTTCGTCTTTCTCCTGTGAAAAGACTAAACAGCAACGTGTATCAGACGTTGACTTAGGATGCGTTGGCGGTCTTGTTTGGATACGTCGCCTGGTGGTCCGTTTGTTAAATCGGCGTCGAGCTGTGCTAAGGGACCTATAGGCAATTTTATACGCCTACAAGAGTGTTGCAAAGATCGTCATCTTGTAACCTTCGTCTTGGCTCCTTAAAAATATGAGAGTCATCAGATTGTAACTTCCGATGTTGAGTGTGAAGGCTGTTGAATTAGAGTTTTCATTGGTTGTTGTGAAGGTCGTCAGATTGTAACCTTCATCGATCTACGTAAAAGTCTTTAAATTATAGTCTTCTGGAAGCTGTCAAATTATGACTTTTATCATCAGTATTTGATGGGGATAAACTATCTGTAGTACTTTTTAGACAGCCTACAGAACCCCCTCCAAAGTTTTCGAAAGTTCGCGGTTAACTGGGACAAATTTTTAAAATACTTTAGATCTCAACTCTGATCTTGGAGCTGTTGATTCCTTGTCATAAAGGAGTTGTTCTCTGCACCCGCTTTGAACGCAGCTTAGTTGAAGGGATTTACCACGCAGGATCTGTATGAGGATGAGCTTCAAAGAGAACTGTAGCGACGGTACAAGCTACTCATGAGCATAAGCTCTCAAACGCCACATAGCGGCTCACATCCATTTAGCTGATGAGCTCACAAACATTTGTTGGATTTTTGGCAAACTCTTAGACATCAATGGATTTGATAAGCCTTTACCAACTACCGTTTGAGTCGGGTTAGCATGTGGATTGTCTAAGTCCATTCCACATGTAACATTGTGCTAAAAGGATGAACTCTCTTAGACTTAATGCTATGATATCGAATACATAGACTGTCATTTTTACGAAAAAGACAAACCGATAACGCGTGTTAGGCGTAGACTTATCTTTAATTAGGAATCGAGATAAAGTCCCCCAGACATGGATTCTGGTGTCTTTTTCACGGCAAAAGACTAACCGATAACGCGTGTTAGGCGTAGACTTATCTCTAATTAGGGATCGAAATAAAGTCCCCCAGAGACGAATTCTGGTGTCCTTTCACGGCGAAAGACTAACCGACAACGCGTGTTAGGCGTAGACTTATCTCTAATTAAGGATCGAGATAAAGTCCCCCATACGTGTAAGGCATGGATTATGGTGTTATTAATAACAACCTGATATTATTAATAACAACCTGCTACGATATTGAATGGCTTTGTCGCTGTTTCTTCCTGTGTTATGTTTTTACTTGAAACATTAAAAGAAAGTTGGAAGTACCAGATATGTAGTATTAACTTGGCATAAATTTTCACTTAGAGTGAAATTCACAAATTTTCTTTATTATCACTAGGATAATTTCAGAAAATCTTTAGTCCGTTGAGGAATTTATAATAAAAACTTGCTATTCTTGTTAAAAAAAAAAGATTAACAAGTTCATTGGGAGTTTAACTGTTAGAAGTGTGATGTTAACCTAACAGTATTTTATGGGCCTATCACTCTATTGAAGAGAGTCGATAAGTTGATTTGGTCGTCAGAGGTGTGATATTAACTTGACGAGTATTTATGGCGATCAGAGCAACTTTGAGGACTTATCGCTCTATTGGAGAGAGTCGATAAGTTGATTGTTAGAGGTGTGATATTAATGTGACATGAGTTTGTTGCGATCGGGGTAACTTTATGGACTTATCATCCTATTAAAGAGGATTGATAAGTGGATTGTCAGATGTGTGATGTTAACGTGACAGGAATTTGTTACGATTGGAGCAACTTTTAGGACTTATCATCCTATTGAAGAGAATTGATAAGTGGATTGTCAGAGGTGTGATGTTAACGTGATAGGAATTTGTTATGATTGGAGCAACTTTGAGGATTTATCTTTCTATTGAAGATGATTGATAAGTGGATTGTCAGAGGTGTGATGTTAACATGACAGGAATTTGTTACGATTGAAGCAACTTTGAGAACTTATCATCCTATTGAAGAGGATTGATAAGTGGATTGTCAGAGGTATGATGTTAACGTGACAGAAATTTGTTACGATTGGAGCAACTTTGAGAACTTATCATCCTATGAAAGAGGATTGATAAGTGGATTGTCAGAAGTGTGATGTTAACGTGACAGGAATTTATTACGATTGGAGTAATTTTGAGGACTTATCATCCTCTCGAAGAGGATTAATAAGTGGATTGTTATAAGTGTGATGTTAACGTGACAGGAATTTGTACTTGTGATTTGAACAAGATTTTTAAGACTTAGCATCTTGCTGGGGAAGATTGCGATTTGAGCAATTTTGAGGACCTATCATCCTGTTGACTAGGATTGATAAGTTGATTGTCAGAGGTGTATTATTAACGTGACAAATTAGGAGTGATGCATGCTGAATTCATGTTTCGTGGGGATGTAAATAATCCGAAGTCTAATGTTAACTTAACGATGTGAAAGATTTGTTACTCTTAATCCAGTGGATTCTAGGTAACCAACCCCCAGTCTTAATTAAGACTTAGCAGGGGAGAAATTTTGCAGTTGACAGAGGTGTTTTGTTGAACATGACAACTCAGAAAATTTATTATTCACAATCTAGTAGACTACAAATAAATAAACCCCTAGTCTTGAACAAGTGCAGGGGGAAAAAGGGGTAGATAGGACACATTGCCTAGTGGGGCACTATATGATGAGTTTGACTATCAGAGGTAACTATTAACGTGATAGTTTTGATGGACTAGTCATCCTATTGAAGAAGATTTGTGGGGGATGTAGGTGTAAATTTTGATCTCCCGAAACAGGGATTTCGTTTGTATTTATAAGAACAACTTATTACAAACTAATGAATCAAAATTACAACAGAAACGGAGGGAATGCCCTCCTTGTTTAACGTGGGGACTTTCGGTAGCGATAGGTCGCCTCCCTCGGTGCTCGTGCTGAGTTTGCTTCCCTTGGACGATCCGATCGAAGTTGTTGCTGGAGCTTTAGTTCTCAGTAGAAGGTCCGATGTAAGTGGGTTCGAGTCTACCCGAGAGCCTCAAGTCGGAGAGTTTCGACAAGTCTCTTCAAATGAGGGAGCCTTTAGCAAAAGCCAAGGTTCAACCTTTGGAAGATTAGCCAGCCGAGTAAGCAACAGCCAATCCCCCTTCTTCATGTTGGCTGAAGATGGCTTTAAATATGCAAGGGATGGCATGGGCCATCCCTTGATTTGTGGGATTTGACCACTAGTAGGGGTGAGTGATCCAGCCGCCCTATTCTTGTAGCCGTCCCTGGCTGTACCTAGTACCCAGGTGAGGAATGTCATGCTTTCTCCCTTGAAACGTGAGATATGGCCACTGATGGGACTGTTCCCATACTCTAAGTGGGTAGTTGACAGCGAGCTGGCGAGTCTGCAGGCGGACTTGGGTCTGCAGGCGAGATTGGGTCTGCAGGCGGTCTTGGCTCTGCAGGCGAGTTTGCTCGCGTAGGCGAACTGCAGGCGGACTTGGGTCTGCAGGCGAGCTGAGCTATGTAGGCGAGTTGCGCTAGAGGAAGGGCTTCAATGCTGTCAGGCGGGCTGAGCTATATAGGTGAGCTGTTAGGTGAGCTCTAGCCCTGTAGATGGACCTCTTGCTTGCAGGCGGACTTGGGTCTGCAGGCGAGTTTGCTCGCGTAGGCGAACTGCAGGCGGGCTTGGGTCTGCAGGCGAGCTGAGCTATGTAGGCGAGTTGCGCTAGAGGAAGGGCTTCAATGCTGTCAGGCGGGCTGAGCTATATAGGTGAGCTGTTAGGCGAGCTCTAGCCCTGCAGATGGACCTCCTTGTAGGCGAGCTTCAGCCTTTACAGGCGAGTCTCAGCCTTTATAGGTGAGCTTCAGAACATGCATCGAAGAACAGGTCGTAACTTTCAAACCGTAAGTCGAAATTGGACGAATTATATATGAAAATCAACTATCTCGACGAGACGGAGCCGACCAAACCAATCCGAAGGGTTCGGTTTGCTTCCTCTATTTTGCCAAATTCCTTATGGTTTGAGAGATATCTGCGTTTTTTCCTTTTTCTGCTATTTCGGATGAGGTTTTAGCAGTTTTGTTCTGAACTTCTCTGATAGGGATTAAAGGCAATTTTTATTGCCTACAAAACCCCCTCCAAAGTTTTCAGACCTGAATCGGGTCACATAGGGTCTGGAACACTTTGGATATGAAGACCTATAAAGTGGTCCCTACTCAGATGGAGTGAGGAGCCTTCCAACGAGCTCGGTGAAGTTGACCTCTTCACTCGCAGCTGATGATCACCTTCTAGGATTTTGAGCAAACTCTCAGCTATCAACGGACTTGATTTGTCTTTACCAACTGCCGTTTGAGTTGGACTAGCCATGCTCTTGCCCTTAGCATGGTAAGTTGTCGAGGAGTTCTCTTGGGCTTAATGCTAAAATTTCTCCTCTATCCTTGGCCATTTGAGGCATTTGGATATAGAGAGTAGGGAGCAGTTTAACCTCATATACCAGTCGGAGGATAGGAACAGTTTAGTCTCATGCACCAGTTGGAGGAAAGGGACAGTTTAGACTCTTGCACCAGTGGGAGTGTAAGGGGCAGTTTAGACTCATGCACCAGTGGGAGTGTAAGGGGCAGTTTAGACTCATGCACCAGTAGGAGTATAAGGGGTAGTTTAGACTCATGTACCAGTGAGAGTGTAAGGGGCAGTTTAGACTCATGCACCAGTGGGAGTATAAGGGGCAGTTTAGACTCTTGCACCAGTTGGAGGAAAGGGATAGTTTAGACTCTTGCACCAGTGGGAGTGTAAGGGGAAGCTTAGACTCATGCACCAGTGGGAGTGTAAGGGGCAGTTTAGACTCATGCACCAGTGGGAGTGTAAGGGGCAGTTTAGACTCATGCACCAGTGGGAGTATGCCGGGTTATCCTTAGGAGTTTTCTCTAGGAACTTCCCGTCAAAGGTAGGGAACAGTTTAGCCTCATACACCAGTTGGAGGTTTGGGAAACAGTTTATACTCGTATACCCGTTGGAGTCGTGAGGAGAATCTCATCTTCTCTTGGGGATAAAATGAACCCTGATTTGTCTTTTCTTGGGGCAAAGACGAACCCTGATATAGCGGCACATCACATGGTAAAATGAACCCTGATTTGTCTTTTCTTGGGGCAAAGACGAACCCTGATATAGCGGCACATCACATGGTAGGCCACTATCAAACAACAACGCCTTTTACAAACCCTGATATAGCGGCACATCACATGGTAGGCCACTATCAAACAACAACGCCTTTTACAGGAAAGACGATGCTGGGGGAATCAAATCATTCAGGGACGTATGAGTGTGACGATTGATTGATATAGGAGCTATCGCATGGTAGACTACTATCCATCGATTGTTCTAAGGAAATATCAGAACGCTCAGAATGGATCAGGTTATTCAGGGACGTATGAGTGTGATGACTGATCAGACAATGTCATTTGCGGGAATGACAGTGTCGGCTATCAGAGGTAATCGTTAACGTGGTAGGAATTGTCGTGATCGAAGCGACTTTGAGGACTTACTATCCTATTAAAGAGGATTGGTAAGTTGATTTCGTCAGAGGTGAGGGTTAACATAACATTGGGAGTTCGTCCCATCGTCCTATTAAAGAGGATCAATGGGGAAAATTTGGAGGAGACTATCAGAGGTGATTGTTAACATGATAGCTTTAAGTGGGCCCGTCGTCCTATTGAAGAGGACCGACGAGGAAAATTGTAGGATATGAGGAAGTGGTCGCCACCACCAAGGCATCTTGGTCATCATCTCCTCAATACCCATGCGGCTCTTCGTCACCCATACGCTTGAGCATGCTCTCGACTCGTTCTCCTTGGCGGAGTAAGTCTTTCCATGAGCGAGCTTCAACAACGCCCATATTGGACAGAACATCGATGGAGAGATTGTTCCGGTACATCTGGATGAGAGTGGCCTCGGAAACCCATTCACGGGAATGTAGCGATCGGTTTCTGAATCTCTTGACAAAGCTGTTCACAGACTCTGTCTTTCTCTGCTTCACAGCTAACAGGGTGGCCATAGATACTTCTGTGTCATCATCGAAGAATCTGGCCATGAAGAGCCTTTCCATGTCCTTCCAGCAGGTGATGGACCCAGGCTCCAATCTGCGAAACCATTCAAAAGCGACCCCCTTGAGGGTACCAATGAACAGTCGAGTCATAATGGGATCGTTTCCTACTATGTGTCTAGTTTGCGTCTGGAAGTAGTAAACGTGATGGGTAGGAGAACCCTTGCCATTGAACTGTAGGAGGTCCAGTGGCTCGAACTTCGCTGGGTAGGAGACCGTATCCCATTCAATTGGATACGGTCTGACAACCCCCAGCTTGTTCATGTGCTTCTGGAGCTTCAAGGCGTCGAGTTGACTTTGGAACTCGCCGAGCCTTTTGTCCCTAGGATTATGATCCGAAGATGACGCTCCTCTAGATGACTCAGATGAGGAGTGGGAAGGAGTAGGCACCCGCTCTCTGTGCTTCGAGAATTTACGTGAAGCCTGTGAAGTCCTAACTCTTTTCTTCTTCTTCTTCTCGCTCAGAAGCTGCTCCAACATCTCCTTCAGGGAGTTGATGGTTGCTTGTTGCTCGTCGAATCTCCTGGATATCTCATTAGGGATGTCGGTCATGTGCACATTTGCGTGCTCGCCCTGAACTGAGCTTGAAGCCTGCGACGTTGCCACTACCGAGCAATCGTCATCGTCGTCGTCGTTAGAGACAGACGTCATGCGCGTGTTAGTGAATGGAGTGGCCACCCCCGTTTGGGCGCGAGTGCGAGGTTCAGGCTGGTGAGGCTCGCCTGTCAGGCGATATTGGTACAGTGCGCCTGTCTGGCGAGCTGCTGCTTTGCCTTTCTGGCGGACTTGGTCCATCAGGCGAGCTTGGTGAAGTCCTCTTGAACTGCAGAGTTCGCCAGATGCTCTTGGTTCTCCAAAATTGAGCTCCTTGCTCATAGAGTGGGGTTCACTTAAACCGTTAGGCTCGCCTGATTTGAGCGGTTTGCCATAACTGGGAACCTGGCTCATGAAGCGGGGCTCGCTTAAACCGTTAGGCTCGCCTGATTTGAGCGATTCGCCATAATTGGGAACCTGGCTCATGAAGTGGGGCTCGTCTGAACTGTTAGGCTCACCTGATTTGAGCGGTTCGCCATAATTGGGAACCTGGCTCACTTTTTTGGCTCTTCTCAGGCCTGAATAGTAATTCAGGCCGTCATAGGAGGTGAGGGATTACGCCTCTAGACGGGCGAGAGCTTTTCTTCGCCGCTATTTGGATCTTTTTGAACGAGGAGCATTCATGTCGACGGCGAAGGCGTGGTCTGCGTCGATACGAACGGTTGTTTCCTCTTGCACAGGGGCCTGCGAGGATCGTTCAACGACCCATTCAGCAGCCCTTAGACTTGCATTCCTGGCTTTCGGCTCGGCCTCAACTGGTTCGGGGGGAAAAAAAACTCCATGCCTCAGCTCGGGTAGATCCTTCAGACTTGGTTGCCTCGGCCACTTGGGGCTGGGCCACACGTGCGACTCTACAACACTTGCAATATGTATCACCACGAAAGGAGGATGATTGTAAGTACTCCTCGAATTTGATCATGAGGGACTCAACAGTTGTCCTTGCAGCAACTTCGTCAAACTGCGCCACCACTAATTCATCTGAATGAACGGATCCTCCCACTGTGGTCGCCATCTTCTGTAGGTGTAAATTTTGATCTCCCGAAACAGGAATTTCATTTATATTTATAAGAATAGCTTATTACAAACTAATGAATCGAAATTACAACAGAGGCGAAGGGAATGCCCTCCTTGTTTAACGTGGGGACTTTCGGTAGCGATAGGATGCCTCCCTCGGTGCTCGTGCCGAGTTTGCTTCCCTTGGACGATCCGATCGAAGTTGCTGCTGGAGCTTCAGTTCTCAGTAGAAGGTCCGATGTAAGTGGGTTCGAGTCTACCCGAGAGCCTCAAGTCAGAGAGTTTCGACAAGTCTCTTCAAATGAGGGAGCCTTTAGCAAAAGCCAAGGTTCAACCTTTGGAAGATTAGCCAGCCGAGTAAGCAGCAGTCAATCCCCCTTCTTCATGTTGGCTGAAGATGGCTTTAAATATGCAAGAGATGGCATGGGCCATCCCTTGATTTGTGGGATTTGACCACTAGTAGGGGTGAGGGAGCCAGCCGCCCTATTCTTGTAGTCGTCCCTGGCTGTACCTAGTACCCAGGTGAGGAATGTCATGCTTTCTCCCTTGAAACGTGGGATATGGCCACTGATGGGACTGTTTCCATACTCCAAGTGGGCAGTTGACAGTGAGCTGGCGAGTCTGCAGGTGGACTTGGGTTTGGTTTGCTTCCTCACGCGAGTTTGCTCACGTAGGCAAACTACAGGCGGACTTGGGTCTACAGGCGAGTTTGCTCGCGTAGGCGAACTACAGGCGGGCTTGGGTCTGCAGGCAAGCTGAGTCTGTAGGCGGACTTGGATCTGTAGGCGAGCTGAGTCTACAGGCAAACTTGGGTCTGCAGGCGAGTTTGCTCGCGTAGGCGAACTGCAGGCGGACTTGGGTCTGCAGGCGAGCTGAGCTATGTAGGCGAGTTGCGCTAGAGGAAGAGCTTCAATGCTGTCAGGCGGGTTGAGCTATATAGGCGAGCTCTAGCCCTACAGACGAACCTCCTTCTAGGTGAGCTTCAGCCTTTACAGGCGAGTCTCAGCCTTTATAGGCGAGCTTCAGAACATGCATCGAAGAACAGGTCGTAACTTTCAAACCGTAAGTCGGAATTGGACAAATTATATATGAAAATCAACTATCTCGACGAGACGGAACCGACCAAACCAACCCAAAGGGTTCGGTTTGCTTCCTCTGTTTCGTCAAATTCCTTACGGTTTGAGAGATATCTGTGTTTTTTTCCTTTTTCTGCTATTTCGGGCGAGGTTTTAGCAATTTTGTTCTGAACTTCTCTTATAGGGATTAAAGGCAATTTTTATTGCCTACATGGGAATTTAGGGGAAATGGACTATCAGAGGTATATTGTTAACTTGATAGTTTAGTGGACCCATCATCCTATTGAAGATGATTGGCCTTAGTGGTCGTAGTATCTTCCCCTTCTGATTGGGAAGATTGGGCTTGGTCTCATTACTCAGGTTGATCATGCTTACTTTGTTCTTTAGCTTTGATCCTGATAATAAATTTTTAAGCCTGTTCGCCTTGAGAGATTAGTTGTCTCCAGGAATGACATTCTGCAACCCTCATTTGTGCTTGAAGGTTGGTCTACAAGTTGTGTCGACAGGTATCCACTAAGGTAGACTGTGTCATATCTGACGAACATCAAAGAGCCATACTTCGGAACCTCTTGACGAAGGCTTTAACGGGCTCCCTCTTCTTTTGCTTAATGGCGAGAAGGGTATGGATGAATACTTCTATATCCTTTTAAAAAAATCTTGACAGGAAGAGTCTCTCTAAATCCGCCCACTTTTGGATACATCCAGAAGGTAATTTTCTGAACCATTCAAATACAACTTCCTTGAGGGTGCCAATGAACAATCGAGTCAGTATAGCGTCGTTCGATATCACATTCCCGGTCTGTGACTTGAAATGATAGATATGTTGGTTCGGCGATCCCATGTCGTGAAAAGCTTGTAGCGTAGGGACTTCGAACTTTGGAGGATAAGGGTCTGCTTCCCATTCGGCAGGATAAGACCAGACAACCCCCTCATCTTGGAGCTCGCTTCTATTAGCAATGGCATTGAGGCGAGCTTCTAATTCTTCCATTTTGGCAGACTGGAGATTTTGCTCGTTCTCAGTCTCTCTTCCTTCATTAGAGGAAGATTCCAGATTGTGGGATTCTTGGTCAAAAACAGAACCATCAACCATTTTTCTCTTTCCTTTGCTTGTGTAAGGTCGGGCTAAAGATATTCTTCCTCTTCAGAAAAATTCTTACCTTGACGGTGAATTTGTCTTCTGAGTTTTGGCCTTGTCTACAACATATTGAGTCATCAGGATCCGGAGTTCATTGATGGTCTCCTACTGTAATTTGATCATGGCTTATTGTTCATCAAGTCTCTTCACGAGATCTTCATGGTTTCCCGTCATATAGGCAGAGCTCCCATGTTCAACAAAAGAGCTTGATGATTGGGACTCCACAATGCTGAGTATTCATCCTCGAAATTGGTTCCTCTGGCTAATCTTCGATAGTTAATCGGAGAAATGGCTCCCGTTCGAGTCCGAGTATGTTGATAAACTCCATTGGACTTATTTAGGAGATCTTTCAAGCTAGGAGACTAATCTTTCTCTGACTTATCGGAGCTAGGGACTGATGATCTCCATCTGCCGACCATGTTAGAAGTGACTCCAAGGTATTCATCCTCCAAAGTCTTCTTCCTGTTAGAATATCATCGGTTATTGAGAAAAATGATGTTCATTGGTCGATTGAACATTAACAAATTAACTATGCATGAGCAACACTGGCATCCTGAGAGAATCGCAGAAATCAGTTGTTCACATTGAAATGAACGAATAACTCTTTGCATCGGTCTTTCTCCCGACAACAATTGCCACAAGTCAGAGACTTGGGATGAACCTCTCATAGAGCGTGAGGGTAGAGATGAAACCCTCTGTCTGTCATTGGATGAGACTAGTTCTTAGCAAACATGAATTTTAAATCCATGTTGATCTTTTTGAACATGACGAATCACATCGCGTTCTGAAGAAGGAACACGTGGGTCATGTTTAGCTTGATTAACACAATACCAAAGTCTGCGTTTTACTAGTGAAACGCAGTCCTGAGGTCTGCGTTTTGGTTCTGAAATGCATGCTTGAGAGTTGCGTTCAATTTGTGGAACGCACTCCTGAGAGTTGTGTTTTAGTTCTGGAACGTACTCCTGAGAGTTACGTCCAGTATGCGGAATGCACTCCTGAGAGTTACGTTCTAGTTTTAGAACGCACTGCTGAGAGCTGCGTTTTGGCTGAATAATGCGCCTCTGAGTGCTACGTTCTGCTTGAATAATGCACTCATGAGAGCTGCGTTTTGTTTAAATAACGCGCTCTTGAAGGCTGTGTTTTGATTGTACAATGCGCCACTAAGCGCTGCGTTCAGTCTTATTCACACAGAGCCTATGTTTGGGCTCATAGACGCGAGGTTTGCATTCTGAAGCAGAAACACAGAGCACAATGTCGCGTTTAGGCTCACAAACACGAAGCTCGTGTTGACTTGAGGATCAACATTCTTGGAGATGTGCTCGTCGTAGGGATCTCCTCCTTCGTCGAGCGGTGTTCTTCTTAGCCTGTTTTAAGGTCTTTACAGTGATTGCATCAGCGTTGACAGAGTTGGTCGCCGCGATGGGCCTTTTGTGATCTGATACCTGTCGCTTTGGCGCGGGTGTAGAACATTCAACTCGGTGGACGAGTTTGGCCGAAGCTAAGTCTTCTCCTTCGTAGAGAGGACTGTATGAACAGTATAACCCCCAGGGGAGACAGTTCTTTAATAAGTTGGTCATAACTGGATCTTTAGTCTCCTTAAAGACTTTGCGGATCTTACGCGTAGCCTTGGGGCTAAGGGATCCGGAGGAGAGTACCTTCTCATACTTGGCTTGATCGAACTCTATGATCAGAGTTTCAATGGTCATTCCAGCGAGCTTGATGTCGGATTGCGCCACCACTTCTTCATCAGAGAAGCTCTTCCCAAGCGGAGTCTCCATCTTTTGTTTGTGGAAAAATTTGTAAGAAGACAATTGAGAATATGATTTATTGTATTATCTCTCTAACTGGGTTAGGCAAAGAATGAATGCAATCCTCTCAATACAATTTCTCTCTAATTGACTTTAAAAAAAGAAATTACACTCTTCTTAATCGGAATCCCGATTTACAAAAGAGAAGAAGATCAACGGAGATCCTCCCCTTTGTTTAAATCTGGATTCTTCATGGTAGCGATGAGATGCCTCCCTCGAATGCTCGCATCGAGTTTGTTTCTCATTGACAATCCGAACGTCTTGTATCACTGGAATGTGGTTGATTCCTCTTGATTGACATTGAGGAGAACTTGTGTGGCAAGTTTGAAACTCTTGACGAGTTGATAACTCAGAGCGAGTTTAAACTCTTGAAAAAGAGTTAATTTGAACCGAAATTCGGTTAATAAGCCAATGATGTAAGTTCCAGGAACTCTCTGTTGCCGAGGATGCTCCAGGATGATCTGCTCAAGAGATTGCTGATCCCTCCTTTTGCGATCTTTTTAATGCAAAAAACCGATCCTTGAACTCAATTGAGTTTTTGGCATTTATAGGGGATTAAAGGGGTGTAAGCGCCCCTTATTCTGCTCCTAAGTGGTCCACATGATCCCCTTAAATCATGGAAACGGTTTTGGAACCGTTCAGCTCACGTTTGAGCGAGTTAAACGCCAAAACTGGCGTTCTGAACATGAATTATGCGTCCTGGTTTTGGGACACAGGGTTGGGATCTCTGTTGGCGTCTGGGAACGCAAAGGTCATCCCACGCTTAGAACTGAGAACGCAGAGGCCGCGCTGCGTTTTGAATATAGAACGCAGAGGTCGCGCTGTGTTTTGAATCTAAAACACAGAGGTGAACTCTACGTTCTGGACCTAGAACGCAGAGTTGGGCTCTGCATGAACTCTGCGTTCTGGACCTAGGATGCAGAGTTGGGCTCTGTATGAACTTTATGTTTTGAGTTTGGGACGCAGAGTTGGGCTCTGCATGAACTCTACATTTTGAGTCTACGAACTCTGTGTTTTGTCGCTCTGCGTTTTAACTCTGGAATGCTGAAGCGAGCCTCAGGCGTACTTGGTGAGCTTCAGGCTAAGTCCAATGTTCAGGCGAAGTCCAGTCTTACAGACGGACTTCAGAACATAACTTACTGCGAAGAACATGTCATTACTTTCAAACTGTAAGTCGGAATTGGATGAATTTGGCAAAACGGACAAGAGTAAATCAAACGCATTGATGATTGCATTGCTTGTGAGGAGCTACTTGGATGATTAATTCTTGGCCTACCCCCTTTGCTTGGTGGAGGTATAGTAAGTGGTGCAATTTTACAAGTCCTACTGTTATAGCCTAATTGCCCACACCTAGCACCCTTGTTTTGCATTTTCCTTTTTTTTTTAACCCTCAAATTAGCTGCAGCTTCCTCCCCAATTTATCTCCTTCTCCTCTTCTTTGGTTTTCCATGCATTACGCTAGTCTTTGCTGGCCATTGATCCATTGCTCGGATAGATGTTATGTTTTTTCATAGGCCAATACATAGAACTCCTTAGTGTAGGCCTCATGTACAAAACTATCAAGTGATAAGTTCTTTTTCAAGTTCTTTTTCAAGTTCTTTTTCAAAATAGTTGCCACTCCATGAACACATGGAAAACTAGTAAACTGCTACTTGTTGCATCCTCAACTCCTATCTTCCAAATTAATAATGAAATTGTCAATGTTACTAGTCACTTCTGATAGGTTTCCTCCTCCAAATATAGCATCACAATATCTTGATGCTTCCTTTAAGACTTTAATTCTCTGTTGAGCCCTAGGTACTAGCCTCTCCTCATTTTTTTTACAATTCCTTCTTATTTCATAACTATCCTCTTCATAAGCATTCTTATTATGAACTCCATGATGTGATAATTGACTTATCTCTTGCCTCAAGTATCATTTTGTTAAACTTTTACACATATTATTTACTAAACAATCAGATTTGGTTGTATACCTAAATACAACAATATACAGAAATTAAACAAACATACATCCTACAAAATAAACAAACATTCTTATTTGGTTTTGGTTACATGCATGAAAGCATGTCTGACTCCATATTGAGGAATCTTCAACCATAAGATAAGTATATACACCCTCATCCATATCTTTGATTATTAACATTGCCTCCTCAATCTCAAATCTTGTTGCAGCCGTACATGCCCTCCACATTGCTTCTTTGAATGCTTATCCAGGATATCTTAGCTTGAAATTTGCATGTATATGCCTATAACCAAATCTTATTTCAACTGTTAGTACAACAAAGTTCAGAGCTTCAATTAACCCCTACAAAAGAAAAAAACAATAGCAAGTGATTAATGTCAGCAAGGAAAAGATAAACAATTAAGGCAGCCATAAATAAATAAAACACGCTTTGGTTGCGTACCTTTTTTCTACTAGACATGTTGATCAATATGAACCAAATCACTAATCAACTGACGTAGAAACCAGGTCCATGTTTCCTTATTTTCTACCTCCACAATAGCATATGCAATAGGAAATATATTACCATTGCCATCCTTCTTACCGTTGATAAGATTAGTCCTGTGTATACGCCCTTCAATTGACATCCATCTATGCCAAATCAGTGGTCTATAGCTCTTGATGAAACCTTCCTTACATGCAGACAAACAAACGGAAAACGCTTTTTGGCTCGCGCTTTAACGCGCGAGCCAACTCGCGCAGAGACAAAGGGGCTAACAAACACACATCATTTGAAACATTGGATTTGGTTGTCTTGTGACACCGTCAACTCTAACCATAAACGAGCTACTAGGATTTGATTTCCTAACCTCCTCAACATAATAGCAACACTAAATATTTTTAACATGGCCACTTGTTTTGTTCTATAACCTAGTGGTTTACCTATACCAAAACCATGATCCCTCTTAATTACCTCTCCAATAATACCACTCAATTTCCAATTGTGATCATTTCTCCACAAAGTGTAGGTATTTCTCAACTAGCCATTCAGATGATAGCTTGCCATTTTTATTTATATGCCCACCGCAATCACCATGCTTTAGCCTACATGATTTGATCTGGAATGTAGCCTCATCTCTCAAATTTATTGCATGAATTTTAAAAGGGCAAACAATTAAACATTGACATTTCATCTTCCTTTCATGCTTGAAATTATCATGACAACCGCATCTACATTTGCAATAAATTGCTATTCTTTATTTGTCATTGTATAAGTAGTAGTAATCATCACCCTTCTGTGATGCATATAATTTCATAGATTTTCTAAGAACCTCATTGCTTGCAAATAACAATCCATCATTAAATTCAATCGGTTTGTTAAAATCTGTTTTAGAGTTGAATAGATGATATGGACATCCCTCTTCATCACTTCCATACAAGCTTTGTAAACTCTTCCGAGTTGCAATCGCTTTCCTCATCAATTTTCATGTAAATCTGATATGTTCCTCTTTTGGTCTACACAAGTACTTCCTGGCCGGGTGAGCATTCCTATCATAATCATCATAGTCACTCTCGGACATTTCAAAAAAGTTGTATCACTTTCATCAACTTCACTCTCAACATCTACATCTACTAAATCATTTATATTTGCACCATTAACTGCCTCATTAGCATTGTTAGATGTTTCATTTTGAAATTCACTATGATTTGCAATCTCCTCAACAGCCTCATTAGCATTGTGTTGTGGTATTTGAGTCCCTTCAACAATGATAGGTGGTAGATCATGACTGCTTGGTGATGGACTTTGTGATTCATGGGGTGGAGATGGTGGATTTTGTGATAGCATAGGTTGAGAACTAGAGAGATTTATGGTTGTATGGTTATCATTTTTTTTTTTTCAATATCATCAGTTCCCTTTCCCACACCTCCCTTTCACATACCATCTATTATATCTAGACCCAAATCATCCACATAATGATCAATTCCATGAACCACACACACAGATATCCTCTTAATTAGTTGGCCCTAAACATTCACGCATATTATTCATATCTTTATCACTAACAATTTGTCTAATGCCTTGTGCTAGTTTAGTTCCAGGAATCTTATACCTCAACTCAACCAAATTGTTATATTTCTGTATCTTCTTCACTAAATCTTCCGACCACCTACATATTTAAGCTGGTCATTCTCCCCTACAAAATTACCTGATGGTGATAATCATTAATAAGAAAATTCATACATTTTCCCGATAATATACAAGTAAACGTGTTACTACAAGTGCTAATAAAGATCAAATGTTTAACAATTAAAAAAACATATGCAATTTAAATAGTAATTACACTTAACAATAAAACCCTCCCAAATTACCCAAAAAAATACTAAATTGCGTAGCTAGTCACTTGCAGTCAAGGGTAAAAAAAAAACTAGTTTTCTTTTCAAATTCTAAATCTTAAATGAGGTATCCACCACCAAATCCCACATGCAAGCTCCAAATTTAGAATTATACCTTCACTCCAAGAGGCTAGTCCCTACAATCTAGAGGTCTCCAATTGGGCTTCGGCTCGGACCCGAACATGGCCCGGCCCCGTGTAGAACCCCATAATTTTTATATGAATATATGTGAATTATTAGTAAATAAATAATTCTTTTATGATAAATAACTTGAGGTCATTGATGTTCATGATAACAAGTTATTTGAGATGATATGAGAATATGGGTGTAGAGTTTTGTGCGTTGGTTTTGCAAATAAGCAAAACATGCACAAAAAACTAAAATTTTTCAGATCGGTCGACACATCAGTCGACTGACTGTATCAGTCGACACATCAGTCGACTGATACGATGATTTCCAGTTTTTACAGGTTTCGGGTCTGTTTTGATTTGGTTCGGGTTTGGGTCGGGTTTAGCCGTTCATATATATTCTCCTTCACCCGAAATCATCCCCTCTCATCTTCAGATCAGAGAAAACCCTAGCCCCTCTCCCCTATCTCAAACCCTAGTTTTGTTCTTGGTGATTTGGGGAGTCGAAATCTTCTCGTTGCAGCGAAGGCGAACCACTCTCTCTCAGATCCAGGAGTTTCTCATCACCCCAGAGGCGAGTAACATCTCGCCCAACCTTGTCATAATTTCTAAACGTTTTCAAATGGTTTTTATGAGCCAAAACTGATATTTTTGTACAAAGGATTGATTTTTATAGCATATAGAGGGAAGATATGTTATTTCAGAATGTTAAAAACTCACCAACGTTTTGTGAATCGAAGATCTAGATCTGAAATGTTTTTATAAGAGATTTAACACGAATTTTTGTTTTAAAAAAATGTTTTAAAACATGAATGCACATGATTTGGGTTTTGTTTATGTAGTCATACATGAGATGTTGTTTCAGTTTAGTTCATACATGTTAATATCTGTATCTTTGTAGATGGTAAAAAATACCTCTATGGGTCTACAGGGAATTTGTCTACGAGAAGAGTTCGCACGCCCAGTTCTCTGACACGAACCTAAACCGCGTAGACGTCGACTGGGCTCAAATCCAGGTTCGCCTAACGGTCGACTCGCCAGCATGAGTCAGGAGCGATCAGGATGGCGGAAATTTGCTCTTCGCTCAACTCGCCTGCCCGAGTTCGGAGTCGAATCCGCCAGCAAGCCCCAAAACCGTCAGTACAGCTGGGTATCCACTACCCCACGCGCTGAGGTAGGCCTTCCCACCTCTCTCGACCCAAAGGGAGAGAGAGCACAGTACCCCAGGGCCGTCAAAACGGCCGCCCACAGTGCGCACAGCGCGAAGGAGCTGGACAGGCGTCGAGTCAACCTGAGCGTTCATAAATGCGACTCACCTCGGCTGTCTGAGTCTGGAGCTGGGTCCGCCGGCACTCGGCAAGCTGGCTAGACTCACTCGAGTACTGTACACCTACTTCACCGCCTCTCCTGACCGGAAAGGAGAAAGCGTCGTGCTCAAAGCACGCCGGGCGGTCACGCACAGTACTGGTGATCGGACAGACGCCTCATCGATCTGCGGACTCATAAATGCGGTTCATTAATGCTGGTCAAATCCACTCAGATAGTAGTCGTTTGTTGCCTCACATACAAGAATGGGCCTTCCCATCGTAGGTGACAGGACATAAAGCACAATCCCTGGAATGACCGATCATGGTTTCGAGGAACAGCTAGACGTCTCTGAAGAAGATGTGGTCACATCCCACAATTCAAGGAGGAGTCAAGTTGTCCTTCTCCCATTTAAAAGCCTCTTCCGGCACACCGGAGAGGAGGTCGCAAAACTTAGGAAAAAGAGTTGAGACCAAGCTCTCTGCACAACTTTCTTTGCATTGCAGCACTACTGCTTAGTTCCGAGCTCCGATCGCCGGCGAACTAAACAGACCCGAACTCTCTCAAGTTGAGCTTCTACTGCGAACTGAAGCTCTCCAGCAACCTCATTCGAACGGTCCAAGGGAAGCAGACTCGACACGAGCATCGAGCGAAGCATCCTGTAGCCACCTAAAAGTCCCCACACAAAACAAAGAGGGCCTTCCCTCTGCTTCTGTTGTAACTATTTGATCATTAGTTTGTAATAAGCCTTCTTATAAATACAAACGAAACTCCCTCTTTCGGGAAATCAAATATTCACCCTACAGAAGATGGCGACCACAGTGGGAGAAGCTGTTTCATCGAGTGAAATGGTGGTGGCTCAGTTTGATGAGGTTGCTGTAGGGACGACAGTGGAGTCCCTAGAAATTGAGTTCGACCAGGCCAAGTACGAAGAGTACTTGTCCTCCTCCTCCTCTGGTGGCGATGCGTCCCGCAAACGTCACAGAGTCGTGCGTCGAGGCCGACCTCAGACGGTCAAAGCCTCTGCACCTACGGGTTCTACCCGAGTCTCATCGGAAGAACCCGTTCCCTCACAATCGATCAACGCCAAGCCGGGGGTCGAGCGCAAAGGGCAAGGGTCTGCCAAATGGGTCGCCAAGCGATCCCCGCAGACACCTACCCCGAAGGGAACGCCGGTTCACTCCGGCACAAACCACGCTGCCACAGCTCGCGGTGACGTTCTCCCCGTTGGGAGAACTAACCAACAGCGGCGGCAGGAACTCGTCAGACAGGAGGTCCAAACCTCCGTTCCTCATAACGGCCTGAGCCATCATACGGGCCCGAGGAACGCTAGGCGAGAAGGCAAACTGCCCGACATTGGGAGGCCCTCCAAGTCAGGAGCGCCAACTGAGGAAGGCAGAGCCGCCCGCTCGGGAAGACTTCGCTTCTCAGGTCATATCCCTGATGCGAATAACTCACTTCCAAGGAGTGAGCCTACCCGAGTAGGCGAATCCTCGAAGGCTGGCGAGCCTCGTCATAACCATTTGACGGATAAACGTAAAGGTAGAGAAGTAGGCGAGTCCTCGCGAACCCGTTCTTCCAGGCGAAGGGGTGAAACCCGCCCACGTACTGGAGCTCGCTCAAACGCGAAGACTCGCCAGTCAAGGCGAGATCGCTCGACTCCAGCACCAAAGCATTCCATCCAACGCGCACCAGAGGGCGCACCCAAAAACCTCTCGTCGACTCACCAGAGCGACTCTTCTGAGGCCGGGGGTTGTCACCAACCGCCCGTAGAAGACCTCAGAGAATATTTAACTCGCAAACGCACTATCCATGAGGCGAATCCTCAGTGCCACTGCGAGAGACTCATCCACACGGTCCTCGCCGACTGTCAATGCGTCGGAACGGCGAGACCTTCGGTGTTTGGGAGACTGTCCCAACAGTCCTCTCGACCAAGGCCCTCCCGTCAAAGGCGCCGTCACCAAAAAAGACGCGCTGCCGATGACTTGGAACTCTCATCCGCCACGGTTAACATGACGGATAAAGGGAAGGCAGTACTCTCCGACTCGCCAGACTCGGATTCCGCCCTAAGACCTAACACTCGGTCCGCTCGACGCCGGCAGGAAGGCATATTCCAGCGAACCCGTAGTCACCGGGGGGTAAGTATTGGGTTTGACTATTCCAACCTAATACCTCCCTCCTGCGGCGAAGATGAGGACCATTCGGCCGCTGCCACATCTCAGACCTCGCGCTCAAGCCAAGACGCGCAGGCGAAGGCACACATGACCAATACCAACCACGAGCAGACAATGGCTCAAAAGTTGGAGGAACAGCAGGCGACCATCGACTCTCTAAGAGAGATGATGGAACAACTGCTGAACAAGAAGAAAAAGAAGAAAAGGGCCCAACGCCCCTTACCCCGGCAAACTAGAGACAGGGAGTGGGTACCTCCCCTCCGTCCCGTGTCTGAGGCGGAGGATAATCAACATTCCGATTATTCCTCCAAGACATCAATAGGAACGTCGCACACTGCGGATAGCACCCGTGACAAGAGGTTCGATGAATTCCAAGACCAGCTGAACGCGCTGAAGCTTCAGCAAAATATGAACAAGCTGGGGGTGGTACGTCCCTACCCCACGGAATGGGACACGGTCCCATACCCAGCGAAGTTCAAACCCATCAGCTTGTTACAGTTTGATGGCAAGGGGTCACCCTCGCAGCACATCTATTATTTTATGGCGCAAACCGGATTCCTTACCGGGAATGACGCCATTCTCACTCGACTGTTCATAGGTACCCTCAAGGGGGTGGCCTTTGAATGGTTCCGCAAATTGGAGCCCGGCTCTATCAAGGCGTGGGCCGACGTTGAAAAGCTTTTCCTCGCCCGCTTCTTCGACGACGACACCGAGGTGTCAATGGCCACTCTCCTTGCTGAGAAGCAACGGAAGTCGGAATCGGTCAATGACTTCGTGAAGAGATTTCGGAACCGATCAGTCCACTGTCGGGACCAAGTTTCCGAGGCGACACTGATCGAGATGTGCCGCAACAACCTGTCGATCCATATCTTGTCCAAGATAGGGGCGGTAGAGACCCGGACTTGGAAGGAGCTTGTTCGCCAAGGTGAGCAAGTCGAAAATATGATCAAGAGGCTGGAGGCCGAAGAGCCGCAGTCCAAAAAGGGAGCAGCAGAGCCGGCTGCGCCAAAGAACCCTCCCCGATCGAAGGGAAAAGAGGCTATGGCCGTAGACTCTGCCGCGGCGCCAAAGTTCGTTCAAAAGCCGAAACCCAGGCAATTTGAACCGCGCCCCCAGCGGCAATATGATTTCAAAGAAGACCAGGTGGTAGCTACCTTCGACACTCTACTCAAGAGTGGGCGGATTAAGTTACCGGAAGCCACCAAGCCTGAAGAGGCAGACAAAACCGGTGACCCAAGTTACTGTGCATATCACAGATTCCTTGGGCATCACACAACCAAATGCTACGTCCTCAAGGACAAACTCCAGGCCCTCTACGACGCGGGGGTCTTGAAGAAAGAGAAGGTCCAAAAGCAGGTGACGGCGAACATGGTCACTTTGAGCTTTGGGACGGGTCTCCCAGAGGTTCAAGCTCCGGCGGGGATAATTCCTATCCCCAAGGCGATTTTGAAGATCACTAACGACGATCCTCACAACCAGCGGGAGAAGGGTTTGGTTCCACAAACTCTGCCATCAGGGCAAGTGATGTGGGTCCATCCGGACCTCCTCGACGACGAGCAGTGGACCGCACAGCCTTCCAAGGAGGCTAAGAGGAAATATTGCAACGTTGTCACCGCCATCCTGGATACAGACGACGCGGCGATGACTGCCTTAACCGACTCTGAAGAAGACACCAACGTCTTCGCCACGAGAGCCGGAAAGGAGTTTGCAAAACAATATCCCGCGAGGACGGAAAACCCAGCAGGACCTCCCGCGAGGCCGGCCGCAGCAGTCCCTCCCAATCCAGATGAGCCAAGTTCAAGCCGCCAGCCTTACCGGTTCAACGTGCTCGCGCAATTGAAAAGCATACCCGCGCGAATCACCGTGTACGACCTCCTCCGGTTGTCTAGGCCTACCCGGGAAGCCTTACAAGAGGCGTTGGCTGACGCAGAGGCGTTCTCGACCCATTTCTCGAAAGAAACGGAGATCGAACAGGGCTGTACAACTTGCTGCCAAGTCTCCGAGAGACAGATCCCCTGCATCACTTTCACCCCCGAGGACATGCTCATCAAGAACACGTCCCATGACCGGCCGCTGTACTTCACAGGATACGTCGGCTCGGCGAAAGTGGATCGGATCCAGGTTGACCCGGGGTCCGCACTGAGCATCGTGCCCCTGAAGCTAATCAAACATTTGGGGATACCGTCGAAGCGCCTAGCCTCGACCTCGACTACCATCTTCGGCTTCAACGCCACTGGGACTCGGCCACTCGGCAAAATCCGCCTGAAATGTCGGATAGGCGACATGAAGACGGAGGTGACGTGCTACGTTATCGATGCTGAACCCTCCTACAACATACTCCTGGGGCGTCCGTGGATTCATGGCAACCGGATCGTTCCATCCACACTACACCAATGTTTGAAGTATGTGGACGACTACGAGCGAGTAAGAACGGTAGTGGCCGACAAACATCCCTTTAAAGGGGTCGAGAACTACTTCGCGGATTCTCTGCTGTACCAGGACCCCGAACAGCCACCAGTGGAAGAACTGGAGAGTGGTAATGAGGCGGACAGCGAGCCTGAATACGGTGACAGCTTAATTCTGAACGACTTTGAGTCAATTGTAATTGGTTACGAGAGTCACCATGTAACCAACGCCGTTCAGGCAGAGAAGCTTATCATGAATGAAAAATCCGACCTTGCTTATTTGTCGTCTTGCTCCTCGTCCGAAGATGACGCACCTAATAACCTATGGTCGACACTCTACAGTGAGTCTTCTCTACACTTGCCGGTATGTTCGTCATACGTCTTCAAGACGCGACTGATCGAGCCATCGCGAGCTGTATTCGTCGTGCCAGCACGGAAGAGGTATCGAAAAGACATCATCTTCGGTCGAATCGATCGTCCCCTACGCACGCTATGGGACGAATCTGAGGACGAAGACCCAGCACCCCAGTTCTCGCAATACAGTCGAGTAGCGAAACGCATAATGAGCAACATGGGGTACGACCTCACTCGCTTAGAGGGCCTGAATTACGGCCGAGGACGCAAGACGGTCATCAAACCATCCTACGTCCCCAAAGGGAAGCCCTCAAATTACTTCAACAGGACTAGGAGAGGCTTAGGCTACTCCTCCTCCTCATCGGAGTGTTGTTTTTACGTCGACGAAGATTCCGATTACGCATGTTCAGGGGATCAGTCGTCAACAACCTCGGCCTGGGACTCCGACGTCAGCGTAAGGGATCTGTTCGATGGCCTTACAGTCAACATGGCTACAGTAGACCCCGCCGGAATGGCAGAGGACGAACGACTTCCACTTTACGACGAGACATGGGATCGCCATGTTAGCGCCCAGTGGAACAGTCGCTTCGAACAGCGCGAACCACCAACTGAAGATGAAGTCCTCCAGGTGAACATGGGTACTGAGGCGAATCCCAAACCCATATTCATCAGCGACAGCCTGCCTCCTCAAGAAAAAAAGGATCTCATCGCCCTCATACGGGAATACATTGACGTCTTCGCCTGGAATTACGAGGATATGCCTGGTCTGGATCCGCGGGTCGCCACGCATCGCCTCAACATCAGCCCTGACGCCAAGCCAGTCAAACAACAGCAGAGGCGGTTCCGCCCCCAAATCATGGAGGCGATCGAATCTGAAGTAAAAAAGCTGATCGAATCCGGCTTCATCAGAGAGGAGCAACACCCCGACTGGGTGGCGAATATTGTTCCAGTCTTGAAGAAGAACGGCAAGATCCGCATCTGCATCGACTTTAGGAACCTCAACGCCGCATGCCCTAAAGACGAATTCCCTCTGCCCATCACGGATGTCATCATTGACAATACGTGCGGATTCGAGAGGATGTCCTTCATGGACGGCTTCTCGGGGTACAACCAAATCAAAATGCACCCCGAAGACGAGAAACACACTGCATTCAGAACTCCCATGGGGGTGTATTGCTATACCGTCATGCCTTTCGGGCTCAAGAACGCCGGCGCAACCTACCAACGCGCCATGAGCATGATCTTTCAAGATCATCTGCGAAAGACGGTCGAATGCTATGTGGACGACTTGGTCGTGAAGAGTCGCCATAAGGAGGATCACCTCCAAGACTTGAAGGCCATGTTCGAACTCATGAGGACTCATCAGCTCAAGATGAATCCTACCAAGTCATTCTTAGGGATGTCTAGCGGTAAATTCCTCGGCTTCGTCGTCACGACGAAAGGGATCCGAATTGATCCAGACAAGGTGCGAGCTATTCAAGAGCTCCAACCACCCCGAAATCTTAAAGAGCTGAGAGGCCTTCAAGGACGACTGGCTTATATCCGAAGATTCATCTCGAATCTCTCGGGCAAGTGCCAACCCTTCTCTAAGCTGATGAAGAAAGGTACCTCCTTCGTCTGGGATGAGCCATGCCAAAAGGCTTTTGAGGAGATCAAAGCTTATCTCTCAAATCCGCCTGTCCTTGCGGCGCCAATCTCAGGAAGGCCATTCCTCATATACATACGGGCTATGGAACATTCTCTGGGTGCCCTCTTAGCTCAGAACGATGATGTGTATGTGAGGCAACAAATGACTACTATCCGAGTGGATTTGACCAGCATTAATGAACCGCATTTATGAGTCCGCAGATCGATGAGGCGTCTGTCCGATCACCAGTACTGTGCGTGACCGCCCGGCGTGCTTTGAGCACGACGCTTTCTCCTTTTCGGTCAGGAGAGGCGGTGGGGGAGGTGTACAGTACTCGAGTGAGTCTAGCCAGCTTGCCGAGTGCCGGCGGACCCAGCTCCAGACTCAGACAGCCGAGGTGAGTCGCATTTATGAATGCTCAGGTTGACTCGACACCTGTCCAGCTCCTTCGCGCTGTGCGCACTGTGGGCGGCCGTTTTGACGGCCCTGGGGTACTGTGCTCTCTCTCCCTTTGGGTCGAGAGAGGTGGGAAGGCCTACCTCAGCGCGTGGGGGAGTGGATACCCAGCTGGACTGACGGTTTTGGGGCTTGCTGGCGGATTCGACTCCGAACTCGGGCAGGCGAGTTGAGCGAAGAGCAAATTTCCGCCATCCTGATCGCTCCTGACTCATGCTGGCGAGTCGACCGTTAGGCGAACCTGGATTTGAGCACAGTCGACGTCTACGCGAACTCTTCTCCTGGACAAATTCCCTGTAGACCCATAGAGGTATTTTTTACCGTCTACACTCCTCTGTAACAGGATCTCTGCAATTCATTGCTTTGTTACGGAAGCGTTTGACAAAATTGTCGACTGACTCTCCGTCTTTTTGCTTCTTATCTAGAAGGGTTCCGATTGATACATCAGTGTCATCATCGAAGAAATTGCTAAGGAACAAACTTTCCATGTCATCCCAGCAATTGATGCTCCCTGGCTTGAGATGTCGGTACCAATAGAAGGCGGGCCCACGAAGGGTGCTAACGAATGACCGGACCATTAAAGCCTCATTTCCAGAGATCATGCCCAAATGAGACTTGAAATAAATCAAGTGTTGAGTAGGCGAGCTCTTCCCATCAAATGGTGTGAAGTTGATCAGATTGAATTTTGTCGGGTATGGTATTGAATCCCATTCTCTTGGATAGGGACACGGAATACCCATCTTCTTTACTTCCTGAGCGGACATCAAAACATTGACTTTGTTTTTAAGGTCTTGTATTTTCTTGTCCTCATCTTCATCTCTCTCTGAGTGATGTTGAGCAGAAATAATTGGGTCACCCCCAGTGTTACTAAGCGGTGTAATTGAACCACCCCCAATATTGTTATTGGGAGGATCTGTTGAACCACCCCCAGTGTTATTGTCATTGGGTGGTGTATAAGCCATAATGACTTCATCCACTTCTGGATCACTGTCATCTACAACATTCTGAGTGTGGCGGCTGGGTTCAGCTCGCTGACTGGACTCAGGAGATTGAGGCCGTTGAGCTAGCACTTCTCTCATTTGTTGGATAGCTAACTCCATCTCTGTCTTCATCTCAGCTCTAATTTCTTCACGTTGCTTCGTTAGAGCTTCTTGAAGCATTTGAGCAAACTGATCAGAAGTGATTATGAACACTTCTTTGGTTTGTCCCGTGCTAGACATTGTATCATCAGAAGCGATCGCAGAATAAGTGTCCGAGAGTTCATCCTCCGAGGATATTCTTTCATGCATTCTCTTGTAATCTCTACGTCTGATAGCTCCTGATTGGAGTCGAGACATCCGTAGGGCAATTCTTGAATTGACTTTTTCTCCCGGGGAAAAGTCGGGGTTTGATTCATTTGAATGCCGCTTAGATTTTCCTTTATCAGCCATATTGATGGTGACTTCAGGGAATTCATCCTCTTGAATAGCAAATTTCTTGCTGAAACGTCTCGGACTGGGCTTTGACATTTCGGTGAAAAGCCTCTGGAACACTGAGACTCTTTGCGGGATGACTTCTCGTTTGGCGTAGTTATATTCCAACAATGCTGCTTTAATGAGTCGCGCACAGGAACAATAAGAGTTTATTTCTCGAATAGTTATCTTTCGAAATTTATTCAAACCCCCAACTTGATAATACGATTCATCGGTATGATTGCTAAAAAATCGTATCGCCTGTTGGCATGACCTCCCAGGTATGACGATGTCTTTTGGTGAACATGTCTTCTTCTGGGGTGTAAAACCTTGTTGGCATTCTCAGGACAATTTATTACTGTCTTTGAGCGATCCAAGGTTATGTCGGGAGTCACACGTTTAGAACCACCCCCTTGCGGGTATGGAGTCTTAACGGGCTCCGAATGCTGATTTTGCATAACTCCAGACTTCGAAATCCAAATTTTGTAGAATTTTGGTGGTTCTTTGACCACCGTTTTCTTGTTTCTTTCTCGCTTTTGTTGTAAGAGAGCACGGACATAAGCAGCGTTTGCACGACGCTTTTGTATACGTTCTTTGAGGGTCGAACGAGTCCTTTTGACGGGAGTCCATTCCTCCGTCGTGAGTTGTGCAGAAACATGAGTAGTTTGTCGTTGAGTTGAACAAGCCACTTGTTGTTTCCTCGACTCTAAGTCCGTATAGTAACGAACTCCATCGGTTTGTTCCAAAGCCTTAGCCAATTGACGAGCGCGGCGTTGGCGTCGCCCCTGACGAGCCCTCTTCGTCAGAGTTGGCGAACTTCGATCGAACGACTCCTTAATTAGGGTGGAATTATTATGAGCAGAGCTTCCGGCTTTGGGAGTCGCCGGGATAATGTTGCGAGGCAAGGCCTCAACAACGATTGGGCGAGAGTCTTCACTTTTAGCCTTCTTTGGCGTATAAGCCTTCTTCAATGATGAGATCCTCTTGTACTTGCGATATAATGAAGATCTTGGAGAGGATGATGAGAGATATTCTTCAAACTTGGTTTGGTTAAACTCGTATTCGACCGTGGATTCAACTGGAATCTTGATCGGCTGCGATACGACGGTCTCGGCAGCGAGACCGTTGGCTCCCACTGTGGTCGCCAGCTTATTTTCGTCAAAAGTTGGTTTCGTTGTGGAATTTATTATATCTTCGGTCAATTACAACAAATTCAAAAGAAATAGCCTTTTTATAAGACTTCTCTTACACAACAAAAGGAAAATTATAACTTTTTAGAAATAAACGCATGATCGTTGTTTGGATCACTGCTTGCGTGGGATCTTTGCCTGTGCCGGGGGTGCGTTAGCCCGTGGACCACCGATTCACAGATTCTGGTTGAATCGTGAAGGTTTTGGGGATTCTTCCTTCGTTTATCGAAGTAAGAATTTGAAGCGAATATCTTATCAATGTAAGATGTTCACTCTTCTAAAGATCAAGTCAGAGCTTAGATCTCTAGGAATCGCCAAAAGCTTCTTAAGGATGTTTGTGAAGAAGGAAGACTCTCTCTCTTACTCTAGATTCACCAAAAGCTTAAGTTTCTCTCCCTTAATTGCTCTCCCCAATCTGTCCTGGATTGCTCTATCAAATGATCCATCGGATGCTCTCTAATCAGCCCCCTTTTGTAACCGCCGTCCCACTACTTAAATACCATCTTTTTATGAGGTTAGTGGGCATGATTTTCGCTTGTAACTGCTTCCCCCACGTTCATAAGTGACCCCAGCAGTTAATAAGCCATGTGGACTGCACAAAACTCGAGAAAACTGTCAAAAATGACGTGTTCAGCTTCCCAGTGGCCGCGATAGTACGTGATGTCGCGCATTGCCGCGGCGGTTACCACTGCCACGCACCTCTCAAGTATTTTGGCTCTAACTTCCTCGTCCGATGTCGGAATGAGGTGATCCAAGATGCGTTGGAAATCTAACGAAGAGATCTACAACTTTTGTCTTTTGATCTTCTTCAGATTTGGATCATATCATAGCTTAAATGTGCAATATATTACCGCGGCAGTATACACTGCCGCGCACCTCCGATGCAGTTTGCGACCTCTCGGGTATTTTGGCTCTAACTTCCTCGTCCGATGTCGGAATGAGGTGATCCAAGATGCGTTGGAAAGCTATCGAAGAGCTCTAAAACTTCCCATTGGCGCTTCACTATGTTTATTTGCGCGACACCTTGTACTGTCGCGCTATTGCCGCGGCAGTGTACACTGCCGCGCACCTTCGATGTAGTTTGCGACCTCTCGGGTATTTTAGCTCTAACTTCCTCGTCCGATGTCGGAATGAGGTGATACAAGATGCGTTGGAAATCTATCGAAAAGATCTACAACTTCCCATTGGCGCTTCACTATGTTTCGAAGAGCTCTACAACTTCCCATTGGCGCTTCACTATGTTTATTTGCGCGACACCTTGTACTGTCACGCTGTTGCCGCGGCAGTGTACACTGCCGCGCACCTTCGATGTAGTTTGTGACCTCTCGGGTATTTTGGCTCTAACTTCCTCGTCCGATGTCGGAATGAGGTGATCCAAGATGCGTTGGAAAGCTATCGAAGAGATCTACAAATTCCCATAGGAATATCACTATGTTTGTGTGCACAACACCTTCCACTACCGCGCAAATGCGCGTCAGTGTTTCTTGTCGTGGGTGTTCATATTGTTCTTCTATGTTGTTTCACATGTTCCTTTGCTTCTTTTGGCTTTGGATGATTTCCTCTAACTTAGATAGGGATATTCATATCTATAGGCATTTTTATATGCCTACATGAACCTCGCCAAGAAACTCATATCGATTCAACCAAGTCAGATACGAGTTGACAACCCCCTCCTCCCCCCCTCCCGTAACATGTTTCAGATCAAGTCAAAAGGCGACATCAGTTGGCCAAGCCTAGAGTCAAATTTTGAGCTAAATTCGAACTCATAGGCGAAGTTCGCTAACTAACAAACTTCGCCCATATGGACCAAGCCATCCACTTTCGAAGAAGACGTGCCCACATTAGAAGCAACCCTCACCCACGTCCGCAACGACCTTCACCCATGTCTTCAGCGAACTTTGCCAAGCTCGCGAAATTCACCCAAATAGCCATTTCAAAGCTATTTTCGAGGGATAACTGCTCCCCACTAGCTCCTATTTTAATGGCCATTTAATCCATATTTAAAGGGACCATTAACTCTCTCTTTTAGCCTATAAAAGGAGAGGGGATCATTCACTTTAGACACACAAATGAGACGAAGAGGAAGACAGATAGAGATACCTAGACACACATACACATGCACACGCACAGAGACATACTGGAGGTATTGCTAAGAGAAGACTGAGCTAGCTTCCAAACGATCCGATCCTCATCAATAGCAAAAAGACCCATCATCTTAGTTGGTGAGTCAACATAGTATAAGATCGACGCTCCACCGGCACACAAAAAAACCCCAGAAAAAAATAAAATTTTCCTTTATTTCACTATATTTTTTTGTTGTAATCTGTGTCAATTACAATTTAAAAAAACCCAAAATAGGATAGCAACTCCGCTGGGGATTTCCTTCTTCTCTGACGGGAAGATTGTTCCTTCTTCTCTGACGAGAAGATTGTGTCCTACACTGACACCAAGACCCTCGGGTCTTTTGCTGAAACGCTGGTCATTAAATTTGATCAAACAAAGTTCGGGAAATCAATTTCCAAGAACAAAATATCTGCGATGACAACTGTACGCAGTTGTCACAAAATTCACCGTAGTGTAAATCTTGGGTCTAAAACGACCCCCGCGTGTGGAAAGCCCACATTCACTGAAGATTGTTCGGGCTTTGCTAGAAGCCAAACGAACTTCGCCAAGGATAAGGAATTTTGACTCTTGCATCGAGCGAAGATAAATATTATCACATTTGATCTTGGGCTTTAGTCTTTGACTCCTCTAGGAGTCTGATTCAAAGTGTCTCGTGATGCTTGCTATGCTTCTCCGACAGAAGCAAAGAATGGGGGTTGATCCTCATCTAAATTTCCTCAAAGGAATAACATCATCGTCTGTGATCCCGCTCGACAAACTTTTGGTCAACGTCGCCATAAGCGACGTTCACACTCTAAGGCCAAAATGAGCGAAGTTGGCACCACGCTAACTTGAGAGAATTTATAACTCTGAAGAGAGCTCGCCAGTGTCAACATTATGTGACCCTTAGAGAAATGATCTCGGTAGGTCAAAAGAGTTGCCAACACAAAGAAATAGTCTTCAACCATCTTAGTCATGTTCCTGAGCTTTCAGAAGTTTGAACTAAATGAGGATGACACACTCAAAAGAGCAAATTATAATTGTTCACTGTCAACACGGCAAGTGTGGCTTCTAGAGATGACGAGAAAAGTTCAGATAGCTCGCCTGATCCAGTATGTGAAAATAGGGGGGGGGGGGGATGGGGGTGGGTGAATAGGGTTTATGCTAATCTTATTAGATATTAATACTAATTAAAAACTTTCTTGATTAATTAATTCTTACAAGAGATATATGAGTGAGATATGAGCAAGAATGTAAAATACAAGCACAAAAAATATACGCAAGGCAAACTCAAACACAAGATATTTTCATGGAGTTCGGTCAACCCTTGACCTACGTCTCCGCTCCTCACCTCGCGAAGATCTCCACTATTAACACACCCGGTTTGGAAGCCGGAATTTCTCTACACACTCGATTTTCTAGTTCATCGAAAACTCTACAAGTCACTCACAATGAACATACACAAACTACAATCTCAAGTGTTGGTCCTCACGTATTGTCTCCCTCAAGTGTCTGACTTTACTACCTCTCACTAGGCTTTACTATCAACGCCACTCCTCTTGGTATCAACTACTTCCTCACCACACACTCCTCTCGGTGTAAATATGTAATACAAAGTGATACTCACAAATTTGGCTCAAATACAATAATTCATTCTCTAACAATGAATGAGAATACAATGAAGCTCACTCTCACTAAATCACACACCACTACCCAACAATATATTATATGAAATATTATAAGCTCAACAAGAGTGTGTGTGATAAATGAGAACAACGAAATTCTAACTCAAGTTTGTTAGCCCTTATGTTTTGATGATGTTTTACAACCACCATTATCGGTACTAATGGCTTATTAAGTACAAATATAGTGAATTCATATATCAAGCTTGTTAGTACCACTAATGGAGGATTGGATGGAATATGCGCTACAACGATGATATCCATAATGGAGGATTGGATGGAATATGCGCTACAACGATGATATCCAAAGGAGGAGGAGGCATAGTGATGAATCAATGTTATTTCAAGAACAACAAATTCTAATAGAAGCTTCATCCTATTCAAGCTATATCAAGACTCAAGCATTGCATTCTGTATAAGGATATTAGCTATCTTTTATTTTTTTCTCTAGTGCTAGAATGTAGGCAAAGAGTTATTGACTTCACTTGAAGCTATTGGGATATCACACACACGTTTTCATACTTATGTTTTTAAGCGTTTTTCACAAAATACTATTTTTTACAAGTATGAGGACTTATCTACAAAATTCTTTTTCCAAACAGTTTGTTTTTAGTATTAAAAACATTTTACAAAGTTTCATAATTTTCAGAGGTCAAATAAATATTTTCTAAATATTTTAGTTGAGTCAAAATCTGCTTTTCTGAAATGTATCAGAATGCGGTCGACCGCACCGGTCGACCGCTCATATGATCATTCGTCAGTGGGCAGCAGAGAGTTTGTCGGTCGACCGATGAAGTCTCTGTTTGTTTTTCTCGTTTTTGATCTGGATCGTGGTCGACCGAAAATTTCGTCGGTCGACCGCCGTATTATTCAAACGGTAATTTTGGTCCTTTTTCCAATGCCGCTCAGTACAGATCTCAGCGATGTTTATTTCCAGATTTTGGGGGATTAAGGGTATGGGTTTAAACAGCTGGTTTTCCCTTATTTAAACTCATCATCTTCTTCTTCCTGAAGTGTCCCAGCTTTTGCAAAAACCAGAGACGTTTTTTTTCCTGAGCAAAATTTTCAAAACATGTTCTTCTGAGTTTTGGGTGTGTTCACTTCCCAGCTTCAGTGTGCTCTTTCTCTTTGCCATTGGGACGTTGTAAAGAGAGAGTCTTACACTATTTCTACTATCTTGTGAGTGTGATCTTGTGTAGATTAACTGTGAGGGAGTGTGATCTAGTGAGATCAACTGTGTAGTGTGAGATCGTGAGGGGATCGCTGTGTAGACGAAGTTCCGGCTTCCAAACCGAGTTGTGTACTGGATTTCTCCTCGAGAGTGGGGAGCGGGGACGTAGGTCAGCGGACCAAACCTCGTTAACATATCGCGCGTCACAGGATAACGATTCCTAACCCTATCTCCTCTATTTTGATTGCATTAGAATACTGTGGCTTGCTTGTCTTAATTTTATTGCACAATTATAGCCTCTTGACCCTAATCACCCCCCTCTAGGGTCCAACAATTGGTATCAGAGCTTGGTCTCTATATTAGTTTTTGGTTTAATCACCTTAGAGAAAAGATCCAATGGAGGTTTCATTGAATGTGCATATGCTAGAAGGACAATCCACCACTAGACCACCTCTTTTTACCGGTAGTAATTTTGCTTATTGGAAGGCTAGGATGAGAATTTACCTTCGTTGCATTGATCTTGACATCCTAGAGATCATAGAGAAGAAGTATGTAGAGAAGTCCAAAGTCGGGAACATGACCGATGGAGAAAGGCACCAAGCCAATGTCAATGCTAAGGCTATGAATGCCTTAATTTGTGGTCTTTCCCCCAACGAGTATAATAGGGTTTCCACGTGTGCAACCGCATACGAAATATGGGTGAAATTGTGTATTACACACGAAGGAACCCCCAAGTTAAGGAATCCAAGATTAGTGGACTTATGCATGAATATGAGTTATTTCAAATACTTCCAAATGAATCAATTGATGCCATGTTTTCTCGCTTCACTAACATTATCAATGAATTGCATGGTCTTGACAAAAAACTGACTATTCAAGAGATGAATTACAAGATGGTTCGTTCATTGACTCCGATGTGGGAACCTAAGGTGACGGCGATAGAAGAAGCTCATGACCTTACCACTTTACCTCTCGATGGCCTCATCGGAAAGCTCAAGGTCCATGAGAAGAAGCTCAAGGGGAAGGAGAAGGAGGAAGTGCCATCAGAGCCATCACCAAAGTTGAAGACCATAGCTCTCAAAGGAGCTAGTGATAACTCCTCTTCGTCATCGGATAGTGAAGTTGATTTTTCTAGAGAAGTGGCTCATCTCTCTAGAAGAATTTCTAGATTCATAAAAATGAATAAGAAATTTAACCCACGATCTAACAACAACTTTCCTTCTCGTGTAGGAAAATGCTTTGAATGTAATGAACCGGGCCATATCGCTAAGGATTGCCCAAGGCTCAAGGAGAAGTACATGAAATACAAGAAGAAGAAGGCTATGTATGCCGGATGGGAAGAATCCGAACCAAGTGATTCGGATAGCAATGAAGAAGGAGCCAAACTTGCTCTTCATGACCCCAACATTTGTTTCATGGCTCATGAGCAAGAGGTAATATCCAAGATCGAAAGTGAATCTTTCTACATGCAATGTGACATAGCTACAGCTCTAGAAGAATTGAACTTTGAATTTAAGAGAATGTCAAAAGAATACTCTTCTTTTAAAAAATTACATGCTTCTTGTGATATTAAGCTAGAACAATTACAAACCTCTCTTGCATTAAAAGATGAATTGTTAGGAGATCTTGATTTTAAAAACAAGCAATTAAGATCTAAGATTGAGAAACTTGAAATTGAGAGTGGTAGGATTAGACCCACTCATGCTTATGCTAATCATCATCACCATGGTAGAAATAGGTTTCATGATTCTCGTGGTCATACATACAAAAGAAATTTTGTGTGCACATATTGCATGAAACATGGTCATATTTCTACTCATTGTAGAATTAAAGATAACTTTGAATTTTATGGATTGACATGGGTACCCAAACCGTTATAGAAGATGTTTATTTGGTAAATGGTTTGAATTATAATCTTCTTAGCATTAGCCAATTGAGTGATAAAGGTTTTGATATTTCCTTTAAACCGGATAAATGCATCATTAGTATGAATGGAAAAATTATTTTTATTGCTAATCACAAATCTAATGTATACATTTTTGAGATAAATGAACTAGTGAATCAAGATGTGAAGTGTCTTGCGGCAATTGATGAAAATCCTTGGATTTGGCACAAGAGACTTGGACATGCTAATATGGAATTGATATCAAAATTATCTAAGAGAAATCTTGTAAAAGGGTTAGCTAGCTTGCACTTCATCAAAGATACCATATGCGAGGATTGTGCCAAAGGTAAACAAACAAAATCTTCTTTCAAATCCATCAATGAGGTATCGACTTCTAAACCTTTGTAATTACTTCATCTTGATTTGTTTGGTCCTATCCGTGTTACCTCTCTTGGAGGCAAACACTATGTTTTGTGATTATTGATGATTTCTCTCGTTTTACATGGACACTATTTCTTGCAAATAAAAACGATTGTTTTGAAGAATTTTCTAATCATGTCAAACGAATTAAAAATGAAAAAGATTTAAAAGTTGTGAAAATTAGAAGTGATCATGGAGGTGAATTTTAAAATGAATTTTTCTATGATTTTTGTGCTCATCATAGTATAACTCACATGTTTTTCGCTCCTAGAACACCACAACAAAATGGTGTTGTTGAACGGAAAAATCGCACCATACAAGAGATGGCACATACTATGCTAAATTCATTTGATTTACCAAAATATTTTTGGGCCGAAGCCGTCAATACGACTTGCCATGTTTTAAATCATGTTTTGATTAGACCAAAGCTTAAGAAAACTCCTTATGAACTTTTTTATGGAAAAACTCCTTTTATTGGTTATTTTCGTATCTTTGGTTGCAAATGTTTTATTTTAAATACAAAAGATCACCATGATAAATTTGATTCCAAAATTAATGTTGGTATTTTCTTAGGTTATGCACCTCGAAGTAAGGCTTATAGGATCTTCAATAAACGAAGTCTCGTTGTTGAAGAATCTATAAACGTTACTTTTGATGAGACTAATGTTGGTTCTCAAGTTGTTTTACCTAGGAAAGATGATGATGATGATGTTGAGGGAGGATTCAAGTTGTTTTACCTAGGAAAGATGATGATGATGATGTTGAGGGAGGATTGGACTTTTTACAAATCAATTATACTCCCTCTATAGAAGCTCAAAAGGATGTGGATAGCTCAAATGCTCATGAACAAGTTGAACTTCCTAAAGCTTGGAAATTCGCATCAAACCATCCAAAGGAACAAATTATTGGGAGCCATTCACAAGGAGTTGTTACTCGCTCAAAAGCTTTGAGTGAGTGTGGTAATGTTGCATTCTTATCTCAACTAGAACCCAAAAAGATTAATGATGCTTTAAATGATGAATTTTGGGTTTTGGCTATGCATGAAGAACTAAATAATTTTCAAAGAAATAATGTTTGGAAATTAGTTCCTAGACCTAACAATGCTAGTGTTATTGGTACTAAATGGGATTTTAGAAACAAACTTGATGAACATGGTATTGTTACTAGAAATAAAGCTCGTTTGGTTGCCCAAGGATACAATCAAGAGGAGGGCATAGACTATGATGAAACCTTTGCACCGGTTGTAAGGTTGGAATCTATTAGGATGTTTTTGGTATTTGCTAGCTTTAAAAATTTCAAATTATTTCAAATGGATGTTAAAAGTGCCTTTTTAAATGGTTTTATAGAAGAGGAAGTATATGTTGAGCAACCCCCCGGTTTCATAGATCATGTTTTTCCTAATCATGTTTACCGGGTTCAAAAAGCTTTATATGGGTTGAAACAAGCTCTTAGAGCTTGGTATGCTCGCCTCTCTAGTTTTCTTGTTAAAAATGGTTTCTCAAAAGGAATAATTGATAACACTCTTTTTGTGAGAAAAAAAAATGATTTCATTTTAGTTCAAATATATGTGGATGATATCATTTTCGGTGCTACTAATGAATCTTTGTGCAAGAAATTTTCTAAAGTTATGCATAATTATTTTGAGATGAGTATGATGGGAGAGCTTACATTTTTTCTCGGGCTCCAAGTCAAGCAAACTAAGGATGGGATATTCATTTCACAAAGCAAGTATGCGAAGGAATTGGTGAAGAAATTCAATTTGGAGAATTCTAAGCATGCGCCTACTCCTATGAGTACTAGTGTTAAGCTTGATGCGGATGAGAGCGGTGAAGATGTGGACCAAACACTATACCGAGGTATGATAGGTAGTCTTCTTTATCTCACCGCTAGTAGACCCGATATCATGTTTAGTGTGTGTGCATGTGCACGTTTTCAAGCATCTCCAAAAGCATCTCATTTAATTACGGTTAAAAGGATCATTAAGTATGTTAATGAAACTTTTAAGAATACATTGCCGCCGGCTTATGTTGTGCTCAAGTTTTATGGATGAAACAAAGTTTAGTTGACTATGATTTGAATTTTCAAAATATTAAAATCTTTTGTGATAACACAAGTGCCATAAATATTTCCAAAAATTCGGTTTTGCATTCTAGAACTAAGCATATTGATGTGCGCCATCATTTCTTACGCGATCATGTAGAGAGACAAGATGTATCCCTAGTATTTGTTGACACAAAATCTCAATTAGCGGATATATTTACTAAGCCTCTTGGAGAGGATGATTTTTGTCGCATAAGAAATGGTTTGGGCTTATGCACTATGTGAAAGTTCTACATTTGCTTGCTTGTTTAGTTGCATTTTGCATTTCTCTTTACCCTATTTTTGATGGTGACAAAGGGGGAGAGAAATCTCCTCATTTGTTGCATATACTTAGGGGGAGCTCATAGATAGGGGGAGCACCTATCTATAAGGTATCTTTATTTTTTGCTCTTATATAATGGTTGGTTGTCATCATCAAAAAGGGGGAGATTGTTAGCCATTATGTTTTTATGATGTTTTACAACCACCATTATCGGTACTAATGGATTATTAAGTACAAATGTAGTGAATTCATATATCAAGCTTGTTAGTACCACTAATGGAGAATTGGATGGAATATGCGCTACAACGATGATATCCAAAGGAGGAGGAGGCATAGTGATGAAGCAACGTTATTTCAAGAACAACAAATTCTAATAGAAGCTTCATCCTATTCAAGCTATATCAAGACTTAAGCATTGCATTCTGTATGAGGATATTAGCTATCTTTTATTTTTCTCTCTAGTGCTAGAATGTAGGCAAAGAGTTATTGACTTCACTTGAAGCTATTGGGATATCACACACACGTTTTCATACTTATGTTTTAAGCGTTTTTCACAAAATACTATTTTTCATAAGTATGAGGACCTATCTGCAAAATTCTTTTTCCAAACAGTTTGTTTTTAGTATTAAAAATATTTTACAAAGTTTTATAATTTTCAGAGGTCAAATAAATATTTTCCAAATATTTTAGTTGAGTCAAAATCTGCTTTTCTGAAATGTATCAGAATACGGTCGACCGTACCGGTCGACCGCACCTATGATCATTCGTCAGTGGGCAGCAGAGAGTTTTTCGGTCGACCGATGCGGTTGACCGAGAGCTCGATTTTTTCGTCGGTCGACCGCACCGGTCGACCGCACCGGTCGACCGATGAAGTCTCTGTTTGTTTTTCTCGTTTTCGATCTGGATCACGGTCGACCGAAAATTTCGTCGGTCGACCGTCGTATTATTCAAACAGTAATTTTGGTCCTTTTTCCAACGCCGCTCAGTACAGATCTCAGCGACGTTTGTTTCCAGATTTTGGGGGATTAAGGGTATGTGTTTAAACAGCTGGTTTTCCCTTATTTAAACTCATCCTCTTCTTCTTCCTGAAGTGTCCCAGCTTTTGAAAAAACCAGAGACGTTGTTTTTCCTGAGCAAAATTTTCAAAACCTGTTCTTCTGAGTTTTGGGTGTGTTCACTTCCCAGCTTCAGTGTGCTCTTTCTCTTTGCCATAGGGACGTTGTAAAGAGAGAGTCTTACACTATTTTTACTATCTTGTGAGTATGATCCTGTGTAGATCAACTATGAGGGAGTGTGATCTAGTGAGATCAACTGTGTAGTGTGAGATCGTGAGGGGATCGCTGTGTAGACGAAGTTCCGACTTCCAAACCGGGTTGTGTAGTGGATTTTTCCTCGAGAGTGGGAAGCGGGGACGTAGGTCAGCGGACCGAACCTCGTTAACATATCGCGCGTCACAGGATAACGATTCCTAACCCTATCTCCTCTATTTTGATTGCATTAGAATACCGTGGTTTGCTTGTTTTAATTTTATTGTATAATTATAGCCTCTTGACCCTATTCACCCCCCTCTAGGGTCCAACAAAGTTAATATAGCAAAATATGAATATGAAATTTGAAAATCTATAAGCTATATAAATAAGTTTGGAAAACTTCTCTATAAACACAAAGAACTATAGAATTGATGATGAGGATGAATTCTTCAATTGAAATTGAAAGCTTCCTCTTTGTGCAAAACTTCTCTTTTGAAAACAAAACTTAAAACAATGCTTAAACACCTCTTAAACACTTGTAAAACTTGATTAAACAATATTCCATGTAGTTGAGAAATTTGAATGCAATTGGGTATTTATAGAAACCCAAAACATCAGTAAAAACCTAAGTAAAAAGACCAAAAATCCATTAGAAAACAAAACATGGAACTAGCCGTTACTGTACAACGACTATCTTGACGGTCGACCGCAGAAACCAGTCCAGTCGACCGTGAACAGCTGGGAAACAAGACTGGGCTCTGGATATTTCACGGTTGACCGCAGAGACACACATGGTTGACCACAAACTGATATATGTAGTGCACATGTTTGAAAATGGATTTTGAGTGCATGTAAAAAATAACAAATGTTATCCAAAAATATAAAAATTTGGGAAAACTTTATAAACATGAAAATAAACATGTTTGTGAAGAAATTTTTAGAATTGCATTTCACCAATTTGAAAAGTCATCATTTTTTTCAAAATGTACAGAAATACATGTTTAAATTTAAACTTGAAAAGTGATTTTGGACATGTTATGTATTATGGAACTTTATGAAATGTTTTTATAAACAATATAAAGCATGAATGTAATGTAAACAAGACTAATAAACCAAAAACATATTGTTTTCTTAAAATAACTCTTTTTGTGAGATTTTCAAGCTTGTGTGTGTATATATGTATATTGAGACTAATAAACCAAAAACATATTGTTTTCTTAAAATAACTCATTTTGTGAGATTTTCAAGTTTGTGTGTGTATATATGTATATTGAGCTTAGAATATAACACACAATATATACTAAAGGACTAATATACCTAAGTGATTGCAAATACGGCTTGATCTTGAATCTTTAATTCTTTGATATGAGCCTGTAACAAGCTACAATCACTAGGAAGCAAGGTAGCTATAAATTATTTGTAAAATCATCAAAACAAGAAAAGAGTGTAGACTCAAAACCAGAGTCCTAACAGTATGCTCTCCTAGCATTGGATCCATTCTACTAGAAGCCGATGGAGTATATCGCAACACTAGGCTAAGGAGAAGAGCGACTATTCCTTTTGACTACTCCTCCATCCCAATGCGAACATCGCAGTCATCATCACAGATGAATCAACCCACTTCTAGTAGAGCCAACTCCGCTATGGCATCGAACCCAACCTCTAGTTCAAGCCAAGAATGATAATGGGCGATAGACATGGCAAACCGAGAGGACATTCTGACCCAAATGACAATTCAAAAAAGATTTAGATGAATGAATTGCACGACTAGAAGAGATGGTTAAGCAAGTTTTACTAGCCACTCACCCTTAGGCAAGTTTTTTGAAAGGAAAAAGGCAACTTGGTGAGAATACTCTTGAAGATGATCAAGAACAACAAGATGATGCAGACTCTAAACATGCAAGATCAGAGGCTACGCTATCTTTAAAACCAAACAAGGAGGCCAAAGCCCTGGAAGACATTCCGAAGTGGATCAACGTTCTTTCTCAATGAACAGAGCTCAAGAAGGTTAGAATCACCCGAGCTTATCCTGTCGAATGCGACATGGTTCCCTATCCGATAAAGTTTAGGCCACCAAGGCTTCACGCGTTTGATGGCAAAGGGTCCCCGAACCAACATATCTACTATTTTCACCAGCAAACTAGAAATGTAGTGAGTAACGATGCTATTAAGGCATATCTTTTCATTGGCACCCTTCAGGGGGTAGCTTTTGATTGGTTCCAAAATTTTACTGGAGGTTCAATCAGGTTTTGGGCAGATTTGGAATCAAAGTTTTTCTCCCAATTCCATGAGGAACAACCCGCTGTCACCATGGCTAAACTCCTTTCTGAGAAACAAAATGGGAATGAGACGGTCAGGAAATATACCGCAACTTGACATTGTAATGTCGAGACATGCCATTACCAATGCTGCTTCAAACTTGTCTGTAGGTGTCAAAAATTACCTATAGGTTCCCAAAGATAGCTCAAGACAAAGAGAGGACGAGGAACGTCATCATCTAAGTTAGGAAAGATCATCTGATGCTAAGAAGAAGCAAAGAAGCATGTGAAATAACGAAACAACAAGACTCAAAGCTGTCTCACAACCAGTGAGACAACCTGAACTGTCTCGAATTCCGAGACACCAAATAGTGTCTCTAGTGTAAAGATAGGTTTTGGTGTCTCGAAAATACTGTTGTGACACGACGTGTTTTTTGATAATTTTATCGAACTTCGTGCAACCTACGTGACTCCCTAACTGCTTGGGAATATCCATAAACATGGAGAGGTTGTTACAAACTAAAAATACACTCAAAATCCCCAAGAATCATGGCATTTAATAGAATCAATGTTGGTTACAAAACTGCCTGGAACAGTCCCTTCATCAGAGACAGTAAACACTGTCTCGAAAATGGGAATTGTTGGGTGAGGTTTGTTTCATGTTCTTATCTTCAGAAACAGCTTCCAATACCTCCCCTACACCCATATCCAGGGGATGGACCCAATTGACGGCTTAGACTTGAGCTTTTGGCAAATTCTAAGAGCAAGAGAGAGAGAGAGTCAAGATCTATTTTTGAGAGATCTCAAAAGCCTTCGGCTTTTCCTCGCTTTCAAACATTGATTTGATATCAGGAAAATATTTATCTTACTTGGCTAAGATATCTACTTCTGTTCTTATTTCTAAAACATAAACAACGACTTAAAGCCTTCTTCGCAATCAAACCAGATCAAACCGTCCACGGATCAAAGCGTCCACGGCACAAGCAAAGATCCCACACAAGCAGCGACTCTTATTGGAGTATGCGAAGTTTATCCGCTTGATTGCCCTCAACTTAGGCTAACTCCTGTTGGAGTCTTTTGATTTTAGCTCCTCTGTCGAGGAGCATCTCCGGTCTATGTGATGTTGGCGCAGACATAGAGGAGAAGAAGAGAAAGAAGAAGATAGAAGCAATGAGAATGGATGGGGATGACTACTATTTATAGTCTCTTTCAAATCCTAACTCCCAAGAAAATTACATCTTTTGAGATTTGATTGGACCAGACAAATAGGCTAAAACTTAGCCTAAAACTCGATCAAATCCTCAGCGGATCTCTCTAGATCTTCAATCAATAGATTTTATCCATATATCATGGCACAAATTAGAAGGCAAATCCCAACAAACATCGCCAGCCAGCGAACGTCGCCAGACGACGAACTTCGCCAACACAATTCAGAATAACTTGTGCTCCACCAACTAGCGAACGTTGCTAATCGATGAACTTTGCTGAGAAGCCAAAAATTGAGCAATCTTCTCACACACCCAAAATCAGTCAAACTTTGCTAATTTCCTCAACATCGCCTCAACAACAGAAAAGGCGAATTTCGTTCCAAGCATGGATTTGGACGAATGCAAGCATCATTGATCCTTCAACACAAGTCTACGACAAGGAAGCTATGTTTGACACTACACCTCTAGCAACCAAGTAGGTAGAACAATGCAAGTTTTCACCAAATCAAGATAACTCAAGCCACGTTCGACACTATACCTCTGTCCATCTACCCAAAGTATTTCAAATCCTAGCTAAAAATTAAAACGCAGGATTTTGTAAACTTTGAGGGAAGGGGGGGGGGGGTTCTTGTAAATGTTCAAAATATATTTTCACTGAAGATCCAAAAAGTGAACGTCCATGGGCTAAACACTTCGAATGGGCCCAAAGTCAAGCCCACGACAAGTTGCAGCGAAGGTCACCTGATGATTGAAGTGAACCTCGCCAAGAAACTCATATCAATTCAACCAAGTCAGATATGAGTTGACCCCCACCCCAACCACAACACGCTTCAGATCAAGTCAAAATGCGATATTAGTTGGCCAAGCCTAGAGTCGAATTCTGAGCTAAATTCAAACTCATAGGCGAAGTTCACCAACTAACGATCTTCACCATATGGACCAAGTCATCCACTTCTGAAGAAGACGTGCCCATGTCAGAAGTGAATCTCACTCATGTCTGCAACGACCTTTGCTCACGTCTTTAGCAAACTTCACCAAGCTCGTGAAATTCACCCAATAGCCATTTCAAATCTATTTTCGGGGATAACCGCTCCCCACTAACTCTTACTTTAATGGCCACTCAATCCACATTTAAGGAGACCATTTACTTTCTCTCTTTTAGCCTATAAAAGGAGAGGGGATCATCCACTTTAGACGCACAGATGAGACAAAGAGGGAGACAGATAAAGACACCTAGACACACATACAGATGCACACGCGTAGAGACATACTGGATGTATTACTAAGAGAAGACTGAGCTAGTTTCCAAGTGATCTGATCCTCATCAAAAGCAAAAAGTCTCATCGTCTTAGTCGATGAGCCAACGGAGTACAAGATCGATGCTTCGCCTGGCACACGGGAAAGAGCCCTAGGAAATAAAATAAAATTTTCTTTGTTTCACTACATTTTCTTTGTTGTAATCTGAGTCAATTACAATTTAAAAGAACCCAAAATGGTACAAGCCTTCAAGCATTTTACATCTCCACCTTGAAGGTTTAGCATGAACATTTTCTCAACATACGTACGTTTGCAATCAATCTACCTCTTTGATCTTAAAGAAAAAGACTACGATCTTTCATATGAAAACCATAGCCCTTTTCAAAGAGCTGTCCTAAACTCAATATATTGCTTTTCATATTGGGTACATAATAGACATCAGTGATAAAATTTTCTTCTTCATTTTTGAGGTGAATAAGAATTTTACCTCGGCCTTTCAGTGGAATCTTTGAGAAATCTCCAAAAGTGATCTTACCATTCACGGATTTGTCCATATCGACAAACATACTTCTCTTGCCAGACATATGGTTGCTAGCACCAATATAAAGATACCAAACATCTTCCTTGTCACAATCTCCTCCAAATGCTAATAGAAGAATATTATCATCATCTCATTTCTCAATATAATTTGACTTCTCTTCAACTTGATTGTAATAATAATCAGTAGAGTAATGGTCATACTTTTTATATTTAAAACTTTGAACTTGTGTTCTCCATTGGTATCCATTAGATCTACCACGTCCATGGCCTCTAAAAGTTCTTTGATTTTGATCTCTTTCTACAAAATTGTTGTGACTTCCTTTGCTATAGGAACGACGTTCTCAGCCTCAAAATCTTCCACGATCACGACTACGGTTACTTTCTTCTTTTGAATCTTCTCGGCCATTCTTCAAAGAAAGCTTAGTTTGACGAGCCTTCTCCACCAGTTCATTTCTCTTGCTAGATCCTTTCTCGTGGATATTTAAGGAACCCAAAAGTTCATCAATTGTGATCTTCTCCAAATCTTTTGACTCTTCAATGGCACAAACAATAAAGTCAAATTTCTGAGGAATTGATTGAAGAATTTTCTCCATGACATGAACATCTTCGATCGTCTCATCACTTCTTCAAAATTGATTCACCACGGCCAAGACTCGAGTGAAATAGTCAGAAACTAGTCCATTTTTCTATATATCTAAATCTTCAAATTCATTTTAAAGTGTTTGGATTCGCACCTTCTGCACTCCCTTATAGGAATTTTAAAGTATCTCCCAATCTTGTTTTGAGGTCGCTGCATCTGAGATACACTCGAATGCTGATTCATCAAGGTAAATAAAGTAGAGGGCTCTACTGTCTTTCTTACTGGACTCTTTAAGTGAGTGTCTCTGTGCTATTAATAGCGCACCTTCATCTTGAGGCTTTTCAAAGCCTTTCACCACAACATCGATCCCTACAATGTACTCATCCTAATAGAGCCTTCATTTGAATGCACCAATTTTTATAATTTTCTTTGATGAGTTTAGGAGCAAAAAATGGGACCATTCCATTGGAACTCATCTGAGCTTTGTTACCAATTTGATAATAATATTTTACTGAGGATAAATAATTTGGAGGAGGATATAATTATTCTTTGACTTTTTTCCATCTTTGCTTGACTTCTTTCAACTTACAAATCACACATATATATACTATTACGATGACTCTTATATTTCCTAAGAAAGACTTTTGAATATCCCAATAACATTCATGCATCTAATATATTCGTGCTTTTGACTTGTCAAATAACTAAATGATCTTTCCAATTCAGGTAATTAATCAAGTTTACTCTTGAATTTCCTTTGCCATTGGAGGAGTTAGCCTAGAAAACCACTAACTGGTGATTGTTGGGCTTCTGAACCGATCTATATAATAGGTTCGTTCAATGGACTTATTAAATAGGTCAGTTAATGCAATTAATGGCCTAAGTAGGTGTAACTGATCTGACCTTTGTATTGCTCTCATTAATGAGCTAGCAACTCTTGGACTGGATCATAGACATATGTAACGTCATCTGAATAGCAACATAATTTATACTCTTTTTTTTTTTAAGTTTCCCTAGAAAACTATAGTGTTATTTTTGAGTCCAACCCTATGCCAGACTAAGGAGGTCATGGTCCAAATCCAAACCAAGGAGGTCATTTAGTGTCCGAACTTGATCAAGGTGATCATGGAGGGTCTGATTGGTGCAGACCTGTACTCAAGTTGTTGTTCCTGAAAACAATTCGACCTTGGAATTTTTACATTGAGTAGGCCGAGTCTTGATTTAAGTTCCTCGTTTCAAGATGCATAGCGATTCAGACAGAGTGTTTCTGCAACAAGTATTTCATAAAAGTTCTAATTCCCCGTCTCGTTTTTCCCTTTTATTCTAACAAATTCAAGACTAGTCATTCCATTTGCTTCTCTTCTCTCAATTTTCTGGAGTTTGTGGATTTTTCGAGCGTTTGAGAAGTTTTAGCAAGCTAAATCCTAGACCAAGCTAAATCTGAAGCTTTGGTGAGGGCCGGAGTAATTTTATAATCTAACACTTTGCCGGCTAGTTCAAAATGTCATAAGAAATTCATGAGATGTGTCACCTGCACATGAGAGATGAAGCAATGGTGTACATGTGAAGATCTTGATTTCTTATTAAGAGTCGCGAGTTACTATCTAATGAACTGCAAATGATGTTAGATATGTCCCTGAATATGATGTACTAATAAGTCTCATCATTCTCTATATAGATATAATAATGTACTAATACATCCAGCACGGCAACATCCAACTTAATTAATTGCATCAGATATTTATGTATCTACTATACCAGGACCAGGTCAATATTATTAGAAACAAAATTAATGAGGCTCTGATAATTTCCTAGCTCCCTACTACATATTCTCCTACCTAGGTCCTGTCCATTTATATTTGTAAGGACATCACTCCCATATAAGCCCATGAAATCAACTGCTTTTGGGGGGGAGCAACAGCCACATGCAGTTGATGCCCGGGAGCTATTTATTACTTTGTCCTTGCTTATGAAATGTACTACAAGCTCAAGGAAGGGCGAGCAGGCAAATCTTGGCATTTAATTCCATGCTGAATATACTATAAGCTAGTCTATTGCTGAATGCTGATTCAATAAGTCTGTGATGTAAAGCTATTTGACTTGTTCTGCTTCTCTATCCATTGACTTGACTTATTCTCTCTACTCCCCTCGTGTGTTTTGCGGGAGAGCAATCAATTGATGCCATGAATAGATCTGTACACTAAATGTC
>NC_033798.1:13707497-13716295 GCF_001876935.1 Asparagus officinalis
GTCAGAAACGAAGAGAAGAAGAAGAGGTGAAGAACTGGTCGAAAATCGCCCAAGAATCGCCTGAAAATCACAAAAAAAAAATCGATGTGAAAAACCCTAAAAACCCTAAGTCCCGACTTATATAGCAGCCGGGCGAGACAGGAAACTCTGTCTCGCTGAGCGAGACAGACAACTCTGTCTCGCCGAGCGAGACAGAAAACACTGTCTCGCCCAGCGAGACAGAAAACTCTGTCTCGCCGAGCGAGACAGTAAACTTTTCTGTTTTGCACTATGGAACAGTGGAATACTCCAATGGGTACACGAGTCTAAACTGTATTCCCACCCTCAACAGGAAGTTTCTGGAGAATATTAATCTGAATATTCTTAAGGATAACCTGAGGAATTCTCAATGGATATACCAATTCAATGGTAAACGCTGAATTCACAAGAGCAAGTATCAACTTCAATTCAAGATCTCGACAACGGTCAAGCGATAAACGCGACGCCGGGAGAACGTTAGCTATTCTACGAAGAACTGGATAGACTAACAGCAGAAGAGGTTAAACATTGAAGCCATTTACAAGTCCTTTCATACGATCTATTCAGCCAAGCATTGAAGGGATCGTAAGTAAAATCTATCTTATCCAAAGTATCCCATGCTCCTCTATAAAAGAATGAGTCTGGAATACTTTGGAGGGGGTATCTGTAGGCGTCAAAAAATGCTAATAGATATCCCAAGCATAGAGAAGATCACTCAAAAATTCACAAGAAAGGATTTCATACTGTTTTGGAAAAATCAAAACAAGTATGAACTGTCTCGCCAGCGAGACAGTCTTTGCTGTCTCGCCAGCGAGACAGTGTTGAAATAGTCAAAACTACATTTGTAACTGCCCTACACGTGTCCATTAACTGCCAAGGGACGTGGGAAACATCATGGGCGAAAATCACGTGGATAACTGCCAAAATAACGGAGTTTGAAACGTGAGAGAACAGTTACAGCGAGAAACTGCCATTTTCCGAGACAGCATTTACTGTCTCGCTGAGCGAGACAGCAAATTTACTGTCTCGCGGGTCGAGACAGCAAACGTTGTCTCGCCCAGCGAGACAGTAAACACTGTCTCGCCGTACTGACTTCTTCGATTGTTAAGTTTTTGCAGTTACTGACCCTTGAGGCTATAAATACCCCCCTAGGGTCACTTCTGACGAGGATCGAGCATTTGTTAGAGCATTCCAGAGCAGAGAGAGCAGAGATTTGGGTTCTTTTCTTGCAACGCCTTGAAATTAAGCTTCGACTTGATTTTAAGAAGAACGACTATCTTACTTCGATAAGATATCGTTTCAATTTCTACTTCGATAACGAAGTTAGAATCATAAGCCCCCTCTTCACGATCTGTGAATCGGCGGTCCACGAACCAAAGCGTTCCCGGCACAGGCAAAGTCCCACGAAAACGAAAATTGATAGACGATTTTCGTGTTTGTTTCTCAAGAGTTGTAATTTTTGTTTTGTTGTGTAGAAAAAGTCTTATAAAAAGATTATTCTTTCGAATTTGTTGTAATCGAACAAAGTTATAATGAATTCCACAGCAGCGACTTTTGAACCAAACACCCCTGACTTAATACTTTTCATCTCTTAAAAGTGTCAAAAAAGTTCACTCAGGGGGTCTAATACGCACCAATAGAACCAAAGGAGGTCATCTGCAGTTTCGAGATAGTAAATAATTCACTAAGAACATGTATTTTTTTCTTTATTGTAAATAATTCACTAAGAACATGTAAATAATTCGCGATAGTAATTAACCCTTTTCATTATTGTAAATAATTCACTAAGAACATGTATTTTCTGCTCTTTGCTTTGAAAAGAACGTCTGATATTATTTAAACTCTTGTTTTTTCCCCGAGCTTGCAGTTATGACTTTCTTCCTACTATTTTATATTCGTCTCACTTGGGATTCTGCAACTGGACCTTGCACCTTGAACCATGAGACCGGGCATATGTGTCATCCAAGTAGCAATTTTGTAACATGACACTGAAGTTGAACTGAGGGCAATGGGTTGTACTATAGTAATAAGATCAGTGTAACCATTTGTACAAGGCAGGGAACTCCTTTTTTATGTATATTAATGTAATGAACCCTGAATGAAAAGATGAAGATTTTTTGGATGTGTTTTGGTTTGAGACTGGTTCAGTAAAAAAATTAATGCCAAGCTGATGTTGATCCTTCATGCGAAAGTTTATTAAATATGTTCTCCTATTACGTCCGATAAATAATACTTCATCAGGGTTTCTGCGAGATCTTTTGAACTAACACGTGTATTGTTTCTCTCATTAGTTTGCTCTCCGCAAAGTCTGTATTCCTCAATCAACATATCTCTGCAACACTGTCTGGTTTCCTGGTTCGGTGATCATCTTACCTGAACTATTGTTATTCCGATGTTGGGTGTTTTGTGGGGTTTTTTTTTTCCTGGTAAATTTTTTGGTGATGGGTCTTTTTTGGTGTTTGGGTGTCCTTTGTATTTCTTGTTTCTGTTTTGATGACTACAACGGGCCACTTCTTCATGACGGTAAACAAATGTTTCTCTCTCTACAATGGTTTGTGTGAGCTTGAATTTTGTATTAGTGCTGTGATTTCGTTTGTCTCCTGGACAAAGCCCAAGACCAAGACGTGTGGAGGCCTGGTGATTTCGTTTGTCTCCTGGACAAAACCCAAGACGTGTGGAGGTCAGGTAGAGCCACGTGAAGAGTACAGGCCCACCCGAAATTGAGTTGCAGCTATAAATACCAATGCATCATCAAATCTAAGGTGTGCAACTGGGGGCGTGTGAGCTTGGCGGCTGCAAGGTGCGCACGCAAAGGGAATTGGTTTCGGCTTCTTGGTTTCTTCTTGTGCGGCTGCGGAACAGAAACAAGCAGCAGGAGAAAGAGAAGAAAAGCAGAGGCCTTTTAAGGATTTGTGTACCTCTTTTGTAGAGAGATATTTGTGAGGGATTTGAGAGTTTGTTTGAGGGTTTAAATTGTGAGTGATTGTAAACCCTAGTTGTATTCTCTCCCTCTATTAGTAGACCTCCCCCCTCCTTGTCCCGTGGACGTAGGTAATTTGCCGAACCACGTAAAAATTAATTGTACTACTTTTGTGTGATTTGTAATAGCTTTTAGGATCCCTCGACAGGTCAGTCCTAGAACTGATGAGAGGAAAAGCCGATATCTCACTTGGTTGAGATATCCGTTTCAGATTCTTGTTTCCTTGGTGAGACGGGAATTCTTATTGCGATCTGACTCTCTTGTTGTGCTGTCGAAGTGCTGCCGAAATTTTCGCTGCGCGCAACAAGTGGTATCAGAGCCCAGATTTCAGATGTGAAGCTTGGTTCTTGGAGTTCTCGGCTTCGGTGGAGATAGCATTAGGAGTTGTCGTTGGAGATTTCGCTTTCCTCGTGTGGATAGGAGATCTATTTGGAATCCGATCTAGGGTTCAGTTGGGTGGTTCCTAATTCTATCAAATTTGTTCTTTCTCTACAATTTGGAGTTAGTTCGCAATGGGAGAAGAAGGTGAAAGCAGCAAATCAATGGCGAGTACAATACAAGTTGGTTTTCAGAACACTAAGATTAGTGTGGTGAAATATGACGGTAAAATCAACTTTGGTTTGTGGATGAGCGACGTACAGGATGCGCTCAATGCTCAAATTTGGAAGAGACCATCATGGTCCACGAGAGACCACCTAAATATGATGAGACGGTATGGGAGAAAATGAATAGGAACGCTTGTGGGGTGATCAGGTCCTGTTTGGAACAGGAGCTGAAGTATGATGTGATTGGGGTGACGTCTGCGATGAAGATGTGGGAAATTCTCAACAATAAGTACCTTACGAAGAGTGTTGAGAACCGATTGCACTTGCTGCGTAGGTTATTCAGATTCCAGATGTCCAGAGGCACCTCGCTTGCGGCTCATGTGAACAACTATACGAAGTTGTTGTCGGACTTGGCGAATGTTGATGAGAAGATATCGGATGAGTACAAGGCGATTATTTTGTTGGGCTCCTTACCGGATGAGGAGTATGATACCTTCGTGCTCACTTTGTTGAACGGGAGATCTTCGATCAGCTATAGTGAAGTGACTAACGCATTGACCAACTATGATTTGAGGAGGAAGGACAAGGAGACTTCCCGCGCTAGTACTTCAGGAGAGGCCTTGTCGACGAGAGGTAGAAGCCCATATCCGAAAGGTGGTAACAGAGGGAGGTCAAAGTCTAGAGGCCGTCACCAACTAACAAAGAACCAATGTGCATTCTGCAAGGAGCAGGGACATTGGAAGAGAGACTGCCCGAAGCTCAAGGAGAAAGAGAATGGCAAGAAAAAGGGCCCGAAGGCCAATGAGGTGAACATTGCGAAAGGCGATGATTCCGATGATTCGTGCTTTTCTCTACTGATTACTCCGGAGGTGAACCATGTGGATGCATCAGATTGGATGCTTGATTCCGGCGCTACCTTTCATGTGACCCCTAGGCGAGACTGGTTTGCATCTTTTGAGAAAGTCGACGGGGGCGTTGTTGTCATGGGAAATGATCAATCCTGTGGCGTTTGTGGGATAGGTACCGTGCGGATTAGGATGCACGATGGAGTAGTCCGTGAGTTGAAGGAGGTGAGATTTGTTCCTCAACTGAAGAAAAATCTTATCTCAGTTGGAGCTTTGGAGGCGAAGGGATTCAAGGTGACTTTCGAAAACGCTGTAGCGAAGGTTACTAAGGGATCATTGGTGGTGATGAGGGGAGTCCGCAATCGGAATTTGTATTATCTGAAGGGAAGCACCGAGATTGGCCAGGTTGCTTCGGCTATTTCAGAAGCGGACATGAGCAGACTTTGGCACTATAGGTTGGGGCACACAGGTGAAAAGTCACTGCAGGCATTGTGCAAGCAGGGGCTATTGAAGGGAGCCAAGAGTGGGAAGATTGAGTTCTGTGAGCACTGTGTTCTTGGCAAGAAGACGAAGGTGAAGTTCGGGACTGCCATTCATCAGACGAGGGGCATCCTGGATTACGTGCACACAGACGTTTGGGGTCCCACCAAGACTGCATCACTTGGTGGTCGACATTGGTTCGTCACTTTTGTAGATGACTATTCTAGGCGTTGTTGGGTGTACACCATGACGAAGAAGAGTGAAGTCCTAGATTTGTTTGTGGAGTGGAAGAAGAGATTGGAACTGCAGACTGGGAGAAAGATCAAGACGTTGCGATCCGACAACGGTGGTGAGTATACTTCTGACCCCTTTCAGCAGCTATGTCGAGACGAGGGCATAGAGAGACACTTCACAGTTAGTCATACACCGCAGCAAAATGGGGTGGCAGAGAGGTTGAATCGGTCTTTACTGGAGAAGATCCGATGCTTATTGTCGCAGAGTGGTTTGGAGAAGATCTTTTGGGCTGAGGCACTTACATATGCGAGCCACCTCATTAATAGGCTGCCTTCATCTGCGATTGAGGGGAAAACCCCTATGGAGATGTGGTCGGGAAAGCCAGCACATGACTATGACCAGCTCAAGGTATTCGGGTGCCCTGCATATTATCATGTTAGAACTGATAAATTGGAACCTCGAGCTAGGAAGGCCATATTTGTAGGATTCAAGCGTGGTGTCAAGGGATACAAGCTTTGGGATCCAGTTGATAAAAAGATTGTTCTGAGTAGGGACGTCACATTTGATGAGGCTTCTATCTTGAAGCTTCCCAGCTCTCATCAGGTGGAGAGCGACCCGACGGAGGAGATATCGCAGGTGGTGGAGATCGATGCAATTCAGAGAGGTCGAGCAGAGTTCGGAGGCTGATTCGTGGCAGGGGGCTATGCAGGAGGAGATGGAATCTCTTCATAAGAACGATACATGGGAGCTTGTTGAGCTTCCAAAGGGGCGGAAGGCAATTGGTTGCAAGTGGGTATACACGAAGAAGGAGGGTATTGAAGACACTCCATTGAGATTCAAGGCTAGGTTGGTTGCGAAGGGCTATGCACAGGAGGAAGGTATTGATTACAATGAGGTTTTCTCTCCGGTGGTGAAGCATTCTTCGATTCGGATTTTGCTAGCTTTGGTGGCACAGTATGGTTTGGAGTTAGATCAGTTGGATGTGAAGACGGCATTTCTTCATGGTGATCTTGATGAAGAAATATATATGACTCAGCCATTGGGATTCCGAGCTGCAGGGAAGGAAAAATTAGTTTGCAAACTGAAGAAATCGCTATACGGTTTGAAACAGTCTCCTCGACAGTGGTATAGGCGATTCGATGGTTTTATGCTTGGTCATTCGTACACTCGGAGCCAGTTTGATCCTTGCGTATATTTTCGCAAGTTGAAAGGAGGTGCGTACATTTATTTGTTGCTCTATGTCGACGACATGTTGGTTGCCTCTATTTCCAGGTCGGCTATAGATGAGTTGAAAGTTCAGCTTTCAAATGAGTTTGAGATGAAAGACTTGGGTGAGGCGAAGCGCATTTTAGGGATGGAGATCGGTAGAGACAAGAAGAAGGGCAAGATTTGTTTGACACAGGTGGCTTCTTTGAAGAAGGTTCTACAGCGATTCCATGTTAGCATGGATACGAAGTCAGTTAGTGTACCATTGGGAGCCCATTTGAAGCTTTCAGCTGGTCTTTCACCGAAGTCAGTTGAAGATAGAGAGTTGATGTCGAAGACTCCATATGCGAGTGCGGTTGGGAGCTTGATGTATGCGATGGTATGTACGAGGCCAGATTTGTCACAGGCGGTGAGCATGGTTTCGAGATACATGCACGATCCAGGAGTGGGTCATTGGGACGCTGTGAAATGGATTTTGAGGTACATTCGAGGTACGCTCAATGTTGGTTTAGTTTATGAGCGGGACACTACAGGTGGGCAATTGTGCATTGGTTATGTTGATTCGGATTATGCCGGGGATTTGGATAAGCGTCGGTCTACGACGGGGTATGTGTTTACTTTGACTCGCGCGCCGGTGTGTTGGAGATGCACCTTACAGTCGACAGTGGCTTTGTCTACGACGGAGGCAGAGTATATGGCAGTTACAGAGGCTGTGAAGGAGGCTATTTGATTTCGAGGACTTTTGGAGGAACTTGGTATATCGCAGAGGTCCGTTACATTCATTGTGATAGCATGAGTGCTATCTATTTGGCGAAGAATCAGGTTTTTCATGCGCGGACGAAGCACATTGACGTTCGTTATCACTTCGTTCGAGATGTTCTTGAAGATGGCGATGTGGAGATTGTGAAAGTCCACACGAAGGATAATCCGACGGATATGCTCACTAAGGTGGTTCCGAGCAACAAGTTTGATCATTGTCGAAACTTGTTGAACATTCTTCGGTGTTGAGGCCGTTGACGGCCATTTGGATGAACTACGTTCGGCTTGATTCCTTGGGCAAGAGGATACGTAGGCAGTCTTTCAGATGCAGCTGGTTTGGATTAGTTGATGGGGTGAGATTGTTTGGAGCCGGTTCTCGACTTGTTGTGGATTGAGTTCGTAATGGACACAACAAGTGGGACATTTGGATGCTATGGTGTCGGCTCAGTTTTGAGAAAACTTCACCGAGGTGGAGAATTGTGATTTCGTTTGTCTCCTGGACAAAGCCCAAGACCAAGACGTGTGGAGGCCTGGTGATTTCGTTTGTCTCCTGGACAAAACCCAAGACGTGTGGAGGTCAGGTAGAGCCACGTGAAGAGTACAGGCCCACCCGAAATTGAGTTGCAACTATAAATACCAATGCATCATCAAATCTAGGGTGTGCAACTGGGGGCGTGTGAGCTTGGCGGCTGCAAGGTGCGCACGCAAAGGGAATTGGTTTCGGCTTCTTGGTTTCTTCTTGTGCGGCTGCGGAACAGAAACAAGCAGCAGGAGAAAGAGAAGAAAAGCAGAGGCCTTTTAAGGATTTGTGTACCTCTTTTGTAGAGAGATATTTGTGAGGGATTTGAGAGTTTGTTTGAGGGTTTAAATTGTGAGTGATTGTAAACCCTAGTTGTATTCTCTCCCTCTATTAGTAGATCTCCCCCCTCCTTGCCCCGTGGACGTAGGTAATTTGCCGAACCACGTAAAAATTGATTGTACTACTTTTGTGTGATTTGTAATAGCTTTTAGGATCCCTCGACAGGTCAGTCCTAGAACTGATGAGAGGAAGAGCCGATATCTCACTTGGTTGAGATATCCGCTTCAGATTCTTGTTTCCTTGGTGAGACGGGAATTCTTATTGCAACCTGACTCTCTTGTTGTGCTGCCGAAGTGCTGCCGAAATTTCCGCTGCGCGTAACAAGTGCAAGATTTTCCCAATAGCTAGGATGATGTTGTAACGTGTTACTTGATAATTAAATCCCTATTAATAAGGTTGTATATTAGAAGAAGAAGAACAAAAAAAAAACAAAGCCCTGCATACAACTGAATTTAGCAATGGTATTGAACAGCGCTTTCCATATGGACTCACCTTCTTTTTTTCAAGGGGGCAAAAAAAAAGGAAAAAAAAAGAAAAATTTCTCTACAATTCATTCCTTGCTTTAAGGGCTCGTTTAGATGGGTTAATGAGGCAAAATAACATGTATGATTATTTTTGTAAATTTACATATATTCCCTTACGTTCTCTTTACTTTATTAAACTTTTTAAACGAGGTGAACTATGTTCCCTTATTCTTCTTACTAATTTTTCAAAAAAGTTTTGTATGTTATCTTAACTTTTATTAAATTAACTTATACTATGTTCACTTAACTTCTCGATACTAGGGGCAAATCCAAACATGATGCAATTCTTTTTGTTCATCCTTAAACTCTTTAAGGTTTTCTCGATAATTCATCTTTACATTCTCTTCA
>NC_033798.1:13716306-13729915 GCF_001876935.1 Asparagus officinalis
GACGTAAAATTTACCCGCTTAACGCATACAGACTTTAGCTGGAGAACTTCTAAAAAAGGGCATCACACATTTGCTAGTGGTAGTAAAAGAGTAGTAAAGAATTTATAGTGCAATTGTCATTTTCCTTTTCTAAGAGGCTGTAGTGTGGCATTTTTGCAAATTATTTCATATAAACTTAAAGCACGAAATGATCGTTTCCCCTTAAATTATTGGCAAACTCCTAAATTGCCGCTCAATGTATCAATATTTATTTTGCCCCTCAGATTATTCTTATGGTTTAAACATAGTTATTTTATTAGTTCACAATCAAATATTTAACAGATTAATGATGTGTTATTTTTTATATTTCTTTATAAGTTTTTATCAGTTTATCTTTTTTTTCCAACTAAAAAAATACTTTTAACTACATTCTGTCCAAAATACTTTTAGCTACCTCTCTTTTTTAGATTGTAAAATTGTAAGAAATGCAAAAAAAAAAAAAAAAAAAAAAACAACATGCCATTAATCGGTTGAATATTTAGCCGTAGCCTCCAAAATGATGACGTTGCACATACGCACATGCAGGGGAGAAAAAACCCCCCCCCGCCGCCGCCGCCTCCTCTTCGGATTCCAAGAACGGCGAAGGGGAGAAACCTGAGGAGGAGTTGAGGAAGAGCGAGTCCCTCTCGATCTCTGACGGTCCCGATGGACCTCAATTGGACGATCCTGATGATCCCGATGTCAAAGCGGTAACGGAATCGGCCAATAAACTTTGATTAGGGTTTATCTGGTGAAATCAGAAGTTAACCTAGTTAGGTTTTAGGTATATTCTCTTCCTCTGCACGTTAACCGTTTGGGATCGTAGTCGTCCCCTGGATTATTTGGGGTTTTTATTCAGTGAACCATTTAACTTTCACCCAAAAAAGGGGGAAAAATAAAAAGAAAATGGAGAAGAAGCAGTTTCTTTTTCCTGTGATAGATTCATTCTCAGTTTTGGTCAGTGTTTAGTTCTTCGGGATCCTTGGTTATTGTTCTTTAAGGTACACAATTTTTCAGGCACCATTCCGAATTTTCCCAAGAGCTGAGTTTTTAATTCGAAAAATTGACAAAATATTTGCTTGTTAATTCAAAAAGGTTACCATTAGGCTAAGTTCGCATCTAGGGATATATTAACTAATTTTGATTTGGACATTGTGGGGGCTTTCACGTACTGAGTTGTTAGTAATTAGTTAATTGAACTGAAGTTGATCTGTAAAGGAATTTGTACTTCTTTTTATCCTTAACCAGTTGCAAGGTTTTTGATATCGAATATCGGGGAAGTATCGGATAGCCAAAATTCTTATCGGATAGCGGATATCGGGGATACGTGGTAAATATCGGAATGCCATAATGGATGTTTGCAGATATAGTGTAATGAACTAAAATGTAATCTCAACATACTCAATGAAATCTAAGCTTACACAATGTAAATAATACATGTTTAGGCTCACTAATCAACCTTGTAAACAAACATAAGTACAAATATCCCGGTCCAGAATCAAACCCAAGTGGGAGCCATATTGAAACTTGCTAACCGTCCGGATCACATGCGATGGGTCATATGTTTAAGGTCTTATATTTGTATTTTTTTTCTTGAAGTTAAAAGGTCTTTTATTTGCTATCTGATTGAACTTTAATAGTAGACTGTTTGAATGTATACTTGACAATAGAAAATCAAATTATTAGGAGCAAATTTATAATTAAGGTGAATTTCAGAAAACTCTATTGAACTCTGGGGTGTCGTTTGGCAATTAGTTAAGTGAGGAGTTAATGAGACTTAATCCCTTCTTAACGCAAACACAAAAATTTTATATAAGGGTTAAAGTAAATTACCCTCTATAGTTTGCCAAATGCAAAAAATGTGGAAGGGGTGAGCTAATCTTCTAGAGGGATTAAAATGAGTTAACCCATCAAAATGAGGGGTTTACTAATACTTCTATTTAGAAAGATTAAGAGCTTACCTCTTTATTTATAAACAAATAGTTAAAATCCTTGTTATTCCTAAACAAATAAAAATGATCACAATGGTTAAAGTAAAATTATACATACAACGCATATACTGTTGAAAAATGATAGAGGCACAACATGTACCACACCATCAACCACACCCCCTCTCCCTCTACAGTGTAATCTTATGTAAGTGGAAGTTAAGTTGATAGAAGGTTAACTTGAAGATTATTTTTTGTCTTTTAATTAAACTAGACGACTAGCTCTGTTTGGATGGTGCTGTGAAAATGTGAAAATTAGGGGTTTTCTAGGGTATATACCTCAAAGTCAGGGGTGCTAATCTTTAATTTTTGGTAGTTTTTTCCCTGGCTAAATATCCATATTGGTATTTTAATTCCACTCTAATTTCTAACAAGGTATTTTAAATAGGCAAACTCGTTTTAAGATATTTTAATTGAATCAACTAATCAATAAGGCATGTTTTCTCGTCGGCGGGCAAATTTCCGACGAGATCTCATCACGTGCATGGCACGTGATGTCTCAAAACTCATTTTTAGCAGCGACGACGGCAACAATCTCGTCATATTCAGCCCAAAGTATGATAAAATAACGGTTATGACGCCGCCTGAGATCGCTAACCCTATCGAATCGGCTGAATATGACGAGATTGTTGCCGTCGCCGGTGCTAAAAACGAGTTTTGAGACATCATGTGCCATGCACGTGATGAGATCTCACCGGAAATTTGCCCGCCGACGAGAAACCATGTCTTATTGGTTAGTTGGATCAATTAAAATGTCTTAAAGATTTGCCCGCCGACGAGAAACCATGTCTTATTGGTTAGTTGGATCAATTAAAATGTCTTAAAGCGGGTTTGCCTATTTAAAATACCTTGTTGGAATGTCTTAAAGCGGGTTTGCCTATTTAAAATACCTTGTTGGAAATTGGGGTGGAATTAAAATACCAATATAGGTATTTAGCCTTTTTTCCCTGCAAAGGTCATAAAAAGTAATGTTTCTCCCCTAAATTACCCGATGATGCACATTGGTTTGATCCTAATTCCTACATATCAAGTTGGAATTTTTTCATCTAGTCTCATAGTCACAATTTCTCACAAGAAAAGAAGTTTTCGCTCAAGAACGAAATCATCTGGAATTATGAAGTGTATTATTATTATTTGAAATGACAAATTTGAAGTTTGTAGGCAATTCCATCTTTAATCATTTATTTGGCACGGACGCCTCCTCAATTTAGCATGATCTTTTTGGTGTTCAATCTTGCATGACATTTCCCCCTCAACCATATGTTGATAAGCTAAAGATGACTATAAATTTGAAATTTCCAAATGTAGATTTTCATAGCCTAGAATTTATTTTTCACAAAGAGAAAAAATTTAGTCAACTTAGGACTAAATTTTTTTTTAACATATTGTAGGATTTTTGTAAATATCTGAGCACGTTCCAGTGTATAATGAGACATTGGATGGAACTAAGTGTGGATTGGAATATTAGATGTTACAGAACATTTTTATTATTGCTTAGGGAACAAATGTAACAGTTTATAAAGTAATGTTTTTTTTTTGTTTTTGTTTTTTTTTTTTTTTGGGGGGGGGGGGGGTTATCAACATTGGTTAATCAATATTAAGACTAGTTCTGGTATGTGGAAAGGTGAAAGAAAAGAAAGAAAGAAAAAGAAATATGGAAAATGTTGAAGAAAATTAGAGAAGAGGATGCTTGCAATTTTTGGTTGTTAATTTTGTATTCTATACTGGGGTGAACTAGTAGATCACATTTGTTTTAGGTAATGTTTCTCGATTTTAATGTGAGATTTCAATGTGAATAGGTTGCTCTGAGTAATAAAATTGTAAAGAAGGGAATATATTTTTCAGCTATATATTCTAACTTTTTAATGCAATCTTCTTGTCATAATATGATTTTTTAAGTCATATAATTAAACTACACTAATTATAACCAGATATCAGAATTGAATTAAGGTCTGACGACCTTCATAGTTGGAAGAAGGCTGACTTGCATTTTCTTTGGTTTTATATCAAATGATCAAACAAGAGAAACTGATTTCTCATTTCTTTTTGTACAAATTAACTCAAATCGGGACAAATAAAAACTATTATTTATTACCTTAAAATTAAAAATGTAAGCAAAGAAACAAAAGATGAATTCACAATTTTATTTGAAAAATTCTATCCCTATTTCCAAAATCACTCTTAAATCGAGAGTACTTCACTTATTTTTTTATTTAAATTCAAAGTTTTATTTCAACAGATAGGTACACAATAAACAAATAACTTAAAAGTGAAATATAAAAACTTAAAAAATAAAATTAACCAACTTACAGAAAATAATGCCATACACCAAACCAAACGGCTAAGTACAAAATCGGTTTAACAATGATTTCGAGAGTTATTTTGGGTTTCAAAGATAAATGGAGTAGAAGTTTGGGTTTATAGGTAAAACTCCTCAAAAGAAAGCGGCTGATCGCCCCCGAGAGAAATTTCAAACGACGATGGCCGAGTTCAAGCGCCAACCTCTAACCTGAACTCTGCGATCCATTTGCAGAAAAACAGCCCAAAAAAAAAAAAAACAAAAAAAAAAAATGGCATCACAGCAGAGCCCTTCGTCTTCCTCTTCAAAAAAACCCAAGTTCTCAGTCTACCAAAACCCTAAGTTCTCCGCTGCTCTGACCGCCCGCAGCCTCCAGCCCTCCTCCTCCGCCCTCCTCTTCTCCTCCGCCGCCACCGCAATCGCCGGTTTCTCTCTCCACCTTCTAAGCTCTAGGTCCCACTCTAAAAACCCAACTTTTTTCGGGGTTCTTTTTGCAAAACTTTGATATCTTTCTCTTTTTCAGGGAGAAGCAGTTGGTCTACAACTTGACCCAAATTCATGTTCCTCTCTCTACAGCTTGTAAGTACTGCTCAGAGTGAAAACTGTGTCTTTTTAAAGATGCCCACAAAGTGTTTGTGAAAATTCCCCACTGTTTTTCTACAGTTTTGATCTCCAAATGCTTGCAAGGTTTGATCACGTTGCTGCTTGTGCTGTCACTATCGGCTCTTATTCGAGCGTTATCGCTGCGTAAAACGAAGAAGGCACTGGCTATTGCTGCATCCATTGCGAAGAAACCCGAGGAAAAGGATAATCTTTTAACTCAACGGCAACTTGGATTACTTGGGCTGAACCCAAAAGCAACTGAAAATGCTGAGGCTGAGCAATCGAAGAAACCACCCAAATCAAAACCCATTACTCCTCAGCGAACCTCGGAGACTCTTGAGGCTGAGCAATCGAAGAAACCACCCAAATCAAAACCCATTACTCCTCAGCGAACCTCGGAGACTCTCGTTCCGATTCGGAAACCGGGTTTCGGGTCTACCCCTTCTCGCCAGTCAAGAATTGGGTTGGATCACCAGAGCTCCAATAGTGCTAAGAAAACCCCAATATCACCAGTTTCAGCTTCTCCTACTCGGGCTTCTCCATGGTCGAGGCAGAGCTCAGGCAGTGCGAAGGGGATACTAACGGAAGAAATGTTAGAGCAATACTTAGCTGATGTCGATGAAAAGTTCACTGAATCAGCAACTAACTCTGTGACCACAACACCTCAATCAACCGTTAGGGGCTTTGGCATTGCTAGCCCTGGATCGGTTGGCAGCTCAGCTACTGCTTCAGGCACAGCTCGAAGCACTCCATTGAGGCCTGTGAGAATGTCCCCTGGTTCCCATCAGAAGTATACCACGCCACCGAAGAAAGGAGAAGGAGACCTTCCTTCTCCAATGTCAATGGAACAAGCAGTTGAGGCTTTTGAGAATTTGGGTGTGTATCCTCAGATTAGACAGTGGGAGGATAGAATTAGACAGTGGTTTTCTTCGGTTCTGATGAACCCGCTACTTGATAAGATTGAAACAAGCCATATTCAGGTTAGTTGGAGTATATTTGTATGGTATAAACTATAAAGATACTGTGGTTTGTTGTTATTGAAGTATGTAGCTTTTATTTGTTTCTTTGGTCTTGTAGGTTATGCAAGCTGCGTCTGCTATTGGAATATCGATAACTGTTACTCAAGTTGGAAGTGACCCAGTGAGCACAGCAGCTCCTGTTAATGTCTCCCCGATCAATGGAGCTAAAGAGTGGCAACCGGCAGTCACGGTGGATGAAGATGGGCTTCTTCATCAATTACGTGCTAATGGAGCTAAAGAGTGGCAACCGGCAGTCACGGTGGATGAAGATGGGCTTCTTCATCAATTACGTGCTACACTTGTTCAAACACGTGATGGATCAATGTGTGAGTTGTTCTTATTTGTTCCACAGTTCTAGCATAAATGCAACATATCAGTGTGTATTTCAGCTATAAATTGTTTTGCCCCTAATTTGTTGACTAAAATAATTCATGTAGTAATAATGTTTCTTGAGCTAATCTGGATTTATTTGGTTGCATCTTTATTTGAAAAATTGTGGGATTGAATGGAAAAAGAGTTTCTCCTGATATAAAATTTACTCAAAAATCTTACACCTTGTTCGGGTGGAGGTTAATGGATGGAAGTTGAAGTAAAATTTCAATTTCACATTGTTTGGGAGTTTTTTTGAGGGGTTAGAGGATGTAATGGAAGGTTAAATTTCATTCCATTTTCCTCCGCTCCAATTTGGGGGGTAGAGGATGGAATGGAAACCAATGTAAAATTTTACAATGTAATAAGACAATTATACCCTTATGACATTAAAATCAATGGCTAAGATATACTCACATTCGATATGTAAGGGTATTTATGTAACTTTATACATATTCACTTCACTTTCCTCCTCTTTATTAGAACTCCCAAACAAGGTAGACAAATTTACTTCCGTTCCCCTTACTAAACTCCCAAACAACATTTTATCTTTTCACTTCCATTCCCTACCTTTCCTTTCCATTATTTAACTTTCCGTCCCTTCAACTCCCAAACAAAGCGTTAAGATTAGGATTTAGGGATATATAAATCATTTAAATACCTAATATAATCATATATAATGTTTCTTATGATGTCCTGATTTCTTTCATGGGTTCCTGTGATTCGATTTTGCATTGCAGCACAATTACTTCTAGCTGGTCAGCAACAAATACAGCAAAATCCATTGCTTCCCCTAGTACAACAATGTGTAGATGCCATCACTGAGCACCAGAGGCTTAACACATTGATGAAAGGAGAGCTAGTCAAAGGATTGCTTCCACATAGCAGTGTAAGAGCAGATTATACTGTTCAAAGGGTTCGAGGTATTACTTTCTTATCTTCTACAATTATTGAACATTATAATATAGATCTGGAATAGCAATTTTCTTGGTCTAACTTTTCCGCACATATATCACAGAGCTTGCTGAAGGAACATGCTTAAAGAATTTCGACTATATGGGCGATGGAGATAGTTATAACAAAGCAGGAAAAAAGGCATCAAGCGAGCTTCCATCTGACTCCCACTTGCTTTTATATCTGTTCTGTGCTTTCTTGGAGCATCCAAAATGGATGTTACATGTTGATCCTTCATCCTATTCTGGTTCACGATCCAGCAAGAATCCTTTGTTTCTTGGAGTCCTTCCCCCAAAAGATAGGTTTCCAGAGAAATATGTGGCTATTATTTCTGGTGTCCCTTCTGTTATTCACCCAGGAGCTTGTGTGTTGTCTGTTGGAAAGCAAAGTCCACCAATCTTCGCTCTGTATTGGGATAAAAAGCTTCAATTCTCTCTTCAGGTGAGTATTGTTTTGTGAATTAACGTTATCCTTAAATCATTTACTTGGCTTAAATTTCTTGACATGCCATCTGCTGTCTTGTGTATTCTGCTCATAGTTATCAGTTTATTGTGTTTTAAGTTCTATCATTGAATATGTTTAGTTTTTGAACTTGATTTAGCAATCAGGAGTTGAGCATACTTTTTGAAGGGTATAATGTGGCATTTAATGGTTCAAAAAGTATGCTTCTTCGAAACTGTTAATGAGTTGCACATGTAAAGTATGACATAGCATGAGAGAAAACTTTAGTAGTGACATCATGAATCCTTTGTCACGTTAATCCTCAATGTTGGTTGAACAGATTTGTCAGGATATTATTTGGTACATTAATATTATGTTCTTTTTGCAGCCTCAATTAATGCCCCTGTATGTTTACAGTTAAGGGGCTGTTTGGTTCGTGGATTGTTTTTAATGCATGCAATGGATCTAGAAAAATCCATATTCAAAATCATGTCTGTTCTTCAATGGATATTAAATTATATTTGCATAAGAGATAAAATCCAATCAAATGTTGTCTGGTTGCATGTACCGTTTGTTTAGAATATGTGACTAAAATCACAAATCCGATCGAAATCAGCATAATTTTAGAGGATCACATTTGATGCATGTATCCTATGTGTCAACCTCAAATTCGATGCATGAAAAGTAACAAACTAACAAAGTATTTGATAATACCCTTACCCTAGGGTTTTAAGCTTGTGGTTCCCACTTTTCAATGCAAAACCCACAAAATACATAGAAACAAACAGCCCCTAAGTCATAGCTGTTGCTCCAATGATGATCCTGTGGTAAGTTTAACGTAATTGTTAGAATATGGGCTTTCTTAATTATTCCCAGTGTTATAGTGCAACTGAATCTCATTTATCATCAGTTTTGCTTAGGGTCATTTCTTTTACATTATCATATTCTTTTCCTGCTTCCGCTGACAGTCCTTTTTTTAGTTCTGGCTGCTCCTTCAGGTATGACCTTTTCCACAGTTTGATTTAATCGTCAGAATACAGGTTTGCATTAATATTTTTATTGAAAAAAATATCAACTCAAATGCTATTTATTTCGAAATACGATTGTTGCTGTAATTTATATTTGTAAAGTCAATCTGGTTTTATTTTGGAGACGAAATCATTGTGAATGTTCTGTATTTATTTTAAATAGATAATAGATAATAAAACATAGCTTATGTTACGTATTGCATTGTTTCACCTTTTTTGATATCGGGAGGAGAGTGTTACATTATAAGCTATCGCTATTTTAAACATTAGTTGAGAGAGACCAAATTTATTGGTCAAATGTATTTTCTCTCCTCTTCAAGTTATACATAGGTAGTACTTGTACTTGACCCAACCATTGTATACATTATGGAGACATAATAATGTTGATGTAACCAGTGTTACTAGTTTCCCAAATTCATCCTGATCCCAGTTTCCCCTATTTGTAGACTTATCATGTTTATTGGGTTATTTATATGCCAAAGAAGTTACGAAGAATTTATTTTATCGATTAAATGTTTGTGCTACATGAAGGATTTTGGAGCCTTGTTTTAGCAGAAAATAACGCGTATCTAATCAAACGTGATTTTGAATAGGATTTCATATTTGCTTCTGCAAAATTTACCTATTGTTTTTGACATTAACAGGTTTCTTAAGCAACTAATTGCTACTAAAGATTTTTCACTCTTCTTTACTAAACAATTGCCTCCCAATTGGTGATCTCTTTCAGGGAAGAACAGCACTGTGGGATGCTCTTCTGCTGCTCTGCCACAAAATTAAAGTTGGATATGGAGGTATAGTTCGTGGAGTCCATCTCGGTTCTTCAGCATTCAACTTGCTCCCTGTTCTTGATTCGAACGACGAAAGCTGAAGGAAATGTTGTCAGCTTGAAGCCTTCTCGTCCTTGTTGTGAGCTATAGATATTCTGGGTTTTAACTTGGAAGGTCGTCTAACTAGTAATCATCCAAATGTATTTTTCCTGTTATGCTGACTAAACAACTAGCAACTTGTTTCTTGTTACGTAGTTGAGGCGACATCAACACGCAGACTGGTGATTTCTTTTACTCAAGAGTGTAGCAGAACGATCTTTTTTCGGTATCACACCTTAGTTCCTGAATAGGTAGCAATAAGTTTCACCTAACCATTCTGTATGAAATGTTTACTTGATATATTTTTGCGTATATCGTCTTGTGTTATGTCTTTAGCAATGTGAACTTGTAATTGGGGCTAAATACCCGAAGTTATAAAAAGTAGCTCATCACACAGAAATATTAATAGAAAGATGTGGTCAATATAATTATGACAACAATTCCCTTGCATAGAAATTAATAGAAAGATGTGGTCAATATAATTATAAAAATGCACATGCTAGCTAATCACACAGAAATATTCCTATGAACATTTCCACATGCAAGTAACAGATGATACTAATGTGGCATTTCTTACAACTTAGGGTATAAAAGTACTGTTTTTATTACAACTTAGGGTGAAGTGCTACTTTTTGTAACTTAGGGTATTTAAGTGTAAAGATGGTGGAACAATAGGGTATCTAAGTGCCATTTCCTCTGTAATTAGACTAGAGGAATATGCCTCTTCTCCGGCCATTTTAAGTTGGGTTAGTTGCGGATAGACACCCTGAATGAATTTCTTCTCTCTTTTACCCTTATGAGGTCTATCTGTCAAATAACAAAATTTCTCTTTTTGTCACGTATAAGAGTTCGAATATTTTACAGAAGGGACCTACCTGCAATGAAGCCTTCTATGTTTATTTTAGAACTTTAGTGGGTTGGTATGAGCCAGAGAAATCCAACTTGTGAATCGTATCTGATCCATAGTAGTATTGGAGTAAAATGTGATGGGCAAGTTGCTTTCATTGAGCAATAGTCTAAAATCTAAATGGACCTGTTGCTTTCCGCTTAAATAATTATTGAAAAATATTACAGGAGCTGAATCAATGGTTGGGCTCACTCTTGGAGTGAAATCATGATTTTTAATGCTTTTACAATCAATATAGATAGGAGAAAAAAAACATAATGCTCTTCCATAGATATATTATTTTGGGTTTTGCTCCTGCAAATCACAAATAGCGTCATTTTACAGAAATCACATTTCATTTTCAATTTATATATAAACCACCTTTAAAGTAGGTTCGACCATCTCCCAGTAAACATTCTCATTGTAAATCCAAAATACCCTTAAAAAACTCACATTCAAAACATATGACTCACTTTGTTAATGTTTCGGTCTAGTAAGGATACACTTCATGCATCTTAAACGTGCATCCTTAAAATTTATTTTTGGTTTTTAGTGAAGATTTGTGTAGAAGATGTTTGATTGTAGCAAAAACCCACTTTAAAGTTAGCTTATATATAAATTAAATATGAATGATCGTTTCTTTAAATGATCCTATTTTTAAAGTGGTTTCTAGGGTAAAACCCTATATTTTTCTTTTACATCTTTACCTGACATAAGAAAATATTTATAGTTCTAGACACCAACATTTTAAAAAAGAATACTTTCTAAAAAAATTCAAAAACGAAGAGAACATTTACCACAAGTAAATACCAAACACTCCTAAATTACCCCATAGATCATTGTTATACTTGTATTAATAAGACTAAAGCATCAGAGATTATAAGTGTCAGTGGCTTAACAGACAATTATCTGTCTAACAGAGAGTGATTTGATCTCAAACAACCATTTCATAGAACTGTCCAAGATCTAATGTCAGAACACTAATGTTTGCTGGGTGCAGAAGCCTCTTTCATGACCTATATATTGAAAGTCATAACTAGCGAGTAAAATCTCTTTTCCTGCACCAGAACTTTGAAGTCATAGTGAGGATTATAACTTGATACTCTCAACATATCTCCACGACTTAAAAGTGTTTTTTTCGTGAACTGGAACCTTGGGTTTGAAATTTTGGACTTTGATTGCTTCGGTGATATACTAAATTCTCTTGAAAAGCACTAAAACTTCAAATTTATGGTAATAGTTGAGAGTTACAAATTTTATACTCTAGCATAATCATACAAGAACATCAGCAACAAAGTGTGTTATCCAATTATTATCAGATGAACTGCTCGAAATTACTATCATCCCAAGTGAACACATAAAAACATCATGCTCACATAAAGATTGTTCTGAGATAATTTGAACACTCTTCGCCTCATGTTTGGCTGAGAAACACCAACAAAGAAATCACAGAGGTTTCAACTGATACCTGCAGTCTGTGACGCGTTGTTAGTATTATTGACTGAGGACCACAAACACAGATAGTTCAAAGAAAGCATCTCGAAAGAGCTTCATTAAGAGAAGATTCAAGCATATCAACATCATCAAAGATGCCACAAAACACTCAGATAATGTGGAAAGAAAAAACCTACTCAGAAACATATATTCTCCAACAGTTATCTCATGTCTACTATCATAATATGCATTAGACAGACATGGGGGTCTTTAAGCATGAGAGAGAGAGAGAGAGAGAGAGAGAGAGAGAGAGAGAGAGAGAGAGAGAGATTAACAGTCGTGTTCTCAGGAGATAAATTCCTGCTAAGAATCAGAACCATGCCAACAACTAAGAAGGGTAAATGAATATAAGCATGAGCAATTGAAACACAGATGAAAAATAATTCCAAAAACAAAAAAATTGAAAAGTCAAAAGCTACAATTTGATTTTGAAGCGGTAAAAAACAATCAAACACAAAACATGCAACTTTTGTGGCAAAACTGAAGCGTCCTTTGGACATCAGTGCTTGTTAGCTAATTGTTGCATTTTCCCCCTAAGTAGGTACCATATCGCACTACCATATTCACAGATAACATTAGCGATAGAATAAGTATGGATAACAATGACTTTTAACCAAAAGATCAGATAAAAAGGTTTAGCAATACTAGTCCATCATAATTTTCCAACCAACCATAGTTACGAAGAACCCACAAGGTAGGTTTTTAAGGTAGCTGAAAGTAACATACAGACTAGACTAATGATCAGAAATATAGCTCTAAGATTTTAATTTTCTCGCTTGTGAAAGGCAGCTCGATCTTACTATTACTCTCCCGGTGCAGAGACCCCTTGCTTGAGCCTTTCCCTCTTCATCTTCTTCTTTGAAACAGGCTTCTTCTTTTTTGGTGGAAGAGTCTTCTGTGCATAAACATAAAGTGCATAATTTCCAAGGAGGAAAAGCAGAACAAGGCCAACTACCACAATCAGGACTATGACTCCTGGGTTTAACCCTTTTGCAGCCTCCTCCTTTATAATGTTCCCCTGTTGATTTTGTTAAGTAGTTCATAAGCTTGTAATGAATAAGAAAAATGAAAGAAACTAGGAAATATAACTATAGCTAAAGTGATAGGTAAACTAAAGATTGAGGAGAACTACAACAAATGAGGCAATGAAGTGGAAAAGAGTGACTAATGATTAGTTAAGTACATAGCATAATCATCCAGCCCTTTCTCCTACGATCATAAACAGGCTTAATGAACCTACAGTTGACTCCTAAGAGACTATTAAAGCCACTAAGGCTTGTAAGCGGTGAACTGGCTGGTCATGGATTATGGGAGGGAGAACAAGGGTCCATGAGAGCTTCACAAACACCCCAAGAACTTCAGGAGAGAAGGAGGAAGGTGGGGTGGGGGTGTTCCCGAGAACTCCCTAACCTTTGTTTCTCACAACACCCCCACCACTTTGGGTGTTTGTGAACCTGCAATTTTTCTCAATGGACACCCCTATCAGAAAATGACAAATATCTAATATGTCTTTCAGAGAAAATAAACCCCAGTGGAAGCTGGCCTGTTGCCTATTACTTACAAATGACTAAATTCGAGTTTTTCTGCCTCAATAACATTTTAATTATTAGTAATTTAGAAGTAGGGGTCCCCACTGGAAAATTT
>NC_033798.1:13729935-13750821 GCF_001876935.1 Asparagus officinalis
GTTTAAGGGCTTTTTGCAAGCGGTGCCGCATTCCTACCTAAAGAAACTACGAGCAACAGAACAGCTAGCCATAAAACTGAGAAGCGAGTAGACAACAGAAACTACTTTGCTTTGTTGGTCAGACACCAGACACTTACATGATAATGCAACAAAGATGCAACTCCATGTTTGGTTTCCTCTGATAAATCTAGTGGTCTCAGATCTCCAAATAGCGTATGCATCAGCGTTTAAGTCCCTTCTTATACAAGAGATTTAACTCTATAGTATCAAGTGTTACTGCTAGCTTAGCTATTATGACCTGCTATGTGCATTCTTTGAGATTGAGGTGATTATTAGATTGGAGATCAAGGTGATCACTAGATCTTGGAGATCAAGCAGTGTGTGCTGTGATTAGCGTGAGCCACGAAAATGCCTATCAGCATCGAACGAGGTATTGAGTCAATGTATTCATTTCTGCTCCACATTAGATAGAACGACACTCCAAATTTTTCTTAGCACTATTAAAGAGTCCAAGAAAAAGGATGATAGATTGTTATAGATAATTAAATTAGATTTTGAATAATTGTAATGGTGTCTTGGTGGCTGTTTTTGCCGAAGCTTGAATGCTAAAGGGGATGAGGAGATTACTATTCACTATACAGGAACAATAATATTTTTATCTTCTGTATCTCTTAGTCCTTTTGCTCTATCGGAGCATCTTCTCTCATCCTGTTTATGTGTTTCTGATATCTTGGCAGGATGACTAAGTTTTTACAAGTTTATATGTTGACAGACTTTCAGTCTTTTGCAATACAAATATCAGGCAGGGGACTGTCCAACTACTGAAAAAAAGAAGTCAACAGTGAATATGATAATAACAAGGCGATATGAAAAATAAAGAAGGAAAGCAAGAAAAATCCTAATGTATAGTGAACTATGATGAAAACTTTGAATTATGATACTACTTCTGAAAACTTTCTGCGTTCAGACAGCAAAAGGTAGGTCTTAAGAATTAAAGGTTTGCTAAAGTTACCATGTTCACATTGAAATCTAGGGCATATTGGTTCCAACTAATGCGAAGATGTCCATTATCTACCATAACAGGAGAGCCCAATGCATTATCATCATCCCTAAGGGCAAATGACCCTAACAACCTCTTCTCTGCTCTGCATATGTATAAAATGGAATAACTCTAGTAGCTACCTCCTAATACATTCTTCCTGAAGTTTAAATATCCTAATAAATAATTAGAACCTACTACAAATTTTAAATACCATATTAAATAAATAAAACTATACTAAGTTCTTACTAAAGGCTTTTAATCAATTTGTTTCCTTTTTCCTAGGGATCGCATACAGGAGGATAGAGAAGACTCGCACTTTTTAACCAGCATCTCAATCTTCTGTATTGTACAGGGCTTGTAAGGTAAGCCTAACGTGCATAAACCTAACTCAAACTGAAGTTGATGATACACGCCTGAAAAGAAATTAATTCGACGCACATGTTGTCAAACACTACAATAGTATCAAGTTATAACCTCATACATCTCACACCAGCTTTGTATATTTATGACCTTTAACCATCTAACATCATCTTCTCTACTCTATATATGACACGAGCCAAAAAATTCAATGTTTTTCCATCTCAAATCATATTAAAAGACTCTAACTTGAGTTACTACCTACATTTAAACAAACTAGTACAAAAGATCAAACATTAACCAAGCATTTAATTTCCAAAAAAAAAGTGAAAATCACTGAGAATCCATATGGCCAGAAGCAGTATCAAATCATATCAACTCACTAAAGACCAAGAAATTAAAGTCCTAAAAACAGAGACTTTCATCTGATTCCTGAATAAAGTTTCTCAGCGAAAGCAAAATGCGATCTTTATCAGCCTAGACCTGAAATCTTACCGCGTTTTCAGAAAAAGTGAACTGATCTTGACCCATCGCCAGCGATCCGACGCCGAGACCCTCGATTCTGCAGCATATGCGCTGATATTTCAAGATCCAGATCCAAAATAGGAAATAAAATAAGAGGAAAATATTTAAAAAAATTAAGAAAATAATCTATCCCCGATTGTTTATGCGAGTATTCAGGAATCGAAGATACAGAATGAATAGAAAATTAAAAAAATTAAAAAAGATGAAAATTGTGAGAAGACAGAGAGAGAACCTTTTAGATCTCAGCACTCCTTTTCCCTTTTTTTTGCTTCCTCCTTTTTTTAAATTATAAAATGTTACTTTTGTGAATTTTTGGTCTGTATTTTATGGCGCTCTCTCTCGCTCAACTCATGTGGGGCCCAGCTCAACTAATACGGTGGGCTAACTGCATTTTTTGAAGAAATTTTTAAAATAGCCCCAACTCAACTTTTTTTTGAAAATAAATCTTCTTTCGTTTTTATTACAAAAACAGACTCACTTTCTGGCCACGTCAGCACCGTGGCCAGAAAGTGCGTCTATTTTTATTAAACCGTTGTCAAAAAGTGGATCTATTTTTTGTAAACACATTCCTAATTGGTCGGGGTTGTCAACCCCGACTAATTTGCAAGTTACAACTGATGTCTAAATTAGTCGGGGTTGGCAATCCCGATTAATTAGGAAGGTGTTTAAAAAAAATAGACCCACTTTCTAGTCACGTCGCTGACGTGATCAGAAAGTGAGTCTGTATCTGTAATAAAAACATAACATGGTCGATTTTTAGAAAAAAATTTGATTTGGGGCTATTTTGAAAATTTCTTCTGCATTTTTTTGATAAATTACAAAATAGACTCGTTTAAAAACTTATTTGTAAAAAACGATCTACTTCGAAAATATTTTTTAAATTCGAGTGGTTGAAAGTGGGTCGAATTTGGCGAAAAAAACATCCAAAACTTCATGGGATCCGTGAAGTTTAAGCCCCCATTACTAACTTAATTAACGAAGCTAAAACTTCACATGACTTCAAGTCCCGTGAAGCTTATAACTTTACGGGACTTCAAGTCCGGTGAAGCTTTAGGCTGAATATCAGAGACAATTTAGCCTGCAACTACACGAGACTTGAAGTCCCGTGGAGTTGGGATAGGGTCTATATGAGGCCCACACGAAATTTAGCAAAAATGTCAAAATACGAGTTTTGAAAATGTGCAAGTGTGTTATCCCATGAGCTTCAAATGTAATCAATAAACTTCTTGCCTACATTCTAGCACTAGAGAGAAAATAGAAGTAGCAAATATCTCTCACATAGAAATATATTTCTTGAGTCTTGATATTGCTTTTGAGTTGATGAAGCTTCTTATTGCATATGGTGTTCTTGATAAACATTGCTTCATCACTTTGCCTCCACCTCCTCTAGATATCATCGTTGTAGCTCATATTCCATCCAATCCTCCATCTATAGTGCTAATGAATTGTAATCTACAATATAGCTCAATACACAATTAGCAACAATAATGGTGTTTGTAAATCATCATCAAAATAAAGGACCTAACAATCTCCCCCTTTTTGATGATGACAAATAACCATTATACAAGAGCAAATAAAATAGATTATTTGGCTTATTATTTGGCTTATTATTTGGCTTATAGATAGTTGCTCCCCCTATCTATAAGGCTCCCCCTTCTCTATGTGCACAAATGAGGAGATTTCTCTTCCCTTTTGTCACCATAAAAAATGGGGTAATGAAAGCATAAAGACACATACTAAAGAAATCACACAATGCACCTTTTTGTCACCATAAAAAATGGGGTAATGAAAGCATAAAGACACATACTAAAGAAATCACACAATGCACCTCAAGTGTTGGCCTACCCGTAATGAAAGCATAAAGACACATACTAAAGAAATCACACAATGCACCTCAAGTGTTGGCCTACCCGTGTCACCGTCAAGTGTTAGGAATTACAACCTATCACTAGGCATTATCATCTACCCCACTCCTCTTAGGACGACCCCGGTCTCTCACCTTTACACTCCTCTTGGTACATATGTGAGCTTGAGCATGATATGACATTGAAGGAACAAGAAAGAAAATATGGATATGACAATATAAGAGCAAGGAAACCAAGAAAACAAAGTGGAAAAAAGAAATTATTTTCAAAGAATGCACATGCCCAATTCATTCCTAATGCGGCAAAAATCAACTTTCACAAAAGGGTTTGGTAAAGATGTCCGCTAATTGAGATTTGGTGTCAATATAAACAAGAGAAACATCTTTCCGTTCAACATGGTCACGTAAGAAGTGATGCCATACATCTATATGTTTGGTTCTAGAATGCAAAACCGAATTTTTGGAAATATTTATAGCACTTGTATTATCATAAAAAATCTTTGTATCATGAAAGTGTAAATCAAAATCAACCAAATTTTGTTTCATCCACAAAAGTTGTGTGAAAGTGTAAATCAAAATCAACCAAATTTTGTTTCATCCACAAAAGTTGTGCACAACATAAGCCGGCGGTAATGTATTCCGCTTCCGTAGTAGACAAAGTAACATAATTTTGTTTCTTGGATGCCCAAGATACAAGTGAGTTACCCAAAAATTGACAAGTATCACTCGTACTTTTGCGGTCCACCCTACAACCGGCAAAGTCGGCATCATAATAACCACAAAGATCAAAAGATGTATTTTTAGGATAAAACAAACCAAGTTCTAAGGTACCATTAATGTATTTAATAATCCTTTTAACCGTAACTAAATGAGAGTTTTTAGGAGAAGCTTGAAAACGTGCACATGCACAAACACTAAATATGATATCCGGCCTACTAGCAGTGAGATAAAGAAGACTACCTATCATACATCGATATAGCTTTTGGTCTACCTTTTCACCGCTTTCATCCACATCCAACTTGATGGTGGTGCTCATTGGCGATATAGCTTTTGGTCTACCTTTTCACCGCTTTCATCCACATCCAACTTGATGGTGGTGCTCATTGGAGTTGGGGCATGTTTTGACTACCTTTTCACCGCTTTCATCCACATCCAACTTGATGGTGGTGCTCATTGGAGTTGGGGCATGTTTTGAGCTTTCCATCCCAAATTTTTTCACCAACTCCCTAGCATATTTGCTTTGTGATACGAAGATGACATCATTAGATTGCTTAACTTGGAGGCCACGGAAGAAAGTAAAAGTGAGCTCTCCCATCATACTCATCTCAAATTGATCTTGCATTACTTTAGAAAAGTCCTTACATAAAGATTCGTTAGTGACACCAAAAATAATATCATCTACATTAATTTGAACTAAAATGAAATCATTTTTTTGTTTTCTAACAAAAAGAGTATTATCAATTGTTCTTTTCGGAAAACCATTTTCAATGAGAAAACTTGAGAGACGAGCATACCAAGCTCTAGGAGCTTGTTTTAACCCATATAAATCTTTTTGAATCCGGTATATATAATTTGGAAAAGATAAATCAATAAAACGGGGGGTTGCTCAACATAAACCTCTTTTTCATTAAAACCATTTAGGAAAGCACTTTTGACATTCATTTAAAATAATTTAAAATTTTTAAAACTTGCAAAGGCCAAAAACATTCTAATAGATTCTAATTTTGTAACCGGTACAAAAGTTTTATCATAGTCTATGCCCTCCTCTTGATTGTATCATTGGACAACTAAACAAGCTTTACTTCTAGTTACTATGCCAAACTCATCAAGCTTATTTCTAAAAACCCATTTAGTTCCAATAATAGAAGTATTATTTGGTTGAGGAACTAATTTCCAAACATTATTTCTTTGAAAGTTATTCAACTCTTCATGCATAGCTAAAATCCAAAACTCATCTTTTAAAGCATCATCAATACGTTTAGGTTCTATTTGGGATAAAAAGGCTACATTACCACATTCGCTCATTGCTTTTGAGCGAGTCAAAACGCCTTTGGATGGGCTCCCTATAATTTGGTCTTTAGGATGATCCGGTGCAAACTTCCAATCTTTAGGGAGTTCTTTTTGATTTTGTTTATTATTGCTCTCCCCATCATTTGGTTCTTCCGTTGAGGGTTTGTCCTTTAGTTGTAAAAGTTCCATTTGTTCCTCAATCGCATCATCATCCCTAGGTAAATTATCTTGAAAACCAATATTAGATTCATCAAAAGTAGCATTTATAGACTCTTCAACAACGAGAGTTCGTTTGTTGAAAACCCTATAAGCCTTACTTCTAGGAGCATATCCCAAAAATATACCAATATCAATTTTAAAATCAAACTTATCATGATGATCATTAGTATTTAAGACAAAATATTTACAACCAAAAATACGAAAATATCCAATTTGTGGGGTTTTGTCATAAAGAAGTTCATAAGGAGTTTTCTTGAGAGATGGTCTAATTAAAACACGATTAAAAATATGGCAAGCCGTGTTAACGGCTTCCGTCTAAAAATATTTTTGCAAATCATAAGAATTTAACATTGTGTGTGCCATCTCTTGTATGGTTTTATTTTTTTGTTCAACAACACCATTTTGTTGGGGTGTCCTAGGAGCGAAAAACACATGAGTTATACCACGATAAGCACAAAAATCATTAAATAATTTATTTTGAAATTCTTCACCATGATCACTTCTAATTTTAACAATTTTTGAATCCTTTTCATTTTCAATTCTTTTTACAAAAAGAAAAAACTCTTCAAAGCATTCATCTTTACTAGCAAGAAAAATCACCTATGTAAAACGAGAGAAATCATCAACAATAACAAAAACATAGCGTTTTCCTCCTAGAGAGGCAACACGCATGGGACCAAAGAGATCAAGATGCAATAACTATAAAGGTTTAGAAGTGGATACCTCATTTATGGATTTGAAGGAAGTCTTAGTTTGTTTACCTTTAGCACATTCCTCACAAGTAGAATCCTTAATATTAGATATATTTGGTAGCTCTCTCACTAAATTCTTCTTGGATAGCTTAGATATAAGCTTCATGTTAGCATGTCCAAGTTTCTTGTGCCAAATCCAAGGATCCCCATCTACTGTAGGCAATAAAAATTGCCTTTAAATCCTTATCAGAGAAATTCAGAACAAAACTGCTAAAATCTCGCCCGAAATAGCAAAAGGGGGTAAAAACACTGATAAAAAGGGGAAAACGCAGATATCTCCCAAACCGTAAGGAATTTGGCGAAACGGAGGAAGCGAACCAAAGCCTTTGGCTAGGTTCGGATGGCCCCATCTCGTCAGATAGCGATTTTCATATATAATTTCGTCCAATTCCGACTTACGGTTTGAAAGTTACGGCCTAATTCTTCGATTCCATGCTCAGGAGCTCGCCGCTGACCCATTTCGCCTACAAGCCGCTCATAACCAAGTCTGCTGCGCACTGAGCTCGCCTGCAGACCCAGTTGCCTGCTAGCTCGCCTGCAGACGACGCGAAGGCCGAGCGTTCCACGAAGCCCCACCAGACGCGCCGGTCTCCAGAATCAGCCCGCGTCTGTCGCCACTGCAGACCCCAGTTCACCTGCTAGCTCGCCTGGCAGACCCAAGCTGCCGTGCGCACCTGAGCTCGCCTGCTGACACCAATTCGCCTACAAGCTCGCCTGCAGACTCAGCTCGCCTGCAGACCCAAGTCTGCCTGCAGTCCCAAGCTCGTCTGCAGACCCAAGCTGCAGACTCGCCAGCTCACTGTCAACTGCCCACTTGGAGTATGGGAACAGTTACATCAGTGGTCAAATCCCACAAATCAAGGGAGAGGGCATAGTACCCTAAGACCGTCAAGCGACCGCTCACAGTACGAATGATTGGGCAGGTGTCAAGTCGGCCTGAACATTCATAAATGCAGCTCACCTCGGCTGTCTGAGTCAAGAGCCGGATCCGCCAGCACCCGGCGAGCTGTCCAAGCCCACTCGAGTACCAGGAACCCGCTTTCCCACCTCTCTCGGTCTGAAGAGAGAAGACACGGTACTCCAGGCCCGTCGAATGATTGCTCACGGTACGAGTGATCGGACAGATGCCAGATCAACCTGCGCGTTCATAAATGCAACTCAGCTCATCGGTCCAAGTCAAGAGCTGGAACCGCCAGCGCACAGTGAGCTGGCCCAATCCACTCGAGTAATGGACAACCGCTGTCTCACATACGAGGGTGGACCTTCCCACTCCTAGGGGACAGGACGTGAAGCACAACCCATCGAGTGACGGTTCGTAGTACAAAGGAGCGACAAGATGTCTCTCAACAGTGTATGGTCACATCCCATGATTCAAGGAGCGGCCACACCATCTCTCCTCTATTTAAGAACCTCGCCCGGCTACAGGAAAGGGGTTCACACATAGTTAATTGATTAATTCAACCAGTTAACTGAACCACTGGCTCTCGACTCCCAACGGAGTCGACGACAAGCTCTCTGCATCACTTTTGCATTGCAGCGCCACTTCCTAGTTCTGAGCCCCGATCGCCGGTGAACTAGCAGACCTCGAGCTTCTACTGCGTACTGAAGCTCTCCAGCAACTTCGATCGGATCGTCCAAGGGAAGCAGACTCGGTGCGAGCACCGAGCGAGGTGTCCTATCGCCACCGATGAACCCACGTTAAACAAGGAGGGCCTTCCCTCCGCTTCTGTTGTAAACATTTGATTTATTAGTTTGTATAAGCCTTCTTATCAATACAAACGAAGTTCCCTATTTTCGGGAGATCAAAATTTACACCTACATCTACCACGGCAAGACATTTTACATCTTGATCTAAAAGCTCATTTATCTCAAAAATATAAACATTAGACCTTCTAAAAGCAACAAAAATGGTTTTTTCGTTTTTACTAACAACACATTTGTTCGGTTTAAAAATGATGTCAAAGCCTTTGTCACTTAATTGACTAATGCTAAGAAGATTGTGATTTAAACCTTTAACAAAGTAAACATATTCAATTACGGGAGAAGGTTTCTTACCAATAGAACTGATTCCTATGATTTTATCTTTCTCGCCGCCACCAAAGGAGACATTACCTTCTTCAATCCTTGATAGGGTTGCAAATAATTCCTTATTGCCCGTCATGTGATGAGAGAAACCACTATCAATGTACCACAACTCCTTACGTCTTATGCGAGACGTTCACTACATATAAATAAGTTGTAGAACCTTTAGGTACCCAAGCTTTGAGTCCTTGAATGTTAGTATTTTTGGTACCCTTGGGCACCCACATTATCTCATAATGATCAACGTTATTTTTAATCCTACAATGAGTAGAAATATGACCATATTTCATGCAATATGTGCACAAAAACTTTTTCTTGTATATAGGAGCATGAGATTGATGATACCATTTTCTATTAACATGATGATGACTTGAAAAACCATGATTAGATTTAATTTTATTGTTTTCAATTTCTAATCTTTCAACCTTAGATCTTAGTTGTTTATTTTCAAAATCTAGATCTCCTATCATTTCATCTTTTAAAGCTAGAGATGACTGTAGTTGCTCAAACTTAGAATCACAAGAAACATGTAATTTTTTGAATGAAGAATATTCTTTTGCTAATCTTTTAAATTCAAAATTTAATTCTTCTAAGGCCGCTTCTAGTTCACATTGCATATAAATGGATTCACTTTCGGTTTCAGATTGTACCTCATCTTCATGAGCCATGAAACAAATGTTTAGGTCATGAAGAGCAATCTTGACGCCCTCATCATCGCTATCCGAATCGCTTGGTTCGGATTCATCCCAACCGGCATACATCGCCTTCTTCTTCTTGTATTTTAAATACTTCTCCTTGAGCTTGGGACAATCCTTGGCTAAGTGACCCAGTTCGTTGCATTCAAAACATTTACCTATACGAGGAGAAAATTTGTTGTTAGATCGATTTTTAAAATTTTTGTTTATTTTGATTAGTCTTGATATCCTTCTAGAGAGGTGTGCCACTTCTCTAGAGATATCAACTTCACTATCGGAGGAGGATGAATCATCAATTGCTCCCTTGAGCGTAATGGACTTTGATTTTTGAGGTGGCTCCTCGGTTGCTTTTGGGGGTGCTTCTTCCTTCTCCTTGACCTTCTTTTCATGGACCTTGAGTTTGCCAATAAGTCCATCAAGAGTGAGAGTTGAGAGATCATGAGTTTCTTCGATGACTGTAGCTTTAGGTTCCTAAGCCGGCGTCAAAGAGCGAAGAATTTTGTAACATATCTCTTGATTTTCCAAGACCTTGTCAAGACCATGTAATTCATTTATAATGTTAGTGAACCGAGAAAACATAAAGTCAATAGATTCACTTGGAAGCATTTTAAAAAGTTCATAATCATGCATAAGTCCACTAATCTTAGACTCCTTCACTTAGCGGGTTCCCTCATGGGTAATGCATAATTTCTCCCAAATCTCGTGTGTGGTTGCACACGTAGAAACTCTCTTGTACTCATTGGGGGTAAGACCACAAATTAGTGCATTCATGGCCTTGATATTAAGGTTGGCTTGAGTCCTCTCATCCTCGGTCATTTTACCACCAGACTTCTTAACATATTTCTTTTGGTTGGCTTGAGTCCTCTCATCCTCGGTCATTTTACCACCAGACTTCTTAACATATTTCTTTTCTATGATATTTAGAATGTCAAGGTCAATGCATTGTAAATAAATTCTCATCCTAGCTTTCCAATATGCAAAGTTGCTACCGGTGAAGAGAGGTGGTCTAGTGGTGGATTGTCCTTATAGCATATGCATGTTCATTGAAGCCTCCATAATGATCTTTTCTCTAAGGGTTTTAATCCTAACAAAAGTAGAGACCTTGCTCTGATACCAATTGAAAGGCCCTAGAGGGGGGCGAATAGGATTTTTGGATGAATAAAAAGCAATTAAAAGTAATTCCAACAAACCACACACAAAATAAAATGCAACGACAATAAAAAAAGAGTAGAGATAGAGATAGCTAGCCAATTGATGACGCACAATATGTTCACAAGGTTTGGTCCGCTGACCTACGTCCCCGCTCCCCACTCTCAAGGAGAAATCCACTACACACCCGGTTTGGAAGCCGGAACTTCTTCTACACAACGATCTCCTCTGAGATCTCACAACCACACAATAGATCTCCACGAGATCAAGCTCACAACAATCACAATTCGAAGAAAAACTCTCTCTTTACAGAAGCCCTATGACAAGAGGAGAGATTACAATTGAAGCTTGGGATGTGAACTTAGTGTAAGACCCTAGAGGAGGGGTGATTAAGGTCTTATGCTAATCTAATCCCGATTAAATGCCAATTAAAGATAATTAATAAGTTATCCTAGCAAGTATGAAATACAACAAGATATATGAGTTAGGATAAGCAATATGAACAATGAGATTAAGTTATCCTAGCAAGTATGAAATACAACAAGATATATGAGTTAGGATAAGCAATATGAACAATGAGATATATCCTATATGATAAAAATATATGCAAGGATATATAAACTAACACAAGGGTGATATAATCAAACTACAAATGTGATAGGGCAAAATATATAAGAGTAATAGGCAATTGGCGATATAAGATAAATACATAAGCAAATGCGCCAATGATAAATTCAAACACACTCAAATGATTACGGAGTTCGGACCTTTCGTCCTACGTCTCCGTTCCCCACTCCCGGGGAGAAATCCACTATCACAATCCGGTTTGGAAGCCGGAACTTCTACACACTCGGTTTTCTAGCTAACCGAAAACTCTACAACTCACTCTCTTACAAACCCACTCTACACCCTCACAAGTGTTGGACCTAACCGTGTCTCCCTCAAGTGCTCGGTTACAACCTCTCCCTAGGTTCGTCAACTGACGCCACTCCTCTTGGGACGATCCCCGACTCTCACCACACACTCCTCTCGGTGTACAAGTGTATTACAAAGTGTATCTCACAATAAGCACAAATACAACAAATGATTGTTCTCTGATATGGATGAGAACACAATGAAAGCTCACACTCAATTGTTACAACTCTCACCAATCCAAATATACTATGTATAAAAATACAATAAGCTCATGTGGGTGAGTGTAACAATGAGAGTAAATAAAATCAAATCTAAACTCAATATAAAAACTAGCTTTAAAGAAAGATAATCAAATAACTATGCAAATGTAAAGCTAGATAAGAGTTTAGAAATCTTCTTAATAGATTAAGAGGTGGAGGGAGAATAGTTGGAAGCTCAAACTTCAATAGATGATCTCCTCAAGCTCTTGTGGAATTGATTTACAAAACCGAAACACTCAATTGCTAAAAAGCTTATAAACACACTTTAAACAAACTTAAACCCTTGTTAAACTCTTGTTTTAAAAACTTCTTGGATAACTTTGAGAACTGAGATAAATGGGGTATTTATAGCCTCCCAAAACCTCAGGCAAAAACCCCAAACAAAAGACCAAAAATTCCAACGAATCAGAAATCTGATTCTGTACGAAATATGACCGTTAGGCGATCGGCGGTCGACCGTGGGAAAATCACAGTCGACCGCGAAGGTCATTGAAACTGAGAAAACAATCAAAACAGGCTACGGTCGACCGTGGGAACTTACAGATTAACGGTCGACCGTCACGGTCGACCATGTAACTGACTTCTTAGGAAAAAAACATGGGCGCGGTCGACCGTGGCGGTTGACCGCAAACTGATATATGAAAGTGACAGTTTGAAAATAGTTTTTCTGATTTAAAACCCTGTTTAAAAATATCAAATAAATTCAGAAAAATGTAAAACTTTGGAAAATGATTGTAGACATGATAATACACATGCTACAAAAACTGGTTTTCTAAAAGGACTTTCCAAATGAGAAATATTATTATTTTACAAAATAGTCTAAAACATGAAAATGTAAACATATGAATTTTGACATTTTGGCTAAACCATGTTTTGAATCTTTACAAAATGATTTTATAGACTTGAGGAAAGATGTAAGCTATTGTTATGAAGTCTATAAACAATGAATATAGTGTTTTATCAAAATACACATATAATGCACTAAAACATGATTTCATTGAACTAAATAAAATTGATATTGATGAAATCATATATATGCATATAAGTATGAAACTAAAATATGTTTTCTAATTATATTTAATTTATAAGATCCGGTTACAATGAAAATCAAAATAAAAGAAAAGAAAGATTACAACTTTTTCTCTTGTTTGTCGAACGAATCGCGAGCTCCTGTTTTGCGGTCGCTCGCTTTGTGGGTTCTTTGCCTGCGCCGGGGTTGTTTGCCGTGGACCACCGCGCGATCTAGATCCGGTCGGATCTACGCAGTACGACGGGTATTATTCCACGAAGGAAATAATAGCCGGGAGGGATTGATTCACCAAGGAAACAATCGCTCAAGTCTCGGGATCTAAGACCAAGCTTAGATCCGGAGTATGCCTGCGTAGATCTGAGATCTGATCCTCTCGAAGGCAAAAGAATAGTTCTTCCATCATCATTCATAGGTGGTCCTAGAGACATGCGTCGCAGATACCTTGATGCAATGTCATTAGTACAACGATTTGAAAAGCCAGATCTTTTTATAACAATGACATGTAATCCAGAATAGGAAGAGATCATTGAGCAACTACATCCAGGCTAAAGCCATAATAACAGGCCAGACCTAACCTCAAGGATATTTCGAGCAAAGCTCCAATACTTGAAAGATCAACTATTTAAGAAGGGGATCTTTGGGAAGGGCTCGACCCCAATGTCGCAATGCACCGCCTCGATATCAAGCCGGATGCCAAACCTGTCAAGCAACAGCAAAGACGGTTTCGTCCGCAGATTATGGAAGCCATTGAGGCAGAGGTTAAGAAGTTGATCGAATCAGGATTTATCCGAGAGGAACAACATCCAGACTGGTTAGCCAACATCGTTCCCGTCATGAAGAAGAATGGCAAAATCAGGATTTGCATCGACTTCAGGAACCTGAATGAAGCATGTCCGAAAGACGATTTCCCTCTCCCGATCACGGATGTCATTATCGACAATACATGTGGATTTGAGAGGATGTCCTTCATGGATGGATTTTCGGGATATAACCAGATCAAGATGCATCCAGAGGATGAGAAGCATACGGCGTTTAGAACACCCCTCGGCGTTTTCTGCTATACGGTGATGCCTTTCGGCCTGAAGAATGCCGGTGCCACATACCAGCGAGCGATGACTAAGATTTTCCAAGAACATCTCAGGAAAACAGTCGAATGTTACGTTGATGATTTGGTTGTGAAAAGCCGCAACAAGGAAGATCACATCAAGGATTTGAAGACAATGTTCGATCTCATGAGGAGTCATCAGTTGAAGATGAACCCCACTAAATCATTTCTTGGAATGTCCAGCGGAAAATTTCTTGGGTTCGTCGTCACCACTAAGGGTATACATATCGATCCTGATAAGGTGAAGGCGATACATGAATTGCAGCCCCCGAGGAATCTGAGAGAACTCAGAGGATTGCAAGGGCGTTTAGCTTATATCCGGCGTTTCATCTCAAATCTTTCTGGGAAGTGCCAACCGTTCTCTAAGCTGAACAAGAAAGGAGTATCATTCATCTGGGATGATGCCTGCCAAAAAGCGTTCGAAGATATCAAAACATATCTGGCGAACCCTCCTGTTCTCGTTGCACCGAAATCTGGTAAACCGTTCTTGATTTATCTCAAGGCGATGAACCACTCGATAAGTGCCTTACTAGCGCAAGACGATGATAACGGTCACGAACAGGCAGTTTATTACCTCAGTCGGACCTTGGTAGGCGCTGAGTCTCGATATCCGATGATTGAGAAAGAATGCCTTGCATTGGTATTTGCGATGCAAAAGATGCGGCATTACCTAGTGGGACAGACGATCTACGTTATCTCCAACGTTAATCCAGTACGGGTGTTTATGACGCAACCGGCCTCTATGAATTGGCGTCTAGCGAAGTGGGCCCTTCTCTTGTCCCAATACGATTTGCACTTCAAGCAGCAGAAGTCGATAAAAGGACAGGCGATTTGTGACCTTTTGGCGGCAAACCCGACCACAGATACGGCAGAAGTATATGATGACTTGCCGGATGAAACCCACGAGGTTAACACCACATCACACCAACAAGTATGGCAATTATACTTCGATGGTGCCTCAAGGGCAGTTAATAGAGTAATAACCCCGGGATGTCCTACAGTTTCCTCTGGAGTTGGAGTCGTCTTAATCTCCCCTGGAAAGCACGTGATGCCTCGGGCTTATTCGTTGACTAGTCCGTGCTCCAATAATGTTGCCGAATACAACGCGCTTCTCATTGGACTCAGTTTCGCCAAAGAGCTGGGGGTCGAATATCTCGAAGCTTTTGGAGATTCGCAATTGATAGTCAACCAAGTTCGCGGTGAGTATGAAGTCAGGAATCAAGACCTGATCCCGTACCACCAGGAAGCCATCAAAATGGCAGAATCTTTCGAAGAATTCTTTATTGAATACATCCCTCGTCTCCAGAACGCTTATGCAGACGCACTGGCGGCACTAGCAGTATCACTGGCACAGCCTCCCGAAGCTGAGCTGTTAGTCACAGTACGGACGCATCAACTCTGCGTACCCATATACAGTACGGAGATTGAAGAAGAAGAGGATAGAAACGTGAACGCCAAAGAGGTGAATTCAACTCAAATTGGGTCTGAGTCCCGAGATTGGCGTTTTCCTATCATCGACTACGTCCAATATGGTATCTTGCCAGAGGATGTAAAAGAAAAGGAATCAATCCGCCGAAGAGCTCCAAGATTCTTCTATAATACTGAAACCCATACATTATACCGTAGAGGGTACGACGGTCTTTTACTCCGATGCCTTTCGAACAGAGAAGCAAAGGAAGTTCTTAAGGAAGCACACGAAGGAGAATGTGGTGCGCATCAGCCCGGTCCTAAACTGTATGATCGCATCAGGAGGATGGGATATTTCTGGCCAACGATGGTTCGTGACGCAATCGAATACGCACGAGAATGCCACGCTTGCCAGATACATGCGAATTATATGCATCAACCGCCAGAGCAGTTGCACACGTCAACCACGTCTTGGCCGTTCGAGACTTGGGGCATGGACATAGTCGGTCCTATTTTTCCCCCTTCAGTCAAAGGTGATCGGTTCATCCTCGCGATCACAGATTATTTCTCAAAGTGGGCTGAAGCGATTCCGCTTAGAGAAGTGAAGACGAACAACGTCATCAATTTCATCAAGCATCATGTCATTTACCGACACGGCGTGCCAAGAAGGATCATTCATGACAACGGTCCACAGTTCATAAGCAATGCCTTCGTCAGATTCTGCGACAAGTTCAAAATCGAAGATGTTTCGTCGACAGCTTACTATCCCGCTGCGAACGGATTAGCTGAAGCGTTTAACAAGACGATCATTAAGATCCTGTCCAAGCTCGTGAAGACCAATAAACGAGACTGGGACGATAAACTCGGTGAAGCACTCTGGGCTTATCGCACCACCATACGCACGCCTACGGGAGCTACCCCGTATTCGCTGGTATACGGATGTGAAGCTGTGCTACCGCTGGAAATTCAGATTCCGTCCCTTCGGATCGCCCTCGCAACGGAGATGACGACGGAGGAACAACATCAGAAGCGTCTCGAAGAGCTCGAGAGGCTGGATGAAAAGCGTTTGGAGGCTCAACAACACATCGAGTTTTACCAAGCCAGGATGTCAAGGGCTTTTAACAAAAGAGTCCGACAGAGAAGCTTCAAGGAAGGAGATCTGGTCCTCGCTGCTCGCCGACCAATAATTCTCACCTCCAAGAAGAAAGGTAAATTCGAACCCAAATGGGAAGGACCGTTTGTAATAGACACAGTCTATTCAAACGGCGCATATCGCCTGATTACTCAAGAGGGCGCCAGGCAATTAATGCCAATAAATGGGAAGTTCCTGAAAAAGTACTATCCCTAGTACATTCAGGATAACTCGTTTACCGGGAAGTTCCTTGAAGAATATTACACTTAATATTCTAGAGGATAACCCAAAATCATTGTCACCACCAAAATCCCTCACTGATCAGTTTCAATTGACAGTGAGTCCACCAAAAGTATCCATCTGGCCCTCTTGACTCTTTCCATAGACAAGAGGTCCATTTTCATTTCGGAGTCCCCTTTCGATAAACGAAAGAACTCCCTTCTCTTTCTCTTTGGTCAAGCCTTCCCATGGTTATAGCCAAAGTTGAAATTCCACTTCGATAAACGAAGAACCCATTTTCAGTTTAGATAACTCATCCTATAAAAGGCAAGTTTATCTAAATTTTCCAGATTCTCGGAGTGGAGATCCCACTTCTAGTTTCTTTTGTGCTGGAAATAGAATATAAAATTCTTCCTTTCCAGAATCAGGGAATAGAATATAAAATTCTTCCTTCCTTGTCTGTCGGGTTCGCCTTCACCCTAAAAGAAGACCGGGAAATAGAATATAAAATTCTTCCTTTCCCGCATCGATCTTTTCCGAAATTTATCAATTTAGGATTCATCCTAGGAAGTTTATCCCGAATCCTAAGCAGGGATAAGTCTGCGCCTAACACGCGCTGCCGGTTTAGTCTTTTTCCGCACAAAAAGACACCAGAGTCTGATTCTGGGGTATTTTATCCTGAAACCTAAGCAAGGATAAGTCTGCGCTTAACCTGCGCTGCCGGTTAGTTCTTAACCGTTAAAAAGAACACTCGTCCGCATATTCAACATTGTGGCAGGTTGTTATTAATAACACCAAAATCCATGCCTTACACGCGTGGGGAATGTCATCCTGAATCCTAAGAAGGGATATGCCGACGCCTAACACGCGTCGCCGGTTTAGTCTTTCGCCGTAGAAAAAGACACCAGAAGACCAGTCTGGGGTATTTTATCCCGAAACCTAAGTAGGGATAAAGTCAACACCTAACACGTGTTGCCGGGTAGCCTATTCCCGTAACAATGGCGAAGTCTATGTATTCGACATCATAGCACGAAGTCTAAGAGAATTCATTCTCTTAGCACAACGTTACATGCGAACGGAGTTAGACAATCCGCATGCTAGCCCGACTCAAACGGTAGTCGGTAAAGGCTAATCAAACCCGTTGAAGGCTGGGGGTTAGCCAAAAATCCTAAAGTCAACACCTAACACGTGTCGCCGGGTAGCCTATTCCCGTAACAATGGCGAAGTCTATGTATTCGACATCATAGCACGAAGTCTAAGGGAGTTCATTCCCTTAGCACAACGTTACATGCGGAACGGATTCCGACAATCCGCATGCTAGCCCGACTCAAACGGTAGTCGGTAAAGGCTAATCAAACCCGTTGGAGGCTGGGGGTTTGCCAAAAATTCCATGAGTATTATGGTCAATCATTTCAAACGAAGTGAGGAATCATAATAAAGATAAAGATAAATCAGTTCCATTAAATAGAATCAAATGTCAAGGTTTTCAGCAAATAAAATCATACATCAAGCCCATGGCTAAGAATCTGCTGACTGAATTCAGATAACTTCTCGTCATAAGAGCGTCTAAGCTCCTCCTGCAACTCAGCTCTGACAGACTCTTCGTTCGCGGCTAAAGTCCTCACAGCAACCTCCTCTGTCTCAGCCAGTGTCTGCTTCAAGGACTTCAGCTCATCAGATAAAGCAGCATGTGCTTGCTGAACGTGCATCTTCGCGTCCTCCTTCTCACGGAGTTCTCGCCGGAGCTGATCTATCTGAGAATCAAGCTCATCACTCGATCTATGCGGCCCCGCTGCACCTGAATCTCGAGCTCGGCAACCATCCGAGTACTGCGCCATGTCTGTAAGCGAGCATCCAACTCGGCAGCAACGAATGAAGAGGCACCTGCATCCCGGAGCTCATGAAGCATCTGAAACTCATGCTCTAAGCGATCAAGGTCATCAACCATAGCCGTCGCTAGGTCCGGGTATCCCATGTCCCTTATTAAATTTACCTTGGAATCAAGGTAGGGTTTAAACTGGCGAAGAGAAAGTCCGTCGTGGAGGAGCTTGCCAATTATAGCATTCAGGGAGGAGAAATAAGAGCGGACTTCTACGCTGATGAAGATCTTCTCAGGGTCATTGCCCGATAACAGCTCTTTAACGAGGACATGAAGCTGAGAAGGAAGCCCTACACAAAGAAGAGGAATTCGTCAAAAGCTTCAACGAGGAAAGGAATGGCATTGCTCAGTTAATTAAATTATACCTCCTTCCCCTCGAGTCACTGGGGGTGATGGAGATGTAACGACTGTAGCAGCATCGACTGGTGGAGTTGGTCACACAGCCAGCTCAACAGGGTCAGCCTCAGCGAAAGCTCCTGTCAGACACAAAACAGAAACATCATTTTATAGTTGCATTAGTCAAGGAATTAGCTAGTCCTATAGTTAGCTTGAGAAGAGGCACGTACCTTCAAAATAACCGTTCCCGGGAGTCTGAGGGAGTGCAGACTCAGGAAACATATCCTGAGGTGGCTGGCCATCAATCTGAGGGGAGTCATATATGAAGTTGAACATAGAAGTGTCCATAGGCAGGCCTTCCCCATCGAAGTCATCAATCGAAAAATCTGACATAAAAAGATATAAGGGAAGAGGAAGGAAACTATGGCCAATAGAGACAAGTTACCTCTTGAAGATGTACCTGGAATCACCGAACTGGGTCCTTCATTGACAGACTCCCCAACATGGGCGGTCTCTGCAGGCTTTTCTACCTGGGGCGGTGAGTCAGGCTCACCAGGAGATGCACAATCATCAGGACTCATCTCGCCTTCCTCACGATATCCTGCATAGGATGGGAAAGCATGAGCCAGAAGTTCTAAACGATCAAGAAAATGATCTATAGAATAGACGTTACCTCCGTCACTAACAGGATCCTCATCAGCCAAGTCCATCTCTGATGCTCGTGAATTTGCAGGCGGCTTGTGGGCTAATCTTTTCCGCCTATCAGCACGGACAGCAATCGAAGGTCTGGCCCGGGTAAAAGGACGGAATTCGTCGTCACTGTTGATCGCTGTCCCTGAAACAACGAATAGTGGTCAGAAATAGTAATTTGAAAACATTTAAAATAAAATAATAATATTATAATAATATATTGTATAGTAAATATAATATAATATATAAAATATTAATATATTATATAATAAATAAAATAATTTATTGCTAACAAATGTTAATGTAAAAATAATATATACATAATATAATAATATTTATTTATATCATAAAGTATTAATATATTATTAAATTACTATTAATAAACTCTAACATATTAAAGACCATAATATATTACATAATACTAATATAATTATAATTTATTAATAACATACTAGTAATAAAATAATATTAACATTGTTAATAATATTATATTATATTAATATAATATTATATTAATACTAAAATAACATTATTATAAAAACATTAATATAATATATAACAATAACAAATTAATAAACGAAAATAATTAAATATATAATTATTTGAAAATAATATGTAATAATTATAATCTAATATAACCCATTAAGTACAATATAATATTATAATACATTATATAATTTTATATTATATTATATTTAATACTTATAATACTATAATAATGTAAACTAACTATTATAACATTTTATTTATAATATATTTTAATATAATTAATATAATATATTAATAATAAAATAACATTATTATAAAAATATTAATATAATATATAACAATAACAAATTGATATACGAAAATAATGAAATATATAATTATTTGAAAATAATATGTAATAATTATAATCTAATATAACTCTTAAGTACAATATAATATTATAATACATTATACAATTTTATATTGCATTATATTTAATACTTATAATACTATAATAATGTAAACTAACTATTATAACATTTTATTTATAATATATTTTAATATAATTAATATATATTATATTAATAATATGTTTAATACTAACGTTATAATGGGTCAAACTAGTGTTGACCAAAAATACTTAACATGGTGTTTTGAAAACGTTTTAAGGGAAAAACACAACACCATGGTGTTTTTTTACAAAAACAAAACAAAGAAAACACCATGGTACCCAAACGAAGCCAGTTATCA
>NC_033798.1:13751821-13764480 GCF_001876935.1 Asparagus officinalis
ACAAGAAAGGCTTTCATACTGTTTTGAAAAAATCAAAAACAAGTATGAACTGTCTCGACAGCGAGACCAGTCTTTGCTGTCTCGCCAGCGGACAAGTCTTTGCTGTCTCGCCAGCGGGACAGATCTTTGCTGCTCGCGCAGCGGGACAGTCTTTGCTGTCTCGCCAGCGAGGACAGTGTTGAAATATATCAAACCTATATTTGTTAACTGGCCTACACGTGGTCATTAACTGTGCAAGGGACGTGGAACATCCATGGTGCGAAAATCACGTGGATTAACTGGCCAAAATAACGGAGTTGAAACGTGGAAGAACAGTTACAGCGAGAACTGCCATTTTCCGAGACAGCATTTACTGTCTCGCTGAGCGAGCAGGCAAATTTATTGTCTCGCTTGGTCGGAGCAGCAAACGCTTCCTCGCCAGCGAGACAGTAAACACTTCTCGCCGTACTGACTTCTTCGATTGTTAATGTTTTGCAGTTACAGACCCTTGAGGCTATAAATACCCCTATAGGTCACTTCTGACGAGGATCGGCATTTGTTAGAGCATTCGCAGAGCAGAGAGAGCAGAGATTTGAGTTCTTTTCTTGCAAGCCTTGAAAATAAGCTTCGACTATGATTTTAAGAGAACGACTATCTTTACTTCGATAGATATGCGTTTCAATTTCTTACTTCGATAACGAATGTTAGAATCCATAAGGCCCCTTTCAGCGATCTGTGAATGCGGCGGTCCACGAACCAAAGCGTTCCCGGCACAGGCAAAGTCCCAGAAAACGAAATTGATAGACCGATTTTCGTGTTTGTTTTCAAGAGTTGTAATTTTGTTTTTGTTGTTGTAGAAAAAGTCTTATAAAAAGATTATTCTTCGAACTTTGTTGTAATCGAACAAAGTTATAGATGCAATTTCCACAGCCAAGCGACTTTTGACCAAACAAGGCTGGCGGACCACAGTGGGAGCCAGCGCCTCGCTGCGAGGCGCGGCTGTGTCGCAACCGATCATGATCATCATCATGAAGAGATCGAATGCGAATTTCGGATTCAGGCGAAGTTTGAGGAGTATATTATAGTCTTCCATCGCGGAATTCTTTCCTCGTCTCAACAAATATAGGGAGATTTCGAAAACTTTGCAAGTCTGCAATGCCCACAGAGGAGCGCGGAGGTGAAGTTGCCTACTCAATTGTGACTGCTTAAGGAACCACATCTGCAAGCATACCTGCTCCAAACGACATCGGCACATCCCTTAAGGAGTGGATGACGAATAGCTCGCCGGTGCTGACGGAAGAGGGCGTACGTCCAGAGACAGCGTCAGCGTCCGTGCTGAATGGCATAAGGGCATGCACACACAACGCTGGGGTCCATTACTATGCGGACCTAAAGTCGAGAAAAACAAAAATGACCCAGTTGCCTCGAATGCAAGGATAATGCATATTTCTGGAAGCTTACGACGGAGATGCACAGCTCTCGTCAAAAGGGCCCGTTAACCCTTAAAGAATTCGGATACAAATGTGTAAGGCGAAGGCTTGCACAGCTCGCGCTCGTGCGTCAACGAGGAGCAAGAACCAAGAAAGAGGCGGTGACTGAAAGGCCACCGAAGTCGATAAGTCTGGATGCCGAAAGCACCACAAGCATCTGTTCGGCCCGTCTCTGCAACACCAGTAGAAACCCTGGTTAGCCAGATTTGTCCAAGTTCAAGATAAGCAATGGGCAAGATCGCTTGCGTCGCTTCAGTTGTCGATGCAAAGCCCCAGTCAAGGAACAATCATGTGCCGGCAAATAAATCATTAATTGGTTTCTATGCAGGGGTCCAATAATACACGTAAAAAAAACCTCCACTGTACAGAACATGCCACAACGCTAAACGAGAGCAATTACCAGTTCACTCTCGTTTTAGGACCTCTGAAACTCCACCACGCTAAGACGGGGTGTGATTTAACATTACGCACTTTGGGATCGGCTCCAGATTAAGGCGAGGAAAGAACGACAGCTCCGCTCGCATGTGCATGTTAACAAACGTTCGCAAAAGGCGAAAAGATTAGTGCGTCGAACACTTCAACATAAGATGAATAGAGCTTACTATTCAGCAAAGAATAATCTCAGAAAGAGAACATATAGATCGGTTGTTCAGAATGAAAATGTAGTCTCATTGCACGCAATGCGAGAAGACCTCATTATAAAGACAAGATGTTGACATGTAATGTGGAATGTCTCTCAAGAACTAAATTCAACAATGAGTCTGCCGTATTTAATCAATTCAAGATTGTCAGCAGAACGAACACGTCATTAGACCAACATTAGCAAGATTCAACAAAAGAAACCTGATAAACTCGACAAGATAGAGTTCATGAGGTCACTATTAACATGTACCAGACAAAGGAAGCAAAAATCTGTTAATCCCGACCCATGATTTCTCTCCAGGAGGGAGAGATATGAAGCGGGGTGCTTTCCTCAACGGATGGCGGGCGGTTCAACGAAGAGCCACTTACGACGAAACTACACGGAGATGCCACGAGGGTTTATGCTTCAGATGAAGAATTGTGCAGTACTTGTTTCCGTATTGGCATCGGACGATACCGCATCCAGTTGTTGACGAGCCAGAATTTCGCGGTCACGGCCGGATGCAAACTAGCTCAAATGCTGGCAACGAAGCGTGGTAAACACGGCGAAGAAATTAGAGCTGAGTTCAAAACACGAAATGGAGTTGACTATGCAGCAGATGCGAGATTTGGCAGGTGGCGCAGGCAACCCGCAACCGGAGTCAAGCCAAAGAGCAGAATCCAGTCGGCGTAATGAAAGAGGATGTAGAACATATTTGAAGATTCCTCCTCCAGATAAAGACAACTCCGGAGCGATCGCGACCTTAAGTCAGGCCACTCAACTCCACAGGTCTATTTGAAGAAAAAGCGAGGAAGAGGCAACGAGAGATGCACGAATCTTGAGAGCAAAGTCAACGCTTTGATGACGGCTCAAGAAGTGAATGTAAAACGGGCATGCCCATAACCCGTACGGCCGAGGGAGTGGGACCTGATTCGGGCTTATCGCAGAAATTTAATTTGATAACTTTACTGCCTTTGATGGCAGGGGTTTCACGCAACTCAGCAAGCGTTGATCTATTTCAAGTCGCATCTCGGCGCCAATATCTGGGAAACGAAGCCGCTGATGGTCCGGTCATTCGTAGGAACCGCTCGCGGCCTGCCTTCGGATTGGTACCGTAGAGCTGGGACCCCTTAAGCTGGGAGTATCCCTAGCTGGCAGACAATGGAAGAGTCATTCCTCACCACATTTCTTCGACGGACAGGAACGGAAGTGCTTCGATCGGCACGTTGTTGATGAGAAAGCAGAAGGATGGGGAATCGTTGATGTCTTGTCAACGATTCCGGGAGCAAGCGGTGAACTTGGCAGAGTTCCCACTCACTGAGGAATTTATTCTGGGCAAACATGTCATAAATAATCTGTCCTTGGATGTATTGAGAAGTGGTGGGGTTGTTGCCTCTAAAACTTGGAAGAGATGAAGTAATGAGGTGAAGCAAGCTGAACGCTTCCTGCAAGAGAGATGAATTTGGAGGCGAGTTTCCACCTAGCTATATCAGAAATCAACAAATCAAAAGCAGAACTTTAACCCCTCGAGGCAGAGGAAGAGGTCTGTAGCGCTGTGGACGCAGCATCAGACGTCACAAGCAGCACCGCACCAACGCAAGCAGATCATCTTCGGCAATTGGCCGCGCAAACAGACTACTAGCCTCGAAGGCAGTTTAAGGAATTCTGAGCCGTAGATTCCGCAAGGAATACTTCTTTCAAAGATGATGAAAGTTCGGCGGTCATCTTCAAATACTGTTGTTAGAGAACAAAAGAATAGCTTCCCCGGTCATCAAAAGCAAGTATAGAAGCAACGAAGATCAATGACGCCAGTATTGTGCATATAACAGAAGGGTCCACCTCCTACTAAGCAACATGTTTTTTAAAGGATAAAATTCAAACATTGATTGAATGTGGTATTGTGACACGAAGCGCAAGGAGAAAAGGTAGGCGGGCAAACGCGGTCTGCTATTAGCTTCGGATCGGTTCTCCTTTTGTCCTGGTTTCAGCGCGCCAGTATGCCAGGTCAAGTGCAAAGCCATACATGAAACCCCTCATGGCAGCGCCAGAAGGGGCTGCGTATCTTCAGCACCCCGCCAACGCGAAATCCTTTGGATTCATCCGGATTTGCTTGAAGATGAACAGTGACGACGACCCACATCAAAGAAGAAGTCAAAAGGCAAGGGAAAGGAGAAGTCGCTGGGTATGGAGCCTCGGCGATTCGCCGAGAAGAACGATGAGGATATAGCAGCTTTTATTACTTTCTGATGGAAGAAAGGGAAGTTTTTGCTACCAAGAGTGGAAACGAGTACCATTATAGGTATCCGGAAACACTGCAGATCGCAAATGCCAAAACTCTTAGGAGGCTGGGGTAGGCATACTCCACCAAAGTAACAGCTGAAAAACGCTCAGAAGTTGTTAAGGCAACCAAGAAAAAGAACTCAAGCACAGAGAAGGTTCCAAATTCCGAAGGCAGTCTGCGGTTTAGTGCGACCGATTGGACGAGACAAACCCGAAAGCCCGAACGGCAACATATCGTTCTTTCGACGTTATGGCTAGCTGCTAATATCGCCAGGCAAGGAATCACATTGTCGAGTTGCTGCGCGCGCTCTGCAAAAAAACCAGCACGAAGCTTTACAGAAGCCTTTCGGCTGATTCTGAAGTATCTTAACTCAGGTCATGCCAGCTCTAGAAGAGGCCACGAATCCGTCCAGTGCAGCATTGGCAATCTGACACGCGCCACACACTCTCTCTTGTATTGGCTTTCACAAAAGAAGACATGCAAGTCAGGCACACTCTCACCAGCATGATAGAACGTTATATTTTACTGGATCTCACTCACTCGGTTGCGAGCATGGTTAAACCGGATCAAGTCGATCCGGCGTTCGCTGTTAGTAATCGATGCCACTTCGTTTGATGTACCCATCGGAATTTCCAGCCAGCAAGTTATAGACCTCACCTGGATGACGGTTATGGTATGGGTTGCAACACAAGCGGGTCACGACCGGTTGGCAAAGCCGGGGTGAAGTGTCAACTCGGAGATGCTGAAGTCTGAGTTCACCTGCTATGTGATCTGATGCTTGTGAATTTTTGAGTGATCTTCTCTATGCTTGGGATATCTATTAGCATTTTTTGACGCCTACAAGGGGATCTATCCGCATTTGGGTAAACACTACAAGGGGGCCTATCCGTACCAATGGAACTGCAGGGGCTCTATCCACAATTGGTTATAGTAGAGGGTGTCTATTCTCAATTAGATGAAAATTAGCCGTCCATAATAAAAAAGAGAAGGATAGAGATCACAAGAATCCAAATCAAATTGTTTAATAGCTAACCATATAGACATAAGAGAGGGAACAGATGATCTAGTACTTATTGCGACACATATATCATACGGGAAAGACATAAAGCAAACCATGGGGGGCAGATAGCAAATTTAGAAAGCTATAGTTGCAATTTTAAAATTTTGCAAATTTAGAAAGCTTTAGATGCAATTTTAAATTTTATAGAGTTGCAATTGCTCTGGTTGCATGAAACATAACCTAGTACTTATAAATTCTTTAGTTGATGATGCATTTTCACTTCCAATAACAGATACTTTCTACTACATGCACCATATTTTACTTGATTCCTATCTTTTATTGACTTTAATAGACATCATCATCTATAACTTTAAACCTTCTTTACAGACCACATTCTCACTCTCCAAGTCACTCATCTAGCTCGACATAACTTCTGAAAACTAGAGATTTTCTTAATTCATTGTTGGTGAAGTAACTACAAACATCTATTTTACTACCCATATCTGTAATCAATACTTTTCGAGATCCTATGAAACAATTAACGGGGTGTCTGCCTGCCTGTAGTTGGAGGCACATGTTCAAATTACAATTGCAAACAAGAAACACTTGCTGGCAGCTGATTTTACATCTGCGTTTTGTAGTTGTAATCATATTATGGACTCAAAATCATGTAGTTCAGTTATATCCAAATGAGTCAAACTACAACTACTTACTAAAATGTGTGTCTAGTAGCATCCACATCAGCAATTGTGTCATATTGATCATATTTTGACCAGTTTTATTACTGTTCAAGATTATAAAAATTTGATATTATGGATTAAATTATTTTTAATAACCAATCATGAGAATGCTATCCGAACACTGGATTGCACCTCTAACTCATGTAATTTGAGCAAGGTGGGATTGTTTGGTTTGTCACAACTATGATCATAATGCAAATGTCAGTAGCATGCATCTAGCAGTTACTATCACATGCAGTTGTAGTTGCTAATCTCACAATGTCTTAGTTCAGTTCTACTTTGTAGTGTTATAGTTATAATTTAGACCTCGTTTGCTACTCCAAAGGGATGCGAGCGGGATTTACACCCAAGTCTAATGAAACAGGTTTCCTTTTGTAATTGCAGTTGTAGTGAAATAAATAGCAGCAAGTGCCCCTACATGTACCAGCCGCATGCAACTGCAATTACAATACTTGCCATCGTAGGCTTGTAGTTGTAGCTAACGAAACAGTGCTCTGGTTATTGCAGATGCAATATTTTTTTTGCAATCACAATAACTCGGAATGTGGCAGTTGCACGCAACTACAGTTACAACTGTTGAGTTGGGGGCGAAGCAAACACTCTTCTACATGATGGAGATGCAGTATCTTTTTGCAATTACAGGAACCAAAAACACCGTAAATCAATCTACTAGTAAATAAAACAAACTCAAAGATAACCCCACTGAAGAAAAGCTAAAAAAGAAACTCACTTGGGCATTTCATCAAACACCTACCACCCCTATCTCCTCCTCCCCCTCCTCGACCTCCCCCCACTTCCCGTTGACATCCCACTCCTCATAATCCCTCTCGACCATCTTCGCCCCCTCCTCGTCCCCCAACCTCCTCAACCCCCTAACCAAAAACCCAAACAAGTACTCGTTCGGCACGCACCCACCTCTCTTCATCAAACCCATAAACCTCCTTCGCCTCCCTTCCCTCCCCGCCCCCACCATCGCCTTCAGTAACCTCGCGGCCCCCTCAATCATCCCCCTTCACCCCTCCCATTTCCCTCAAACTTCCCCAAAACCCCCATCAAGAACTTGTCAATCTCGCCGTCGAGGTCGCCGTTGCTGTTGCGTTCTCGACAGGGAGTTGAGGATGTCGGGTAGAGGGAGAGGGTGGGGAGGTGGGGAGGAGGGGGAGGAGGAGAGGGCGAGGAGGGGAGGTCCTGGCGGAGGAGCTCGGCCAGCGGCGGCGGTGAGGTCGGGGTGAGGAGGCGGGCGGAGGAGGAGGAGAGAGGTGGAGAGCTTGGTGGGGTTTGGCGGAGCGCTTCAGGATTGGACGGCCAGGATCGCCTCCGTGCTCAGGGTTCGGCCGCGGACAGTGGGCCCCGGTTGTCGCGGGCCGCAGGTTATGAGAGGGTGCGGAGTGGGTGGGGTTGGTTTGGTGGAGGCAGGAGGGGAGCGGGTGGTGAGGGTGAGCCACTGGTGGAGGATGAAGTGGATTTTGGGAAGCGAGCGCGAGGCGTAGTGCTACGTCGTGTGGGGGCTTGGGCCGTGTTGTAAATGGGCTGAAATAAAGGGCGAACAAAAAAGTGGGTTTGCGATGCGGGCGCTTCCAAGGCCCAAGCCTGCTGCAGTTGAGGCTTTACAATTGCTTAAGTTTTTTCCAAGATTAGTCTCTCGTGTCATTAAAAGAGTAGTGATAATTATACTACGTACTATTAGAACCAAAAAATTAGGATAATTTCTCGTAAATTACACACAAAATTATGAGTTTCTATGGACCTCACTTATGTCTGGTAGCTACATCACTCATGTGGTATAGTTTTCATAATAAATTATTGTTGCTTAATCTTCATAACTGGTTTCACTGGCCTTCTCTTCAAACTTGTTCTGTTGAGTGTAAACTGAGTAAGAAAACAAATATAATATTTAGATTTATATTTCCAATTTTAGTTGCTGATAACATCAATATTAGAAAGCAAATAAAGTTGTAGTTTGTAGAAAAAATTACAACAAATCCTATAAATTGTTGCAGATTCTCAAAAGTGAAAAAAAAGGAAACCAATACACGAAAACAATGACACGTTGTAAATAAAAATAAAAATATTCGAAGTTCAAACGCTATAGCATTCTCAATCAAAAATTTTACGATAAAAATATATTTTCCATAATAAAATTGAAAATGTCAAGTAATAAATTTGAAGTAGATCTCTTGCTCCAAATACTCTTTGCAGAAGACCAATCAAACGGTTGAATGAATGTCGCCATTCCAAGAGAACCCCTGATGTATACACCTCCGATCCAATCTGCCTCTTAGTTAATTTTCAGATTTATCTTATATTCCCCTAATCAAATTTATCCTATTTGCAGATTTATCCTCAAATCTGTCTCTTATAGTTAATTTTCCGCCCGAATCCCATGAGATTGGTCAATTTGCTTCCCAAGTTTTCTTTTAGAGAATATACCCAATATATGTTAGAAGATAATTTGCGATTCTAGAAAACTCTAGGATATTTGTAAAAAAGTATGTAAAGTAGAAATATTTAGAATAATCTAGGAAGAATATATAATAAGCATGGATGTATGTAGAATTATATAGAATTTTCTAGAATTTTGATGTATCGTGAAAAATCTAAATATTCTAGAGAATTCCTTGAGAGCCTATAAATAGCATTGAATGTAAGCTTTATAATCAAGCCTTGAGCAATTTATACAAAGTTTCTTCAAGTTCTTAGCCTCTTTTCATTTTCCCTCCTATTTTCTTCATTCTCAATCCATCCCGCTTCCTCAACTCCAACAAATTTGGTATCAGAGCCATCCTTTTATACCTCAAATCAATCTTGAAAGCATTTAGCATTTTACTACCATTCTAAATGGCAGCCTCATCACCAATTGCCCCTTCTCTTTTCAACTACTCTCAAAACTTAGTCCCCATTTTTTACGGTGAAAACTATGACTTCTGGAGCCTCCAAATGAAGACACTCTTCATCTCTCAAGAACTTTGGGAGCTTGTCGAAGAAGGCTATAAAAGTCCAAATGACTCAGCAATGTTAGCATCATGGACACCAGCAAAGCAAAAGGAGTATAAAGAGAACAAGGAAAATGATGCGAAGGCATTTCTCTTTATCCAACAAGGGGTAAGCAAAGAAATCTTTCCCCGAATAATGTCCGCGTCAAAATCAAAGGATGCATGAGACATACTCAAACAATAATTCAAGGGCTCCGATAAGGTAATCTCTATCAAACTACAATCTTTATGGAGAGACTTTGACAACATAAAGATGAAAGATAATGAATCCGTGAAAGAATTTTCTGATAGAGTTATCTTAATTATTAATCAAATTAGAAGTTATGGGGATAAAATAGAGGATAAGAAGATTGTTGAGAAGATATTAAGAAGTATTCCCCCTACATGGGATCATATTGTTGCTGCCATAGAAGAATCTAAAGATTTATCAAAACTAAGTTTTTATGAACTAATGACTTCTTTGGAGTCACATGAGCTTAGAAGAAGCAGATCTTCAAGCCAAGAGGTGGAGCAAGCGTTTCAGTCAAAACTAACATTTTTAAGGAAATGAGGAGATGAAACTAAAGAAAATAAAGAACGAAGATTTTCTCAGAAGGTACAAGATGGAAGAGGCAACTACCATGAAAGAAAGTTTGGGAGACAAGGAAGAAAGAATGAGAGAGACAAAGATTTCCCAAAAGGTAAGTCTACCTCCTATTGTAAAATATGTAGAAAGTCCGGACATAACACATATAACTGTAAGTTTAAATGCACAAACTGTAGAAATACTAATCACTCCCAAAAAGATTGCTGGTATCATAAAAATAATGAAGTCCACTATACAGAAGTAGAAACCGATCACCTATTTTATTCATGTTTTAATGCACAATCAGAAGAAAATGATACTTGATTTTTGGATAGTGGATGCAACAATCATATGACAGGAAATAAGAGCATCTTCGTAGAGTTGAAGGATGGAGCAAGCTCTCAAATAAAGCTTGAAGACGGAAAATTAAAAAACATTAAAGGAAAGGGAGTGATAGCAGTTCAGACAAAGGGAGGTAAGACGAAATACATCTCAGATGTTATTTATGTTCCGGGGCTAACTCAAAATTTACTTAGTGTGGGATAATTAAAAAACATGGAATTAAAAAGGAGCTAACAATAAGATACACTCCACAACAAAATGGAGTAGCAGAAAGAAGAAATAGATCAATTGTGGAGATGGCGAGGAGCATGTTAAAAAGTAAAAATCTCCCAAATAAACTATGGGCTGAGGTAGTATATACAGCAGTCTATATCTTGAATAGATCACCAACAAAAGTTGTGCCAGACAAGACGCCATATGAAGCTTGGTATAGGCGAAAGGCGAAAGTGGATTTCTTTAAGGTATTTGGTTGTATCGCCTATGCACATAAACCAACACAACTAAGGAAGAAAAAGTTTGATGAAAAAGGAGAAAAACTCATCTTTATTGGCTACAGTGAAGAATCCAAACCTTACAGATTATACAATCCTGATACTAACAAATTGGTGGTCTCCAGAGATGTTATCTTCGATGAAGCAGGAACATGGAACGGTGAACCACATCAAACCTCAACACCAAGCATCACTGAAGAAGAAAGGAGGGGAGCCACGTCATATCAAGATTCTCCTAGTCCAAGATCCTCAGATGCATTAACTTTAGATACAGATTCACTGCCTAAAAAGGTGCGTTCACTTCAAGATATTTATGACTCTTGTGACGTAGTATTCTTCTCCTATAAACCACAGAAATTTGAAGAAGCTGTTCAAGATGAAGGCTGGAGAAAAGCAATGGATGAAAAAATCTACATGATCAAGAAGAACAAAACATGGGAGCTGGTGAATCTTCTAGAAGGAAAAGAGGTCATTGGCCTTAAGTTGGTATACAAAACCAAGTACAATGACGATGGCTCCGTTCAGAAACTCAAGGCTCAATTAAAAGGGTTACTCTCAGCAACCAGGAGTCGACTTCAATGAGACATTTGCTCCAGTTGTTTGTATGGAGACCATAAGGATGGTATTGGCTATAGCAGCTCAGCTCAAACTCAAAGTATTTCAGCTAGATATCAAGTCAGCATTCCTAAATGGAGAACTCATAGAGGAAGTCTATGTCGAGCAACCACAGGGCTATATAGTCAAGAAAGAAGAAAATAAATTTTATCGGCTGCACAAAGCACTATACGGGTTGAAGCAAGCACCGCAGGCTTAGAATAGCAAAATTGACAGCTACTTCCACGAGAATGGATTTCAAAGGAGACCGAGTGAACCATCTTTATATGTAAAGAAAAAAAAGGTGTGGACTTCCTTGCCGTTTGCCTATATGTTGATGATTTAATTTATTGTGGTACTAACACTATGATGATTGAAGAATTTAAAAGAAAGATGAAAGAAGATTTTGAGATGACAGATTTAGGATTGATGAGATATTTTCTGGGACTACAAGTAAAACAAACTGAAGAAGAAATATTCATCAATCAAGAGAAATACTGCGATGATCTTCTGAAGAGGTTCAACATGAAGAATCGCAATCCAGTAGCTACACTAGCATTGCTAAACGAAAAGCTATCAACGAACGATGGAGCGCCAAAGGTGGATGCCTCAAGTTACAGAAGCCTAGTCGGATCACTAATCTACCTCACAAACACTAGGCCGGACATATTGTATGTTGTAAGCATTGTGTCCAGATTCATGAGCAATCCAAGTAAGCTACACTATGGAGCAGCGAAGCGGATTCTTCGATATCTTCAAGGAAAAAAGAGTATGGGAATAAAATACACAACAGAAGAAGACAATGCATTATCTGACTACACTGATGTTTGGTTCGAAAGTTGCTATTTTTATTGCTAGTGAACTCATTACAATTTCAGCCATTACAATAAGTTCAAAAAAGAAGAAAGTCGATCTTTTTATAAGATCTCCTTACACAATAAAAATAAAAATTATAACTTTGTCAAACAACACACAACAGATGGTTATCGCCTGCTGTTTGCGTGGGATCTTTGCTTGTGCCGGGGACGTTGATATCCGTGGACCGTCGCGGATCAGATCTAGTTGACAGATTAATAATCAAAGCTCTTACTTCACGAAGGAAGTATTCGCAACTGTGGTAATCTCGACCAATCGATATTACGGATCTTCTCGAGATTAAGACCAAGCTTAAATCCGGAGGAATGGAGGGAATAGGTCTCAGATCTCACGAATTCTCTCTTTTTTTATTGAGGAACTTCGCCAAGATCTGCTAACCCTCTGAAATTCGTGCTTCACTCTCCAATTCGGAAGCACTTCGCCCTCTTGATGTCCGCCCTGGAAAATGAGCCCCTAGGTCTGTATTTATAGGCTTCGGTTGGGGGTTTTTGGATAAAAATGAGTGATTTGACATTATCTTCAATTAATAACGACCTAACCATGTTTGTGGATGATATCCAATCAGTTGGGAAGCTCTGGAATGAACAAATCTCGAGAAAATAGCAAAATACCCATCAAAATGCGTTTGGAGCCCGGGACTGCGCGATACGCCCTGCTGACCCGCGGGGGGCGCGGGTCGGCCGTGG
>NC_033798.1:13764490-13828755 GCF_001876935.1 Asparagus officinalis
GCTAGCGCGGGTCAGCGCTGGTCGGCCGTGGCTAACCCGCATGAGAGCAGGTCAACGCTGACTGACCCGCGCGAGCGTGGGGGTTTTGGCCTTTTGCTGAACTCTTTGGTGTTTTTTTTTCGATTTTCCGGGACTTGTATTTTCTGTTGTTTTGTGTATTTGATCGTTTTGTTGACTTTTACGCTTTGTTAACTTGTATCATGCGATCGTTGGCTTCTTTATGGTACTTGGAGCTGACCGACAAGTGCGACGAGCCGACTGACGAGCGTGTTCAGTCACTTGGAGCTGATCGACGCGTGCGAGCTGACTGATGAGTGCGTTTGGTCACTTGGAGCTGACTAACGTGCGCGAGATGACCGACAGGTGTAACGGCCAATTTGAGGTGGCCGGTGAGCGCACGAGACACAGTTGGTTCGCTATTCTGGTTCATGCACTTGTCAGCGTCAAATAATCCTCTTAGACTCGGATAACGATGTTCGTCATCTTCTCTCCGTCTCGAGCTGTGTGCGGACACCTATAGGCATTTTAGACACCTACATATATCCTCTCTAAAGTATTTCAGACTTATTCTATTATAGAGGAGTCTGGAATGCTTTGGATAAGATAGGCCCTTTCCTCAATCCCGTAGAGGGACCTGTGAACTGTTTCAATTCTTAACTTCTTCATTCTTTAATCTACTCAGTATTTTGTCGAATAGCTGAAGTTCTTCCGGTACTACGTTTATCGTCTGGCTGCTGTCGAAATCTTGAACTAAAGTTGATGCGTAAGTTTCTGAACTTAGCTCGTGTTGTTGAGTTAACGTTGAACTGATCGTCTTTATCGGGAATTCATATCTAGATCGCAATTGAACTCCCTGAAATCATCATTTAATCCGGAATTTTTCCTTAGCCTTATTTTGGTGAAATCGTAGATGCGTTGACCGGCCTCGACATTTACTGTAACGCATTGACCGGTGTTAACCTTTGTTGTAACGCGTTGACCGGCGTTAACATAATTTATACTCGTACATTTGCTGGACTTTACACAGTTTAAACTCTTAAGGCATTTGAGCATGACGGTCCCAAATGTCAGGGCTACATGACCAACTATTAAAGCTGATTCATCTGCATGTATGGATCTTATCCTGAAGTTGTTGGATCCTTAAGCCATGAGACCAACTAATGGGGCTGGTGCATCAATGACTCTCACATTTATAGGGTTTTTAGAAAACCCTCAGCCATCAACGGGTTTGATAAGCCTTTACCAACTACCGTTTGAGTCGGGCTAGCATGCGATTTGTTTAAGTCTGTTCCGCATTTAACGTTGTGCTAAAAGAGTTAACTCTTTTAGTGCTACGATATTAAATACGTAGACTTCGTCTTTCTCACGAGAATAGACTACCTGGCTGCATGTATCAGATACAGACTCAGGATTTTTAGCGAATCCTCAGCCATCAACGGATTTGACGTGTCTTTACCGATTATCGTTTGAATAAGGCTTGCATACAGATTGTTTAAGTCTGTTCCACATGTAACATTGTGCTAAGAGAGTTTAACTCTCTTAGTGCTATGATATTGAATACATAGACTTCATCTTTCTCACGGGAGTAGACTACCCGGCAACGCGTGTTAGGTACTGACTTATCCCTACTTAGGCTTCGGGATAAAAGTCCCCAGACTTAAATTCTGGTGTCTTTTTCAATTAGTGAAAGACTAAACCGGCAACGCGTGTTAGGCATTGACTTATCCCTTCTTAGGATTCGGGATAAAATTCCCCGTACGTGTGAAGTACGGATTTTGGTGTTATTAATAACAACCTGCCATAATGTCGATTATGTGTGCTTTTGTTCTTTTTACAGTCAAGAACTAACCGGCAACACGTGTTAAGCGTTGAATTATCCCTACTTAGGATTCAAGATAAAATTCTCCAGACTTAGATTCTTGTATCTTTTTCAATCAGTGAAAGACTAACCCGGCAATGCGTGTTAGGCATTGACTTATCCTTACTTAGGATTCAGGATAAAATTTCCCGCACGTGCAAGGAACGGATTATGGTGTTATTAATAACAACCTGCCACAATATTGAATATGTGAGTTTTTGTCTTTTTTATGGTCAAAGAGTAACCGACAACGCGTGTTAAGCGCTGACTTATCCCTACTTAGGATTCGGGATAAAAGTCTCCAGACTCGGATTCCGGTGTCTTTTTTACTTGGTGAAAGACTAAACCGGCAACGCGTGTTAGGCGTTGATTTATCCCTACTTAGGCTTCAGGATAAAATTCCCCACGCGTGTGAAACACGGATTTTAGAGTTGAAAGATGGTGTCTTCTCTTGGGACAAAAGACGAACCCGATGCTGAAGAGGAAAATTTTTATATTCTATATCCAGGTCTTCTTTTGGGGTAAATGCAAACCCAATACGGGAGAGGAAGAATTTTATATTCTATCTCCCAAAGCTGAAGAGGAAGAATTTTATATTCTATCTCTTTCTCCAATTGCCAAAGGGAACTCAAAGTGGGATCTTCACTTCCAGAATCTAGGAAGGTGAAGCTAAGAGTGGGACTCTACTCCGAGAATCGAAAAGATTCGGATAATCCTAAATGTCGGAAGGTTTGATTACCAAACTAAAGGTGAGTTTCTCGTTTATCGAGAGTAAATTGCGGTTTTAGCCCTAACTGTAGGAAGGTTTGACCAAGTGGGAGGTTTGAGACGAACCTAACTGTAGGCAGGTTTAATCACTCGATTTGAAAGTAGACATCTCGTTTATAGAAGGAATCGAGATGAGATTTTGGTTGTGGTTTTAACTGTAGGAAGGTTTGACCAAGTGGGAGGTTTGAGACGACCCTAACTGTAGGAAGGTTTGATCGCTCGATTTGAAAGTGAACCTCTCGTTCATGGAAGGAATCGATAGAAGATTTTTATTGTGGTCCTAACTGTAGGAAGATTTGACCAAGTAGGAGGTTTGAGATGACCCTAACTGTAGGAAGGTTTGATCGCTCTATTTGAAAGTGGACCTCTCGTTCATGGAAGGAATCGAGAGGAGATTTTGGTTGTGGTCCTAACTGTTTAAATGTTTGACCGAGTGAGAGGTTTGAGACGACCCTAACTGTAAGAAGGTTTGATCGCTCGATATGAAAATGGACCTCTCGTTCATGGAAGGAATCGAAAGAAGATTTTGGTTCTGGTCCTAACTGTAGGAAGGTTTGACCAAGATAAATAGTGGGAGTGGGAGAAAAAAATCACAGTGAGAGTGTTGATTTGTACTAATCACTCAGTGGGAGTTTAGTGTTTATCACTTTGTAAGTAATGACCGGATTTTCCCTAAGAATATACTATATAGCATTCTTCTGGGAACTTCCCGTTACATGAATCATCCACCCCCAGCTTCCTTTGTGAAACTGGGTCTAACATTGTACTTAGTTGGATGACCGGGTTATCCTTAAGAATACCAGGCAAGACACCCTCCAGGAACTTCCCGTGAAAGAAAGGAAATAGTTTAGACTCATATACCTGTTGGAGTATTAAGAAGCAGTTTATACTCGTATACTCTTCGGAGTATACCAGGCAAGACACCCTCCAGGTTATCCTTAAGAATACCAGGCAAGACACCCTCCAGGAACTTCCCGTGAAAGAAAGGAAATAGTTTAGACTCATATACCTGTTGGAGTATTAAGAAGCAGTTTATACTCGTATACTCTTCGGAGTGAAATAGTTTAGACTCATATACCTGTTGGAGTATTAAGAAGCAGTTTATACTCGTATACTCTTCGGAGTGTTCATTCGGCTTAATTTAACGTTATAACGCCAGCTTCAACCAAGGTTTGGATGCTATTTTTGAGAGCAAAGTAAGCCTTGGTAGGATGAAGGATCCTCCTATGATACGCACAGTACTTTGGATCCAAAGTATTATCAGCTTCCTCCTGATCTATGATAGGTGGTAGCTTGATCTTGTTGTTTTTAAGGAGAGACTCGAAAATGGCTGGAACATTTTTGTCCTTGAAGGAGTTGTAGGCTGTCTAAAAATCATAATAGATACCCGATCCCCCATCAAACACCGATGATGGAAGTTACAATCTGATGACTTCCAGAAGGCTATAATTTGAAGACTTTCACGTAGATCGATGAAAGATACAATCTGACGACCTTCACAACAACTGATGAAAGCTCTAATCAACAGCCTTCACAATCAATATTGGGAGTTACAATCTGACGACTCTCATATTTGTAAGGAGCCAAGATGAAGATTACAAGATGACGGTCTTTGTAACGCTCCAGCAAAAGAGACCACAAATTGATAGTCTCTTCACATCAAAACGCAGAGGTCATACCTGTGTTTCACCATCAAAACGCAAAGATCATCCCTGTGTTATACCATCAAAACGTAGAGGTCATACCCATGTTCCAGAGTCAAAACGAAAGAGCCATCCCCAGCATTCAAGTCCAGACGCAAAGTTCGTGGACTCAGAAACACAGAGTTCATGCAGAGTCCAACTCTGCGTCTCAGGTCCAAAACGCAGAGTTCATGCAGAGCCCAACTCTGCGTCTCAGGTCCAAAATACGGAGTTCATCTCTGCGTCTTAACTCTGTGTTTCAGATTTATAACGCAGCGCGACCTGTGCGTTCAACCACCAAAATAGGCCCAACTCTGCGTTTTTAGTCTAAAACGTAGAGTTCGGGCCCTGAACGCTATTTTTCAGCGTTTGACTCGTTCAAAGCACGAACTGGATGGTTTCAAAACCATTCTCCCCACGATTTGGGGAGATGTTTAAGGGGGTTGGTTACACCCCATTCAGCCCTACTTAGGAGTGAATTAAGGGGGCGGTTATACCCCTTAATCCCCTATAAATAGTAGGAAACACAATTGAGTTCGGGGGATTTTTTGGTTCTGGAATTGATCCTTCTTTTTGGGCAGCAAAGAAGAGATCTTCGGCTGACTTTTTGGAGGAATTGTTGGAGCTTCCTGCAGCAACAAAGTTCCTTGGAACCTTCAGCCTTGGCTTGTCAAACCGATTTTTGGTTAAATCAACTCTTTCATAGAGTTTCAAACTCGTTCAGAGTTATCAACTCATCAAGAGTTCTAAAACTTGCTTTGCAAGTTCTCCACAGCGTCAAATCGTGAGTCAAACTCGTTCAGAGTTATCAACTCATCAAGAGTTCTAAAACTTGCTTTGCAAGTTCTCCACAGCGTCAAATCGTGAGGAGGAGATACCGTTCCAGTGAATCAAAATGTGCGGATCGTCAACGGAGAGCAAACTCGACGCGAGCATTCAAGGGAGGTACTCCATCGCCATCGTGAAGAACCCAGAATTAAACAAAGGGGAGAATTCAGATAAATTCTCCTCTGTTTTGTAATCGGGAATTCAAATTGTAATTAAGATAGAGAGAATGCAAATTAAATTACTTTCACTTTACTTACTATAAACTTTCCACCAAATAAAAGATGGCGACTCCGCTGGGGACTAGCTTCTCTAACGAAGAGGTGGTGGCGCAATCCGACGTCATGCTCACTGGAACGACCGTTGAAACTCTGATCATCAAGTTCGATCAAGCCAAGTATGAAGAGTTACTCTCCTTCAGATCCCTTAGCCCTAAGGCTATGCGCAAGATCCGCAAAGTCTTCAAGGAGACTAAAGCTCGAATCGTTGCTCCTATGCCAAAAGAAGCCCTCTCCTTTCGCCAAGATTGCTCGAACAGCCCCTCCTCCGAAGGAGTAGGCTTAGCTTATGCCAAACGTAGCCCTCAGTGGCGCGTTGTGCAATCAAAACACAGCCTTCAGAGGCACGTTCCAACATCAAAATGCAGATCTCAAAACTGCGTTGATCTGGCTGAACGTAACTCTCAGGAGTGCTTCCCAGAACCAAAACGCAACTCTCAGGAGCACGTTCCAACATCAAAACGCAGATCTCAAAACTGCGTTGATCAGGCTGAACGCAACTCTTAGGAGTGCATCCCAAAACTAAAACGCAACTCTCAGGAGCATGTTCCAACATCGAAACGCAGATCTCAAAACTACGTTGATCTGGCTGAACGCAACTCTCAGGAGTGCGTCCCAGAACCAAAACGCAACTCTCAATAGTGAGTTCCACAAACTGAACGCAACTCTCAGGAGTGCATTTCAGAATCAAAATGCAGATTTCAAGACTGCGTTTCATCAGCTAAACGCAGACATCGGGACTGCGTTTCACCAGCAACACCTGGAGCTCAAGCATGCGTTCAGGTAATAATATCCAATGCAGAACCTGGTGTATACCGTGGAGCTTCGGGGCGCTACCACGAACCCCGCCGGGGGGTAGTCCATCCCCCTCAGACCTACTGGCCAGGGGCGCGCCGCTCCCTGGACCCTCGGCTCGCTGACCGGGTAACGAGACCCTCAAATACTCTGTGTAGCGCGACTAGATTGAGGGGCGGATATAAGAAGTCCACGGATTCAAGACATCTCAACCAGATCCATGTTCACCAAGAGCCAGTCATGTCCAATCATGGACTGGGAGTTCCAATTCAAACCTCACGATCAGTGAGTAATTCTCGAGTCTTTTCAATAGGCTTGAGAGAGTTCATATCGAGAGAAAGACCGATGCAATAAGTCATTTGTTCATTCCAATGTGAACGATTGATTCCTACGGTCCTCTCGGGATGTCAATGCTACTCATATGCGGCCAAAACATTAGTGTTCGACCAATTAACGGATGTTGCCTTGCCCAACAAATAACGACGTTTGCACAGGAAGAAGTCTCCAGAGACCAAGTACCTTGGAGTCACTTCTAACATGATCGGCAAAGGGAGATCATCAGTCCCTAGCTCCGAGGAGTCAGAGAAAATCAGCCTCCTAGCTTGAAGACCCCCTGAATAGGTCCGATGTAATTTATCAACATACTCAGACTCAAACAGGAAACATTCCCCCTGTCAACTATTGGAGGTTAGCCAAAGGAACCAATTCCGAGGATGAACACTCAGCCATTGCGGAGTCTTAATCGTCAAGTTCCTTTGTTGAACATGAGAGCTCCGCTTATATGATGGGAAACCATGAAGACCTCGCGAAGAGACTTGATGAGCATGAGGCCATTATCAAATCTCAGCAGGAGGCTATCAATGAACTCTTGGCCCTGATGAATCAAATCGTCGCAGACAAGGCCAAATCTCAGAAGACAGATTCGTCACCTAGGCAAGAATCCTCCCGGAGAGGAAAAACGTCTTCATCCCGACCTCACACAAGCAAAGGGAAGGGAAAAGTGATTGATGACACGGTTTCTGACCAAGAAACTCACAACCTGGAATCTTCCTCTGATGAAGGAAGAGAGACTGAGAACGAGCAGAATCTCCAATCTGCCAAAATAGAAGAATTGGAAGCCCGCCTCAATGCCATTGCCAATAGTAGCAAGCTCCAAGACGAGGGAGTTGGCAGAACCTATCCTGCCGAATGGGATGCAGCCCCTTATCCTCCAAAGTTCGAAGTCCAGACGCTACAAACTTTTGACGGCACGGGATCACCGAACCAATATATCTATTATTTTAAGTCACAGACTGAGAATGTGATATCAAACGACGTCATACTGGTTCGATTGTTCATTGGTACCCTCAAGGGAGTTGCCTTTGAATGGTTCAGGAAACTACCTCCGGGATGTATCCAAAAGTAGGCGGATCTAGAGAGACTCTTCCTATCGAGATTCTTTGAAGAGGATACAGAAGTCTCCATCCATACCCTTCTTGCCACTAAGCAGAAGAAGAGGGAGTCCGTCAAAGCTTTCGTCAAGAGGTTCCGAAGCATGGCTCTCCGATGTTCGTCAAGTATGACACAGTCTACCTTAGTGGAGACCTGTCGACACAACTTACAGACCGACCTTCTAACACAAATAAGGGTTACAGAATGCCATTCCCGGAGATAACTAATCTCTCAAGGCGCATAGGCTCAAAAGATTATTATTAGGATCAAAGCTAAAGAACAAAGTAGGCAGGATCAAACTGAGCAATCGGACCAAGCTTAATCTTCTCAGTCAGAAGGGAAAGGTACTACGGTCACTGAAACCAATCCTCTTCAGTAGGATGTCGAGTCCAACAACTATCACGTTAATAGTTACCTCTGATAGTCAAACTCGTTAGATAGTGGCCCACTAGGCGATGTGCCATGTCTATCCTTTTTTTTCCCCTGTACTTATTTAAGACTGGGGGTTAGTTTATTTGTAGTTCATTAGATTATGAATAATAAATTTTTTGAGTTGTCATGTTCAATAGAATACCTCTGTCAACCACGAAGTCTATCAAAACTATCACGTTAATGATCACCTCTGATAGTATGTTTTTCTCCAAATTCTCCCACCAATCCTTTTCAAGCAGGATGGCAGGTCCATAAAACTATCACATTAATAATTACCTCTGATAGTTCATCAACTTGCCAATCTTCTTCAATAGGATGGCAGGTTCATAAAACTATCACGTTAATAATTACCTCTGATAATCTATCAACTTGTCAATCTTCTTCAATAGGATGATAGGTCCACAAAACTATCACGTTAACAATTACCTCTGATAATCCATCAACTTGCCAATCTTCTTCAATAGGATGGCAGGTCCATAAAATTATCACGTTAACAGTTACCTCTGATAGTCAAACATCAAATAATGGCCTACCAGGTGATGTGCCTCTATTCCGACTTCATGGATAGTGCCCCACTAGGCGATATGCCTTGTCTACCTCTTTTTATTCCCCTGCTAAGTCTTAATCAAGACTGAGGGTTGGTTACTTAGAATCCATTGGATTAAGAGTAACGGATCTTTCACATCGTCGAGTTAACATTACACTTCTAACGATCATCACCCCCACAGAGTATGAATGCAACTTGCATCACTCCTAATTTGTCACGTTAATAATATACCTTTGATAAATCAACTTATCAACCCTCTTCAATAGGATGATAAGTCCTCAAAGTTGCTCCAATCGCAACACAAATTCCTGTCACGTTAACACCATACCTCTGACAAATTAACTTATCAATCCTCTCTAATAGGATGATAAGTCCACCAAGTTGCTCCGATTGCAACAAATTCCCGTCATGTTAACACCACACCTCTGACAAATCAACTTATCAATCATCTTCAATAGGATGATAAATCCTCAAAGTTGCTCCAATCGCAACACAAATTCCCGTCATGTTAACACCACACCTCTGACAAATTAATTTATCAATCCTCTTCAATAGGATGATAAGTCCTCAAAGTTGCTCAAATCGCAACATAAATTCTTATCACGTTAACACCACACCTCTGACAAATCAACTTATCAATCCTCTCCAATAGGATGATAAGTCCACAAAAAATCAACTTATCAATCCTCTCCAATAGGATGATAAGTCCACAAAGTTGCTCCGATCGTAACAAATTCCCGTCATGTTAACACCAAACCTCGAGTTGCTCCGATCGTAACAAATTCCCGTCATGTTAACACCAAACCTCTGACAATTAACTTATCGACTCTAGTCAATAGAGCGATATGTCCTCAAGGCTGCTCCGATCATAACAAATTCTTGTCACGTTAATCCCACACCTCTGATAAAATCCACTTATCGATTCTCCCTAATAGAGCGATAGGTCTTCAAAATTACCCTGATCGCAATATTCAATCTTGTCACGTTAATATCACACATCTGACAAAATTAACTTATCGACTCTCCTCAATAGAGCGATAAGTCCACATACTTGTTAAGTTAATATCACACATCTGACGACCAAATTAACTTATCGACTCTCTTCAATAGAGCGATAGGCCCATAAAATACTGTTAGGTTAACATCACACCTCTAACAGTTAAACCCTCTTCAATGAACTTGTTAATTCTTTTTCAATAAGAATAGCAAGTTTTTATCATAAAATCCCCAGTGGATTAAAGATTTTCTGGAATTATCCTAGTGATAATAAAAAAATTTCTGAATTTCATTCTAAGTGAAAATTCATGCCAAGTTAATACTACACCTCTGACGCTTCCAACTTTCTTTCAGTGTTTCAAGTAACACAGGAAGAAACAGTGACAAAGTCTCGTATTCAATATCGTAGCCAGTGATTATCATTAAACTAATAATCTCTGAATCCATACCTTGCATGTATGGGGAATTTTATCCTGAATCCTAAGTAGAGATAAGTCAACACCTAATACGCGTTGCCGGTTAGTCTTTGACCATAAGAAGGATAAAAACCCACGTATTCAACATCATGACAAGTCGTTATTAATAACGACAGAATCCATGCCTTACACACATGGGGGGACTTTATCTTGATCCCTAAATAGAGATAAGTCTGTATCTAACACATGCTGCCGGGTAGCGTATTCCCGTGAAAATAGCAAAGCCCACGTATTCAATATCGTGGCAAGTCATTATTAATAACGCTAAAATCCATGCCTTACACGCATGTGAGACTTTATCTCGATCCCTAATTAAAGATAAGCCTACGCCTAACACGCGTTGCCGGTTAGTCTTTTCCCATAAAAATGATAAAGTCTATGTATTCAAAATCATAGCATCAAGTCTAAGAGGGTTCATTCTCTTAGCACAACGTTACATGTGAAACGGATTCAAATAATTCACATGCTAGCCCGACTCAAACGGTAGTCGGTAAAGGCTTATCAAATCCGTTGATGGCTAAGGGTTTGCCAAAAATCCTATGCATGTTTACAGGCTCATCAGCTTAATGGATGTGAGTCGAGACTTGAAACAGATGAGCTAAAGACAAGTCTCAAAGACTTAGTCAAAAAAAAAATGCATGAGAGCCACCTCCGCGTCTCAAGTCGAAACGCCGAGGTCACACCCGTGTTCCAAATTCAAAATGCAAGGGTGAGACCCGCGTCTCAAGTTCAAAACGCATGGGCCTACCACCGTATTCCAGAAGCAGGATTATGACGCATACCTTCATACAGGTCCTGTGTGGTAAATCCCTTTAACCAAGATGCCTTCAAAGCGAGTGCAGAGAACAACTCCTTTACGACAAGGAATCAACAGCTCAAAGATCAGAGTTGAGATCCAAAGTATTCCAAAAATTTGTCCCAGCCAACCGCGAACTTTCAAAAACTTTGGAGGGGGTTCTATAGGCTGTCTAAAAATCACAATAGATACCTGATCCCCCATCAAGTACCGATGATGGAAGTTACAATCTGATGACTTTCAGAAGGCTATAATTTGAAGACTTTCATGTAGATCGATGAAGGTTACAATCTGACGACCTTCACAATAACTGATGAAAGCTCTAACCAACAGCCTTCACAATCAACATCGAGAGTTACAATCTGACGACTCTCATATTTGCAAGGAGCCAAGATGAAGATTACAAGATGACGATCTTTGTAACGCTCCAGTAAAAAAGACCACAAATTGATGGTCTCTTCACATCAAAACGCAGAGGTCATCTCTGCGTTTCACTATCAAAATGCAGAGGTCATCCCTGTGTTATACCATCAAAATACAGAGGTCATACCCATATTCCAGAGTCAAAACGCAAGGGCCATCCCCAGCATTCAAGTCCAGACGCAGAGTTCGTGGACTTAGAAACGCAGAGTTCATGCAGAGTCCAACTCTGCGTCTCAGGTCCAAAACGCAGAGTTCATGCAGAGCCCAACTCTGCGTCTCAGGTCCAAAATGTGGAGTTCATCTCTGCGTCCCAACTCTGCATTTTAGATTTATAACGCAACACGACCTGTGCGTTCAGCCACCAAAATAGTCCCAACTCTGTGTTTTTAGTCTAAAACGCAGAGTTCGAGCCTGAACGCTATTTTTCAGCGTTTAACTCGTTCAAAGCACGAACTGGATGGTTTCAAAACTGTTCTCCCCACGATTTGGGGAGCTATTTAAGGGGGTGGTTACACCCCATTCAGCCCCACTTAGGAGCGAATTAAGGGGGCGGTTATACCCCTTAATCCCCTATAATAGTGGGAAACTCAATTGAGTTCGGGGGATTTTTTGGCTCTGGGATTGATCATTCTTTTTAGGCAACAAAGAAAAGATCTTCGGCTGACCTTTTGGGGGAATTGCTGGAGCTTCCTGCAGCAACAAAGTTCCTTGGAGCCTTCGGCCTTGGCTTGTAAAACTGATTTTTGGTTAAATCAACTCTTTCATAGAGTTTCAAACTCGTTCAGAGTTATCAACTCATCAAGAGTTCTAAAACTTACTAGTTACAATCTGATGACTTTCAGAAGGCTATAATTTGAAGACTTTCATGTAGATCGATGAAGGTTACAATCTGACGACCTTCACAATAACTGATGAAAGCTCTAACCAACAGCCTTCACAATCAACATCGAGAGTTACAATCTGACGACTCTCATATTTGCAAGGAGCCAAGATGAAGATTACAAGATGACGATCTTTGTAACGCTCCAGTAAAAAAGACCACAAATTGATGGTCTCTTCACATCAAAACGCAGAGGTCATCTCTGCGTTTCACTATCAAAATGCAGAGGTCATCCCTGTGTTATACCATCAAAATACAGAGGTCATACCCATATTCCAGAGTCAAAACGCAAGGGCCATCCCCAGCATTCAAGTCCAGACGCAGAGTTCGTGGACTTAGAAACGCAGAGTTCATGCAGAGTCCAACTCTGCGTCTCAGGTCCAAAACGCAGAGTTCATGCAGAGCCCAACTCTGCGTCTCAGGTCCAAAATGTGGAGTTCATCTCTGCGTCCCAACTCTGCATTTTAGATTTATAACGCAACACGACCTGTGCGTTCAGCCACCAAAATAGTCCCAACTCTGTGTTTTTAGTCTAAAACGCAGAGTTCGAGCCTGAACGCTATTTTTCAGCGTTTAACTCGTTCAAAGCACGAACTGGATGGTTTCAAAACTGTTCTCCCCACGATTTGGGGAGCTATTTAAGGGGGTGGTTACACCCCATTCAGCCCCACTTAGGAGCGAATTAAGGGGGCGGTTATACCCCTTAATCCCCTATAATAGTGGGAAACTCAATTGAGTTCGGGGGATTTTTTGGCTCTGGGATTGATCATTCTTTTTAGGCAACAAAGAAAAGATCTTCGGCTGACCTTTTGGGGGAATTGCTGGAGCTTCCTGCAGCAACAAAGTTCCTTGGAGCCTTCGGCCTTGGCTTGTAAAACTGATTTTTGGTTAAATCAACTCTTTCATAGAGTTTCAAACTCGTTCAGAGTTATCAACTCATCAAGAGTTCTAAAACTTACTTTGCAAGTTCTCCACAGCGTCAAATTGTGAGGAGGAGATACCGTTCCAGTGAATCAAGACGTGCGGATCATCAATGGAGAGCAAACTCGACGCGAGCATTCGAGGGAGGTACTCAATCGCCACCGTGAAGAACTCAGAATTAAACAAAGAGGAGAATTTAGATCAATTCTCTTCTCTTTTGTAATCGGGAATTCAAATTGTAATTAAGATCGAGAGAATACAAATCAAATTTCTTTCACTTTACTTACTACAAAATTTCCACCAAACAGGAGTACTCTTTGTGGAGTCTCGGATCCGAAGTCTTTTACTGCCTTCGGGGTTATTGTTGTGACGTCTGATTAACGTTAGTAACTGCTGCAGGTGCCTTCCCCTTTCCACGGGAGACCAAGTTTGATTTCGGAGGGTTAGTCGTCGGTTGGCTTCTTTCAGCTTTCTTCCTTCTGAGAAAGCGTTCGGCCCGCTCTCCGTGCACCTTCAATTCTTTCCAGGTATTGGACGGTGCTACTCCAATAACTTTCAACACGTTCAAAGAGAGGTTGTTGTGATAGGTTTGGAGGATGAAGTCCTCTGTGATCGGATCTCGGCAGTTCATCGCCTTATTCCGGAAGGGCTTGACGAAGTCGTCGACCGTCTTGCCGTCTTCCTATTTCTCATCGAAGAGTGTCCTGATTGGCACCTCGACATCATCATCAAAGAAGTGAGCGAGGAACATGCTCTCTAAGTCTTCCCAGCTGTCGATGCTTCCAGACTTGAGACAGCGGTACCAATCGAAGGCGGGCCCGCGAAGGGTGTCAACGAATGACCGGACCATCAATGCTCCATTACCAGAGATCATGCCCAAGTGAGACTTAAAGTAGATCATATGCTGAGTGGACGAACCCTTTCCGTCGAACGACGTGAAGTCGATTAGGTTGAACTTCGCTGGGTATGCTATTGAATCCCACTCTCTTGGATAGGGATATGGAATGTTAATCCTTTTCACCTCTCGAGCAGACATCAGAACGTTGATTTTGCTCTCAAGGTCCTTTATCTTTTCATCCTCGTCTATATCATACTTTGGACAATTTCTGAGAGGAACAACGCGGCCACCCCCAGTGTTGTCATCATTAGTAGGACCACCCCTAGCGTCATTATTTTTAGTGGGGGCATCCCCAGCGTTCTGGTCAACGAGAGGGTTATCAGCATTAATGTGTTCGTCCATGTCTGAATCATCACCTATCCGGTAGGCATTATTATGACAACTAGATTCGCCAATTTGATTAGACAATGCCCGAATCTATTGGTCATGCTCTTTCCTCATCCGCATCATAGTCATTTCCATTTCAAACTTGAAGTTCTCTTTTTGCTTGACCAAGGCATCCTCGATGATTTTGTCCATTTGCTCGGTGTTGACCATAAGTGCCTCGTAGGATTGTCCTAGACTGGATACCGTTTTATCAAAAGCGACTGCAGAGTTAGCATCTGATGCTTCATCATCCGAGGATAATCCCCTCTATATTCTCTGATAATCCCTTTGTCTAATGGTTCCTGATCGTAACTGGGTTAGACGATGCGATATGAGCGGGTCAGAGTTAGAAGGTCGAGTCGACTTTCCCTTATCAGCCATATTTATTATGACTTCTAGAAGTTAGTCACCTTGAACGGCCGATTGTTTCTTGAGGAAACGCTTTGGCTTGGACTTAGTATTTTCGTTAGAGATCCTCTCAAATACCGAGACCCTCTGTGGAGTGATCTTGGGGCAGCTACATGTTGATAATACTGCCCTGATAAGTTTAGCACACGGATAATAAAAGTCCATCTCCCGGGTATCTTTCTTTCGAGATCTGTTCGTACCCCAGCTCGGTAGTACAACGCATCGGTATGATGACTGGAGCAATCTACCACACGTTGGCATGACCTCTCAGGTATGACATCATCGCCTGATGAACACGTTTCCTTCTGAGGGTTTGCTGCCTTGTTAGCGTTCTCAAGAGTCACACGTTTGGAGCCACGCTTTCGGGAGCGCGGGACCTCAACGGGCTCTTGGACAATGGCTCGCAATTCGAGGCAGTCAGTTACATGAGTTTTCCCATTATAGAAAGGCTCCGACTTATTGCGAGGGCGCGTACAACCCCCAGCTCGAGTAGTTGCTCGGGGTTCAGTCACAGGACCCAAGCGTACTTTGATCAGAACTTTGCCTCAATCCTCGTGCAAAGGACCTATGTGATCCACCATCCTCATCTTGAATCGGGATAAATCCACGCTATCGTGGGGCTCCACCGGAGGTTCGGGATCAATTGAAGTAGGGGCAGAACTCGATGGAGTCGGAAAAAAAGGTACAGAATATCTTATGTCTTGACCCTGGCGTGAGTCAGGATTTGGTGACCAGCGGTTGGGAGGGTCAGACTTGAGTGACCCACGGCTTGAAGGGTCAGACTTGAGTGACCCGCGGCTGGGAGGGTCAAACTTGAGTGACCTGCGGCTTGGAGGGTCAGACTTGAGTGACCCGCGACCTGGAGGGTCAAACTTGAGTGACCCATGACCTGGAGGTTCAGACTTGAGTGACCCGCGACCTGAAGGGCTAGACTTGAGTGACCCACGACTGGGAGGGTCAGACTTGAGTGACCCGCGGCTTGGAGGGTCAGACTTGAGTGACCCGCGACCTGGAGGGTCAGACTTGAGTGACCCACGGCTGGGAGGGTCAGACTTGAGTGACCCATGGCTGAGCGGGTCACCTGGGTGTGTCCCGCATTTTTTATCTTTTTGGCCACTGTTTCGGACTTTGGCCTCCAATTTTGATGCAGCCTTGGTTGTTTCTTGGCTATATCATTATTCTGCATCTTTTGTGCCTTTTGCACAAGAATTCGCGCATGCGCAAGCAGTGTGCAGCGCTTTTGGATGTGTTCCTTAAGGGTCAAATGTGTCCTTTTAACTTGAATCCATTCATTCATCAAGGACTTGGAGGGTTGGTCATTCATCCGTTGTTGGGGCGCTCGACGCTCCTTGAATTTCAGATCCGCTTTGTAATGGATCATGTCTACATGCTCCAAAGCCTTGGTGAATTAGCGCGTGAGGCGTTGGCGCTGCCTTTGGCGCGCTCTTTTCGATAAAGTAGGCCCACCTTCAGTACTCTACTCCTTGATTGAGGAGGAGTTCAGATCTGTAACTCCGACTTCATTGGAGACCGGAGGGGTGTTGCGAGGTGCAGCTATTACAGCAACGGGGGTATTGATCTTCTTACGCTTACGATTGGAGGAGGATTTGGAGGAGAAGGACGACAGATACTCCTCGAACTTCTGTTGGTCGAACTCATACTCGACCTCTTCGTCAAACGGGATCCGGATCCGAGGTTGCGACACGACAGTTTTCACAAAAAGGTTGTTGGCTCCCACTGTGATCGCCAGCGTGTTTGGTTCGAAAGTTACTGTTTTCATTGCTAGTGAACTCATTACAATTTCAGCTATTACAATAAGTTCAAAAAAAGAAGAAAGTCAATCTTTTTATAAGATCTCCTTACACAATGAAAATAAAAATTACAACTTTGTCAAACAACACAGAAAGTCAATCTTTTTATAAGATCTCCTTACACAATGAAAATAAAAATTACAACTTTGTCAAACAACACACAGCAGATGTTTATCGCTAAGATCTCCTTACACAATGAAAATAAAAATTACAACTTTGTCAAACAACACACAGCAGATGTTTATCGCTTGCTGTTTGCGTGGGATCTTTGCCTGTGCCAGGGACGTTGATATCCGTGGACCATCGTGGATCACATCCGATTGACAGATTGATAATCAAAGCTCTTACTTTACGAAGGAAGTGTTCGCAATAGCGGTAATCTCGACCAAGCGAGATTACGGCTCTTCTTGAGATTAAGACCAAGCTTAAATCCGGAGGAATGGGGGGAATAGGTCTCAGATCTCTCGAACTCTCTCTTTTTTTATTGAGGAACTTCGCCAAGATCTGTTAACCCTCTGAAATTCGTGTTTCACTCTCCAATTCGGCAGCACTTCGCCCTCTTGATGTCTGCCCTGTGAAATAAGCCACTAGGCCTGTATTTATAGGCTTCGGTTGGGGGTTTTCGGATAAGAATGGGTGATTTAGCCTTATCTTCAGTTAATAACGGCCTAACCATATTTGTGGATGATATCCAATCAGTTGGAAAGCTCTGGAATGAACAAATCCTGAGAAAACAGCAAAATACCCGTCAAAATGTGTTTGGGGCTCGGGACTGCGCGATACGCCCTGCTGGACACACGGCGCTGAGGCTGACACACGGCGCGGCTGACACACGGCTCTGGCTCGGGCTGACACACGGCGCCGGGCTCGGCGCTGGACCACGGCGCAGGGTCGGGGCTGACACACGGCGCGCCGGCGCGGGCTGACACGGCGCCGGAGCGGCTGGACCCGCGCGCAGGTGCGCGGCTGACACCACGGCCGGGACTGACACACGGCTCTCGGGCCGGCTGACACACGCGCGGCTCGGGGCTGGACACACGGCGCGGGCTCGGGCTGACCCGCGCGGGCGCGGGGGTTTTGGCCTTTTGCTGAACTCTTTGGTGTTTTTTTTCGATTTTCCGGGACTTGTATTTTCTGTCATTTTGCGTATTTGATCGTCTTGTTAACTTGTATGCTTTGTTAACTTGTATCATGCGCTCGTTGGCTTCTTTATAGTACTTAGAGCTGACCGACAAGTGCGGTGGGCCGACTGACGAGCGTGTTTAGTCACTTGGAGCTGACCGACGTGCGCGAGCTGACTGACGAGTGCGTTTGGACACTTGGAGATGATTGACGCGCGCAAGCTGACCGACAGGTGTAACGGCCAATTGGAGGTGACTGACGTGCGCGAGCTGACCGATAGGTGTAACGACCAATTGGAGGTGGCCGGTGAGCGCACGAAACACAGTTAGTTCGCTATTCTGGTTCATGCACTTATCAGCGTCAGATAATCCTCTTAGACTCGGATAACGACGTTCGTCATCTTCTCTCCGTCTCGAGCTATGTGTGGACACCTATAGGCATTTTTAGACGCCTACAACTGATAGTGACTGGGCTGGATGCATTAATGATCGTAAAAGCACTTCAGGATATATCTTCACTCTGGGATCTAAGGTAATATGCTGGACCTCAAAGAAACAACAGATCATAGCTCTCTCATCTGCAGAAGCAGAGTATATTTCAGCTACAAATGTCGCATGCGAAGTAGTATGGCTTCGAAGGATTTTATCTGATTTACAACAAGACCAAGAGTCACCGACTACTCTCTATTGTGACAGCAAATCTGCAATAGCCATGACAAAGAATCCAGTCTTTCATGCTAAAACGAAACATATTAAGATTCGTCATCATTTCATCAGAAAGCTTGTTGAAGATAAGGAGATCGAGTTAGAGTTCATCTCAACAAATGAACAGCTAGCAGACATCTTCACAAAAGCATTACCCTCCAAAAAGTTTACACTATTTAGAAAAGAGTTGGGAATTACAAATTAAGGAGGAGTGTTAGAAGATAATTTGTAATTCTAGAAAACTCTAGGATATTTGTAAAAAATATGTAAAGTAGAAATATCTAGAATAATCTAGGAAGAATATATATTAAGCATGGATGTATGTAGAATTATATAGAATTCTCTAGAATTTTGATGTATCATGAAAAATCTAGAATTATATAGAATTCTCTAGAATTTTGATGTATCATGAAAAATCTAAATATTCTAGAGAATTCCTTGAGAGCCTATAAATAGCTCTCTAGAATTTTGATGTATCATGAAAAATCTAAATATTCTAGAGAATTCCTTGAGAGCCTATAAATAGCATTGAATGTAAGCTTTGTAATCAAGCCTTGAGTAATTTATACAAAGTTTCTTCAAGTTCTTAGCCTCTTCTCATTTTCCCTCCTATTTCCTCCATTCTCAATCCATCCCGGTTCCTCAACTCCAACAATTTCGTCATATTCTGTTAAAACAATCGGTATTTAAAATAAGACTAATATGTCCCTGATTAAGTTAATTAATCGATATTTAGGTCACTAGCGAGTATATATAGTAGGGGCGGGGTCGTCACCAGAGACCAGCAAGAGCAGAGAAATGACTTTGACTCTTAACAAATATAATTTGCATGTTTAAACTTCCAGGGGCAACTCATGCATAAACTAGGTGAGTTTAGGTCTGGATGTTAAGGATTGCAACTTGATTGCTGTGGGATTTTCCCGGCCCTCTGAGGAGGGAATGCTACAGGTCTGGATGATGGGGCCCGCTAGGTTCTAAGTTTGAATCACAGGGTGATTTCGTGATGTACGTCCCGTGAGGGGATAATGAAAAGGTTAGATTTCACGAAAGCACCCTGAACTTTGGAGGGTTCTGCATAGACACGCTCAAACATTGTAAACCATATACAATCCCTTCGAACTTGTGTTACTTGAAGTATCATGACTCGCGGCGGTTACTTTAATTTTAAATTGTCATCTGTTATTTTAGTAAGATGTGAAAGGGTTAGTTTAGAACTTTCTCACTTCATCCTTTAATTGGTTTATGAAAATTTCTCGTTTGAAAGTTCACGGGTTTTCTTTGATTTATAAATCCAAGGAGTTTGGACGAAACCCCCTGAAGTCGGATGGTTTGTGAAATTTATCGACAAGGAAAAAGGATGAATTTTGTTTAAGTTGCATAGCATGAAAAAGTTGATGCTTCATCTCCTACATGTTATTTCTACAATTATTGCCACTCTAATTGGGAGTAATTGCTCCCTCTTTTTCTATGCAGGTTACTTGTATCCTCAACACCTTGTTGGAATATATTATGTGTGTTGAACATCAGCCTAGGTCTACACCAAGCTAAAGCTGTACATGAACTCTCAGTCTTTCATGCCCGTTGGAAAAGATTGAAGCCTTCACTGTTATACTTCGTTTTCTTTAGAAACACGGTTATACTTCATTTAAACACTAGTAGAAAAACGATCAACCTAGACGGCAATTTCCGTCTAGATTGATCCAAATCCCGTCTAGGTTAGTTCAACTAGACGGAATTCCGTCTAGTTAGGTCCGTTTATTTTGCTTCCGTCTAGTTTGAATCAAACTAGACGGAATTCCGTCTAGCTAGGTTGATCAACCTAGACGGAAGTAAGAATTCCGTCTAGTCTGACAGACTAGACGGAATTCCGTCTAGTCTGTCAAACTAGACGGAATTCCGTCTAGGTTGCTTTTTTTCCAGCAAAAAAAAATTAATTATAATTTGTATTTTCCTATACAATTACATTAATATATGAATACATCCAGAAAATACTGTACACATGAATACATCCAACCATCCAATTATAATCAAAATTCATAACAATTCCATTCAAAACCAAATATAACCAAATCCAACACATTGTACAAATCCAACCATCCACTTCAAAATATACATCAACCAGTTCCGTCTAATATATACATCCAACAACATATATACTAACAATGCACATGACTAAGATAGGATACACGACAGGAATAAATGTAGTGTTATAACAAATAAAACTGTTTATTGCATTAAAAATAAAAAAACCTCATCCATCGTCATCGGCGGGGGTATCTCTATCCCGATTACGAGAACGGGTGCTGCTCCCTCCAATATCTCCACTCTGAATGTTCAATTGAATAATCATTATGTGGAGTTTGATAACATATTAAATAAAAATAAATTTATAAATATAAGAAAAAAATAAGGTACCCGAGCACTGCTCTGTCTAGTGCCGGAATTATCGCCAATCGAGCTAATGATCCGTATGATACCACCATACGTGCTATAAGGAATCATATCGTCTAAATATTGTATAACATACCCCATGAGATCGTCCATCGAGTTCGTCGTTAGTGCAACTCTAGTCATCTCATTAGTCACCTGAATATGTAGCTCCGGGTCAATTTTGTCAATCAGATATGCAGAGATACGTGCGACAAATGACATAGCCTGGAAACTGCTTGTGGCTGGGCTCATCGATGTAGATGGCGTGGAGGATGTTGTGGATGATCTCATGCTTATGCCGGGTGAAGCTCCGACACCATGCAGAGGATATCTTCCTCTCCTATTAATGCTTATGCCGGGTGAAGCTCCGACACCATGCAGAGGATATCTTCCTCTCCTATTATTAGGGAGAAATCAATATTAAACTTTACTCTCAAATTCAATAATGGAAAACAAATATAAATAGTATGTAGTATTCAAATTGATTCGATTTTTTACCATCCTTACCTATTATGACCCATCAGGTTCTGTGTGAGATTGATGTTCTCCTCTGCAGAAAGCATGTGAGGGTCTGGCTCGGTTTGTTCCTCCTCCTGCGAAATGTACACAGATATAGCCTCCTTGGATGCAGCCTCAAATCCCTCCTAAAGCACAAATTTATAGTTAATTCAAGATAATGACCATATTATTTGTGTTATCGTTTCCTCGTAATGTTAACAACAAAATAGAATTAATAATACTACTCAAGATATGTATAAGTCTCACCACTAACTCGAGATTTGTCGTGATCTTATCCCGATTCTTCTCATCACCCCTATATCTATCACGGAAAGTACCATATGCCGCTTTTGCCCTCAAGTGTATCGGCATTAATGATTTTCCCTGTCATATTATAAATTATGAGATTTCATAATCATACTAAGCATTAAGATCTTTTAAAGCTTTAAATGACATATACCGCATCCTGACAATAAACATCCTCCATATTGGCATAGGAGTGTGAGCCCAAGTGATGGTCATGCAGCTTCTTTCTTCTATTTTCTGACCCCTTCGTGGATTTATTCTTAAAAAAAATCTGTAAATATGCAATGAAATAATATCGTAAAATTATAAAGTAATTTTTATGAAACTAACCTTGGCGGCATCGCTGTCCTAATACATGAGGAGAGCCATAAAATGAATCTCGTCAACTCGGTCATCGAGGTTTAAAAACCTCTGCCAGTCCTCCTCATACCTGTCATAGGTTTCATGTTTGATCTCATGCCTTCATTGTTTGAGGACTGCTTCAACCTTGACATTAAACACATAATTCCAAGCCCCCTCAAAGTCCTCAAGGCAGAAGCAGTCCTGTAGATTTACATACATATTTAGTAAGGATAATTTAATATCAATTACTTATTATTAATAAATGAAAATCTAAAACAATATGCACTTACCATAAGCTCAGTCCATATCGCCTCGTATGCGGTCCATGGTAATTCTCGAAAATGAAAATAAGGGTTGATAATGGTCGCTCTACGCACAAGAATCCCAATATATGCATTCAATCGGGTCGACCAAGGACCAACGGGCAAATTAGAACTATTCCACCGAATTATCGCCCTCATTCCTCTTGGAGGTTGTTTAGATTCAGGCTTACCTCTGCCATGTCTGTTCTCTGCGCGATCTCGCTTAGCGCCTATAATAATAACATGATAACATATCATATAATATATACATGTGAAAATTAAAAGTATTTATACAATTTACCATTCGTTATCTCTCTTTCTTTTGCTGCGAGTGCATCAGCTTTCCTAGTCTCCAACATAGGAAGCATTTCCTCTAACTTTCTCGCAGCACGTGGGTAGTACTTCCTTGAGTCAGCCTTGGACTTATGAGAGTCCGGAGGTAAGGGTAAACTGAGATAGTCATGTGTCTTCGCCCACAAGTCAGTATGGGATGTATATGATGGATATGTCGGGGTCCAAGTAGCACCTACATAAGAGAGAAGAATCATTAATATTAAATTTTAATTGACCATTATCAATTATTAAATATTGAATACCTGCGTCGGGGGATGGTTCTGGTGCTGCATCAGAGGGGCCGGGTGATGAATATCCCACATCTGCAACAAATGAACATTATGAGCTAGATAACTAAAAATTTATAAAATATATTAAAGTATTAATTAATTTTTATACCTACATCCGGAGATGGTAGTGTATCAACCTGGGGTGATACTTCGTGATCGATCACCCTCCAGGTCAAAGAGCCTCCTCACCCTCCTCATCTTCAAATTTAATAAAGACAATTGTTGAGAAAAAATTACATACATGCTCATGAGATATGTTATTATGAAATGCATTATTGTTTTTATTATGATAAGATAAAAATCGATAATGTGGTGTAACATATATAGTTCATACCTACATCCAGCGTCACATTCTGTGTGTAAGAGAATTCTTACCAAACATCATCAGATGACCCAATTAGTTTACTATAATTATCTTCACTTTCTTCAATATTTTTTTCATTGTTATTAGGAAGAACAACAGATCTTGGCTCCTTGTACAAAACCATCCAATCAGACATGACATTCGGATCTTTCACAAAGAAGTACTGATCAGCTTATTCTGTGAAAATGAATTTCTCATCCGTATATACTTCTCGGTGAAGATTGACTAGTGTAAATCCATAATGATCCTTTTGCTTTTTTGCAGGATACCACCGAACCTTGAACATCGTGTAAGTACATTGTTTTGGTTTACCAAACCCGTAAATTACCTTAATAATATCTTCTAATTGGCCATAATATAATATGTCAGATAGAATTGGATTCTAATCTCTTATACTTGAAAAACATTCTTGAGCAAACAAGCCCATGACCCTACTGTTCTGAGTTACCCTCCTATCATCGGTCTCTAGCATTCGAAATTTATATCCATTGACCAAATACTTATTATAACGTCTCACTTCGTGATAAGGGCGTTGTGCATGGATAATAATTTCATCTGGTAATGTAGTACCATCAAGAAGTGATTTTTTAACCTAAGACAAACAATTTGAGAATATTTAGGCGATGTTATATTATGAATGTTCAATAATTAATTGTAAAACACTTACATCAAATCTTAACCAATCAGCAAATTCTTTCTTATGTCTTTTCTGAATATTGTGCGCTGCATTCCTACCGGTTGTTTCATTCTTAAGCTTCTCCAGATGTCGCCTATATAAACAATATATAAGTTTGTATTGATAAACTATATGTAAAATGAATATTTCTCATCTATATTACTGCTTTTATTTGTTACCTTTGATAGTCTACGAACATATCAAGGTTTTCCAACACATATGCATGAATTTGATCTAAGAGAGATCTCGGGTATTTTTCACGCTTCCTCTCCTTATGAGGTGCTTGAGATGTGGTTTTCTTCTTGCGCATGTAACGTGATGCAAACACAAAGCATTCGTTAGCCACATATCCTTCAGCTATCGAGCCCTCGGGACGAGCTCGATTGCGAACATTGTTTTTCATGCAGCCCAAGTATCTTAGAATCATAAAAGTTAATTATTAGCACGATAATTTTAAAAATGCATATACAATTAATAAATATAAGAAAAATCGTAAATTACCTTTCAATCGGAAATATCCAACGATAAGTAACAAGACCGGCGATTCTAGCCTCTCTTGCAAGATTTTGGGTAAGATGGACCATAATTGTAAAAAATAAAAAATAAAGGAGGAAATATTACTTCCATATTACATAGAGTAACTCGGACATCGGCTTCAAGTTTTTTAAATTCATCTACATCTATGACTTTAGAGCATAATTTTCTGAAAAATCCACAATACTCAATAATAATCTTCGACGCTTCTTTCTCCATATTGTTACGAATTGCAACAGGGAGCAATTGATGGAGAAGAACGTGATAATCATGTGTCTTCAGACCTAAGAGTTTTCTCTCTTGCACCTGGACATTATTTGAAATGTTAGCAGAGTAACCATCTGGTGACTTTACCGATTTGAGAATTTTACAAACTCGTTGCATCTGATCATTTGACATTGTAACACGAGACGGAGGCAACTTTAATTTTTTAAGGCCAACGTCTTGAGCTTGCAAATCATTTCGGATATTCAAAGCAGTTAGATCTTGGCGCGCCCGTAGGTCATCCTTCGACTTGTTTGCATCTTGTAGGAGAGTTGATACTATGTTATCACATATACTTTTCTCAATATGCATAACATCTAAGTTGTGTCGGATTTTAAGATTTTGCCAGTAAAGTAGCTGAAAGAAGATACTAAATTTAGTCCATCCTCTAGGTAATTTTTGGGTTTCGTCCTCAACTTGCATTTTACGGACCTTTCGCTTACGCTTCAATGGCTTTTTTAACTTTAAGTAATCTCTTACTCCGAGCGGGTTAAATTTAGAATAGCGATTTTTTCCCTCAAGTAATTGAACGATCTCATTACCTGTCAGTTGACGCGGCTTTATTCTTTTCTCAACTGTGTCATCAAACTTAGCTGATAATTTTCTGTACTTATGACTCAAGGGCAACCACCTTCGATTAAACCAATAACAACTCTTTTGGCTATGTGGAAATTGAAGAGCTTCAAATTCCGGACCACATACAGGACAAGCACACTTGCCCTTCGTAGAGTACCCGGACAGATTAGCATAAGTTGAAAAATCATTAATCGTCCATAATAGAATAGCACGTAATCTAAACGACTCTTTTAAATGGGCATCATATGCTAAAATACCCTCAGACCATAATTATTTTAGCTCATCAATTAGAGGCTCTAAGTAGACATCAATATCATTTCCCGGTGCATGCTTACCGGGTATCAGTATTAGAGGCTCTAAGTAGACATCAATATCATTTCCCGGTGCATGCTTACCGGGTATCAGTAATGAAAGTATCATAAACGCATATTTGGATCCTCATCTTCAGTGATACCTTCCCCATGTCAGTTCCAATATTTATATTTTTCATCAAAACCTGATTTTATTAGGTGAATCCGTATATCATTTCTATTCAGCAGCTTCAAATTCCTACACCTACAACAAGGACAATACATAGCACCGCTTCTTAAATTTCTCGGATTCATTTCCGCATAACGCATGAAGGCTTCACATCCCTCCTTGTATCGTGTGTCACGAAATCTACGATGCCTAGGGATATCTATCCATGATTTGTCAGGAATTATCCTCATCTGTAAATTATATATAATTATTAAATATGATTAGTCTCACAACTACTAATACATCCATGACTCTTATACATTCAACACACATCAAACATACGTTCATAAATCATTTAACAATATGAATATTTATCTACATAAAATATATATAAAATGTACGTAGAAACTAATTACACTAATCTAGCGGCTGTCATAGGAAGGCTTCTATCCATTAAGAATATAGTAGTGCTTACATCCAACTTCATATACTTTATATATTTTCATTTCTTAAAAATTTCGACAGCACCTACCCGCTGTTCTCCCTGTACACTGTGCGGATGTTATTATACGTATCAGTAATAACCCAAAACACAGAACAACATACGCTTATTGTACACGGAGAACAACGAATACATGCTGCCAAAACTTTCAAGAATGAAAATATACAAAGTATACAAAGTTGGATGTATGCACAACTATATTCCTAACCCATCCGAGAATGACAGATCTAATAATTACGAATTTCAGTACCAATTTTTTATTCCTATAATATAAAATAAACGCTTATTTTCAGGAGAAAACTTCGTCTCCTATCCAAATCTGAGTCGTATATCATATATTATAAGTCCAAAGAATTGGATGTAATTATTGGACGGAAGTCTAGGGATAACGTTATTTTTTTATTCACCTAAATTGGATTATAACACATTATAAAAAAATTATAATGTGTTATATATCACTCTATTTTTTTAAAAAATTTATTTCACATATTTTCACGTCACAAACTTAAATAATCACACTTACTTATAGCACGAATGAAACTTAAATGAGTTAGGGTTTATAAGTGTTTAAAAAATATATGATTACTAGTGTTGTTCAAATGAATTAATATGTAGTTGAGTTAGGGGTTTCAGAATTGAACTCGTTTATTTTTTTATCATAAATTAGTGTTTTTAAACTAAATTCAACAATAAATAATAAAAAAATTAAAAATTCTAAAGTTCAGTAGAAAAATCATACCTTTTAAGCAGATGAAACAACGGACACGCCGGTGATCACGATTAGCCTGCCGGAAAATTAGGGAAGGGGGGAGGGGCTGCAAAGGAGGGGGAAGGGGGGCTGCCATGGAGGGAAGAGGGGGAGGGGCTGCCAGGGGGTTAGGGGGGCTCGGGGGGGGGGGGGTCGGGGGGGGAGGGGGTCGAGGGGGGTCGGAAGGGGGGGATGGGCTAGTCGAGGGGGAAAGGGGGAGGGCTGGCCGAGGGGGGAGGAGGGAGGGGGAGGGAAGGGGGGCTTCGGGCGGTGTCGGGAGGGGGGGGAGAGGGGCGCTACCGAGGGGGGAGGGGGCTCGGTGGGAGGGCGAGGGAGGGGGCTCAGGAAGGGGGTAAGGGGGTTGGTAGGTAGGTCGGAGGGGGTAAAGGGGGAGGGAGGGGGGGGCAGGGAAGGGGCGCTAGGGGGGGCGGGGCTCGGAGGAGGGAGCCGGCGCCGAGGTACGGGAGCGGGAGGGGGGAGGGAGAGTGGCGGGGGGGGGGGGGGGCGGGGCGGGAGGGGGGGGGGGGGGGGGGGTCGGAGGGGATAGTAGAGAGAGAGAGGGAGGGAAAAACAAACAGGGGAGAGTAATGAGAGAAGGGGGGGGCGGCAACTGGGTAAAATTGCCCTAGGCAACCTAGACGGAATTCTGTCTAGGTTGAGGAAACCTAGACGGAATTCCGTCTAGGTTGCCTTTTCCGTCTCGTTTGTCAAACTAGACGGAATTTTCCATCTAGTTTGACCCAATCTAGACGGATCAACCTAGACAGAAATTTTCCGTCTAGTTTGATTCAACCTAGACGGAAATTTTTTCCGTCTAGGTTGTTCCGTCTAGATTGGTCATTTTTCTACTAGTGAAAGGATAAAGATGTATCAACTAATCTTTGTACGACTAGGCAAATTGTCACTGTTGTTATGTCAATGTATTTACTGTTATCAACATCAGGCGATGTGGGTTCTAGAGGTGGTTCTCACCACAATCACATGATATAACACTTAGTCTCGCATAATACTTAGCTCCATATTTTCAGCTGGTTACTGTTTTGATACCATTTGTCACGTCTCGAGTCCATGAGCTCATTGGCGCGATGTAAGCCATAAGACCTACATAGTGCAACACATGGTTTGGCTCAATCCACTGTCAAAATTAACTAGTTAATATTGCACTTGATTTATTGGACATAAACCATTCAATCACTTAATTAATATTGGATGTGGGATTAAATATCAGGTATGTGATTCTTAATGATTGGTTTTCGTACATATTCTCCTGTTGTGACTTCTTTAGTATATTTTCTTCAAACTATCAAGACAACAGTCACGATACTTTTTACGTTCATAAAAGTCTTGATGTCCCTCATTGAAAGAGACTATATCAGGTAGGAATCCTTGGCTACTTTCTACATTAATCAAGTCATTAATTATGAGACTCATCAATTGAAAGAGACTAGTTTCGCCCTCTTAACAATAATTTCTTCAATCACCAAAAAAAAAAAATCAATAACTTTCTTTCGAAAGATACGGAGATTCTTCGCTTTCAGACTCGCAGCTTCACACCTTCAAGCTCAAAGAAGTCAGAGGGCTTGTTTCTCCACCTCCTTCCTCTTTGATGATACTGAGAAACAGGTGGATTATTTTTTAATTTCTTTCTTTATGCATGAATTTATTTTATTTTATTTTATTTTTTTGTTTATTATGATTGTGTGAGGTGATCAAATAGGTTTTCCTGAAAAGTCTTTATCTTTGTTCTTGATATTTATGGAATTGCATTAGTGTCATGTTTGTCAGGGAGAAAACAAATCACTTAAATTGGAAAATCCTATGCCACACATGAGCCAAAATAATTACCAAAATCTATGCCACACATGAGCCAAAATAATTACCAAAATATTCTCTTTACAATGCTCATGCTTGGATCAAAACGCCCCGCACAATGCTCATCCTTACATCAAAAGACTCTGAATCATATGAGACATTCTGATAGGATTCATACTCCATTTGAAGTGTATAAATTTCCCCCCTACCCCCGATCACCAAAGGTTCGCATGCACTTACACGCTTTGTGGGAGAGTTGCTTTGGCAACTCCCCTCTAAATCAGCTTTATTTTAAACCTAAACCAATTTAGTTTTTAGACATCCCCAACCAGTTAAAACTATTTTGGTTTAAAGGACAAACTTTGAATTAAGAAAAACATATTCGCTTCTGACCTAGTGTTTGCAAAAGAGGTCTCTAAACAATAGTTCTATGACATGGTTAATGCAAGAGACTATGAATCTATAATAGCAAAATGAGGTATCAAAGTAATGCAAGTAATATGGTTAGTAGTTCTATAATAGGCTCAAGAGTCTATGAATCCATAATAGCAAAATGAGGTATCAAAGTGATGCAAGTAACATGACGTGTTCCATCACTAGTCTGTTTGTTGATAACTCATTTAACAAAATAACCTGTCAGCTTATATCCAAATGCATATGCCGTAGTGCTCGTTATCAAAACAAGAACTATTTACGAAACGTGCCGGTGATACTGTAAAGTGGATTTTTATTAGAGTACCAAAGCTGTTGGCTTTAATTAAATGGACCATTGTTTGCAAATCAAACATTAACTAACTACAGTGGACCTAATTTGGAATAACTAGTCGGGCTTTAGGGGCTGTGCAGCGATTTCAATTGTTTGAGGGAGTAATTTCAAAATATTCAAGACATAAGGGGGCCAAAAGCAAGACTGATTCTGAATGTCCTCGCGGACATTATTAGTTAGTCTCATGGAGATGTCTCCTCTTCATCTTCTCTGCAGAGCTCCCAACTTTTTCTCCCAATTTCAGTCCCATCCAAATCCAATCCGACTCAGCTCATTCTGACGTCCTTATCTCATTCCCAACCTTTTTCAATTCCAAACCTCAGAACAAAACAAAACACCACAAAACAAAGAAGGGAACATGGAGACGGCACTCTCTGGCCACGCAACTCAATCATCTACCTCCTCTGTTATCTTTCAACCTCAGGTCCCTAACTCCAACAGTTTCTCACCGAAAAAATCCAACCCAAAAGAAAAAAAATCGGATTTTTTTAGAAAATGCAGAGATTCTTTGCTCTTAGACGCTCAGCTTCGCTGCTGCAGAACCGAAAGGGGTTGAGGGCTTGTTTCTCTACTTCACTTCTCTTTGATGATACCCAGAAACAGGTTTTTTTTAATTGATTATTTATGATTTTTCTTGTTTACCATGATTCGGTGAGGCAAATTGTCAAATGGGTTTTTGGTCAGAAGTCTTGATTTCTTGCTTTTGCTACACACTGAACTGTATTAATTCCATATATGAGGGGAAATGGGATGATTCTGGAAATTAGAATGAGAAATCCGTGACTCTGCATAGAGCCATAGGCCTCATGCGCATGTCACTAAAATTTGTCAGTTTGAGCAATTAAACCTCCCTTGAGCTGTGGGCTGTGCTTGGGGTACGCCAAAAGAGTTCATCTATTGGAAGTTATCTAGCGGTGTTTGGGAGTTCACTAGGAGAAGGGAAGGGGATACTAGATAGGGAAAGGAAACAGGATTTTGATAGATAACAGGCCTCACACCTACGGGCTTCACACCCAAGGGCTTCACATCACAAAGTGACAAATTACGTGCCAAGGAACATCTTACATGTTCGAGAGGGAATTCTCAAACTCAAATTTTTTATTCATCAATGTTCTAAGAAGATCTTTAACTAAAAGTGAGAGATTACATCAAATATTACTAAATAATAAAGATACCATTAAATCTATAAAATTCCTGATCAACGGCTAACGATCGTCCTGCATTAGGGTAGGTAGAGAAGGAGAGAGAAAATGTGATAAACAAGACTAGGGAGATGACTTTTTTGAGAAACTTTGCTGTAGAGAAATAGTTCGAGTCACTGTGCATCCTAAGACGTTGAACTTAAATCAAGATTCGACTTACTCCGGTGCAAGGACTCCAAAGCCAAATTGCTTTTAGGGATAGCAACTTTGCGTGTACTGGTGGTGTGCACCAACCAAACCCTCCATAATCAACTTGAGGATTTTGCATCATTTGATCTGAAGCCGCCAAGCTAAAATTTTCATATTAAGAGTCGGGATTTTATGCCTCCACCATGTTCTGAAGTAGAGAGTAGTTTAGTAATATCTCTATCAATAATTTAAATGTTTTCTTTTGTGGTGGATTTTATTTTCTTTCATATCCTCTTCCGTGGTTTTCAAATGAAAGGTAGCGCCTTTTAGACTTTTAGTTGCATCTGAGTTTATTATAGGTCACTAGCTAATTTTGTTGTTGTGCAATAATTCAACATTTGATAATATAAAATCTAAAGCGCAAAATGATTTGATATTATTGTTAAAATCTATCTTTTTTTAATATGAGATCAGATAAGTTCATATTTTAAAAACAGTAAAAGGAAAAATCAGTTATTTCTACAAATAATTCGATGTTAGTATCTTCAATTTCATTAAATCATTCTCTTCTGCTGAAAAATAAACCCATGTTTCTTTCAAATGCATTTGTTTGGTTGCATTGAATGATGCACAAACTACTTGTTCATTGCATTAGAAAATATAATGTGATTAATATCCTTTAAATGTTTTCAATTTCTTCTGTATTCTTTTAGTTATTGCCATAGGAGATTCAGATACTTTTATAGAGTGTTGAAAGCTATGTTATCTGGGGACTTCTAATATAGAGTCATACCCTTATTCGACACTTCTCAGACACTCCTTTAAAGAAATGCATATATTTATTCAAACCTATATAGAATTATACAATGCATGTTTAATCTAAAACACCAGTCATACACTTCTTGGATATATATCCTATATTTCTATTTTGTAACTTGTAGGATAAGGGTCGAGCACGTTTCAACCTTAAAAACTACGAATTAAAAGGGTTATTTACATATATAGCTCAAAACTATGATTAGTGTCCCTGTACCCTACCTTTTACAAATTTGTCGTGTCATGTGCCTGCACTGCACCCATACCTGCACCTGTACCTATCCCCTTCCCCTTTGCAACTTGGCTGAAAGTGAGATATAACCCTCTACACAATTCAGGGGAAAATGTGCACATGCAAGGTAGAAACTTAGAGTTTGTGTTGTCTATGTTTTAACTCTGTGTAATTGCTCAGTGTCTGCTTGTAGAAAGCTCGTCCTTGACCTATCCTAATAGTCACCCTGAACCCATTAATCTGGTAGGTTAGAAGCTCAACAATCACCCTCTAACTAACTTAAAGTGTGCTGTAAAGTAGCCTTCATGGCGGTCGGAGTTGTTGCTGACGATGCGCCATCTCTGTGCCTTAATGCCAAGGTGCAAAGTGCAACTAGAAAGATAGCATTTCAGTCTAATTATCCCTGATCCACGACCCAAACTTGAGTCAGAGTCCAGGTTTATACTAATGGAGAATCATTAAATTAAATGAGTTGAGGTTTGCCTTCGGCAAGCCTTTAACGACCTATGATTTATTCAAAAAGATTTTTAAGCACTAGGCTACAATGTATTTTTGTTATAAAAATATATACTATAATACATATGTACTTTGAAACTTAGTCCAGGTTTTGAAAGGACTTATACATCAACTCTAATAGGAAGTTCTAATAAAAGGAAGCGAAGTGAAGAGAATATATGAAAATTTACATAAATAACCTTACATGTTATGAAAATATTTTTTCAACTAATAAATGATAAAAAAAGAAGCTAAAAATACCAACGAATGTTAGGAAACTTAAATTATTATTACTAGCACTATTATTATTATTATTACAATATCCAACGTATAATGCTATTAACACACTCACAAAGAGGGCTTAGAAATTTGTTCATGGAGATGAAAGTTAAGAAGAAAGATAATCTCACAAGAATATATAAGAAATAATTCTTCAGATGCCAACTTATGAACTGCGCTCAGTCCCCCACTGCCCAACTATTTCCTTTTATCAAACACCTTTTGATGTTTCTATTAACGTGATAGAGTATAAGTTTTAGCATTTAGTAGCACTGAACCTTGTTTTACAAGGTAAACCATGATATAACCAACAATCGACTTGGTACATGATAATAAGAACAAATAGAAGAAATCATGACTGACCAGATGCCGAAGCTGGAGTGAGAAGGCGTTGGAGGGGCTGAGGAGTGGAGAGTGGATAGAGACAGAGAGAGCGGAGAGAGGCGGAGAAAAATAGAGATGAACCGATCTTTCTTTGGGCTGAGATTATAGGGTTATATGATTAAATTTTAGTTGTTGATTCAATTTGATAGAGGTGAAATTGCCTCACACTGAAAGATTTATGAGCATTTACCTTTCTCTCCGCTACTACCCAATTTGGGGGAACAATATTTGTCATTTCTTTGAGAAGTTTCTCCTCTCTTTTCCATCGCGTTACCTCTCACATCTCAGTAAATTCCTAAATAAGGTTTAAATTAAAATTCTCTTCTCCTTCCCTTCTCTATCTCTATCCAAACACAATGTAGTTCTTCAGTAGAAGAGATGAAAACATTCTTATAAAAAAAAGAAAAATGAAAAGAAAATAGAGTGCAAGATTGAGTGGTGAGTTAACAAAGCATTCTATTTTCTAAAGTTAAGTGCACATAAACCCCATGTAGTATCACCATTTTGAATTTACTGTCATTGTAGTTTCGTTTTGACTGATAGACCCTTGAATGAAATCTTTTTATTATTCTTTTAACCTCAAATAGACTTACTAGTTTCACCCGAGGGCAATATCTGCTGATGTGTCATTCGTGTAAAAGAGTCATTCGTGTAAAAGAGTCAGAAAGGGATCTATTAGCCCAAGCTGAAGCTATAGAGGTAATAAGTTAAGAATCGGGATTCTATGGGTTATTTGATTCGTGGATTGCATCTTTATGCATGTAAGAGATTTTGAAAGATTTATACTCAAAATCTTGTATGTTTGCAATGGATATTAAAGATGATTTGCATGAAAGATAAAATCTAACCAAAGTTTGTTTGGTTGCATATGAAATTTGTTGAGGCTAAACGACACTTAATGCATCTTATTGTTTCACTCTTGAAGAACTTAAATACTCGAAGTTACAAAACATAGCAAAAAAGTACACTAAGCAGCCTTTTGAATTGAGCTAATGGTGTTAAAAAACTCAATTGGACCAAAATGCCCTTCCTTGGATACTGGGAGAGGGGTAGGTAAAGTAGTAAATACTATAATGAATCATGGTAAAAACATTAACTTTTCTCATGTGGCAACACGTGGGAATATTCCAAGGAATATTCTCATTTCTCACTATTGGTTAATTGAAGGTAGTAACTTGCACCATTTTACCAACTCAGGGTATTTTTTTTGCTATGTTTTGTAACTTAGGGTATTTAAATGGTACAAGAGGGAAACAATAAGGTATATAAGTGCCATTTAGCCGTTTGTTGAGGATATGTACTAAAATCACAAATCTTATTGAATTCAACATAAGTTGAGGGAATTGCATTTAATGCATCTGTTCTACGTGATAACCCCAAATCCGTAGTGTAGAAAAATGTCAAACAAACAAATGTTGTTGCTAAAAACATGATTTTTAACTTTTCGGTCCCATTCTTTTAATGCAAGCTTGCTAAATGCATGGAAACAAACAGTCCCTATGTGTGCGGTGAACCCTATTTTAGAATACACGAGTGTTTCATTCTACAAATATGTTGAAAGGTTATCATATAAAAGTTTTCTTTAAGGATCAATAAAATGTCATATTCATTTATTAAGGATGAAAATTATGTCAATGACCTTGTCACTATTGTCATCTTCTTCAGGTTGTGTATGTATATATCATTTTTGTTACAATTTTAACCAATATGTGTTAAAGCGGTATGTGTCACTCAAAAGTTCATTTATGACAAACAAGGATGAAAATTTGAAATTGATCTAAATTCAGTCTTCTTCAACTTCATAGAGTCCTGTACTCCTGTTCACTGTCACACTATAATTTTCTACGTGGTGTTGCTTTATAATCATATTTTTTAGAGAAACTATGAAGCTTATGCCTTGAGATTTCATTAAAAAAAGATAATAATAAAACAAGATACAAACTAGAAAGATACAAACATATATGACAACTGGCATATAGTTTAATCCCTCGAGAAAAATAAAGAAATATAATACATGTAAAGCCTTCCTTGTCTCAGGGCCTAAGGCTAACCCATAGTCATCTATAATGAACTATGGTCGTATCCAACAAGCTGTTTTCAACTCTAACCAAACTCTCTTCGGTATTGATAAACCCTTTGCCTTTGCATGCCAACCTCTTGTCAGCTCCACCATGACCATATTCAACAATCCCTTGGTCGTCTCCGACCAATCCCGCTTTGGCAAAAGCCCCTTGTTGTCTCAGGCCAACCGCTGTTCAGATCTGACAAACCCATGGCTGGATCTTGGCAAGCCCCTTGTCACCTCCGGCGAATCCCTTGTCATCTTTAACCGGTCCTTTCTCAGCGCAGACAAACCAATGGACACAACAAGCCCCTTGTTGTCTTCGGCAAACCTCTCATCATCTCTCAATCAATCTATTGTCTTCTCCTATGAACCCATGACCAAATTTGGCAAGCCCTTTCTCACCTCAGCGAACCCTTCATCGCCTTAGACTAACTTGTCAAGTTTGACAAATCAAGGGCGGCAAGCCCCTTGATGCCTGTGGCACACCCGTCGTTGTCTTAGAGCAGCACCTTGTCAACCCGACCGACCCATTCCAGATTCATAGTCAGCTCTTCTACACGATGATCAGTTGTACTTAAAAATATCATCTTGCGGTCTAACCTACCACATCCACAATTGAATCTGCAACATCTCATCTTTATCTGCTAAAAAAATTCATCTTGCAGTTCAATGTTCAATCTTCCACATCTACAGCAGAATCTACTACATCTCCATCAGATGTACTCAAAAATGTCATCCTGTAGCCGGATCTTGTACATTTTACAGCCAAATTTGCTACACAGAGACCAGTCAACCCCATCATTTTCGGATCTGTTAGGATTATTGCCCTTAAGTAAAATCAACAGAATTTATGAACACCAAATACCGGAAATAGAACAAAAGAATGTAAGAGATTTCCCCTCTCCATGCAGCTCTGTTTTGGTCGAGAAGAGAGCAAAAGGTGAGAGAACCCAAAAATCAAAAAAGAAAAAAAAAATATTGGGAAGAGACTTCTTCTCCTCTCCTTTCTGCTCTGATTTAGTTGGGCTAGGCAATAAATGTGTGTGGGTGAGGGTGGAGAGAGAGTACCTTTTCTATAATCATATTCACTGAGAAAATTTTGAAACATGGAACTTTTAAAATGAATAGGTCTTCTTGTATAAGACCAACTTATCTATAGTTAAAGTTCTCCTCTTGGTTAATCCCACTTGTGTTACTGAATATTGTGATATCTCTAAAATGGAAAAAGAAACTACTTTTCTTTTTGCATATTTTTTCATCATACTAATGCATAGGTGATCCATGAGATGTTTCTTGCTCGTGAATGGTTACCTTTTGTCTTCCCATTACATGTAAATTTATGTTAGTTTGTCTTATGAAAAGTAATTTTTCCCTTTATTTTGTTTAGATGTTTTATTAACAAAATTTTTACTCTAATTTCATAGTTTAAAGAAAGTGTTCGTCAATTTGCCCAAGAAAATATTGCCCCTTATGCGGCGAAGATTGATGCAGCTAATCAAGTTCCAAAGGTTGTGTTCTAAATCATCAACTTGATTTAACAAGGAATGAGATGTTTGCACCTAATCATTTTGTTACTTGTTCTAGGATGTTAATTTGTGGAAACTCATGGGAGATTTTAGTCTCCATGGCATCACTGCACCAGGTATAAAGATGATAATCAGCAAGGTCAAATTTTCTTCAAACTGAATATTCAGCAATTTATGTTCAGTTTTCAGTTAATTAAAAAAAGTTGTTCCTTTTTTCTTTTACAACTATTTTCAAATGTCTCTCTGAGAGCATTTTAACTTTCAAGTCTTTATCATGGCAGCAATCACAGTAAAGGCTGTGGGCCTCATAATAACTTTTTATATCATGCTGTAATAAAACAGTGTACTTAATGATATTATTTGATGACACAGATAGCTTGTTGTTTTTATAAACAGGCTTCAAGTTATCATGGGATTCTCGAATGTAAAGCATGTAAAAATGCATCAACATTCTATAAATTTTATTTTAAAACTAACTATGAGTAATCAAATTACATAGATCTTCCTTTGAGAAGTTCATGGCACAATTTCGCTCTACAATGGTTTGACTATTTTGGAAAAATGTCAAACAGAACAATCCCTGATGGATGGTTTCAGGAGACTGGCCAAGGTGCTCTGGTCTAATTGTTGTTTATGCCTGAGGAACGAAAAAAGGAAAGTTGCATAGCCTTTTGCAGTTTCCTCTCATAAGCATATTATTCCCTATTCAACTATGCTGTCCTGAAACTTGAAACTTCAGTGAAACAATACTTATGCAGTTTCCTTAACTTTGCATATTGTTGACTGCTAGCTTGGTGAGAAGTAGATTGCTAAAATTGTTGATTAGGAGCTAGAATATTGTTGAGAAGTTTATTCTGCAGGTGACATTTACCTCAATTTCTTTGGCTGAAAGTTGAATGGATCTCCATGAGAGCTTCCTGGATAAAATCCAGCTATGTAACCTCAAACTTTTAACAATATGGGCTTGTGTAAAATTTCTTCTCATAATATGATCCAATAGACGTGACATAGATCTTGACTTATCAAGGGTTAATAATATAGAAAGAGTATATATGAAGGAAAGATTGTATCATGTGTGATCAAGAATGATTAATGTGCCACTTAGCATGCTATGATAGGATTCTAGTTGAAGATAGGACTAAGGTAGAGCAAAGTTCTGATTAAAGCAGTAATAGAGGATATGCAGTTGATGAAACGTGGCAAAAGGAGTGGATCAGGGTACAACAAAATGGATAGGTTCATATAGATGACTCAAAAATCTAATAAAAGATATTGTATTCCTCTTTTTTATATATTTTCTTCTGTAGGTACTGAAGGCCAATTTTATGAACATATGCACATAATCTTGTCCATATGTATTTCTCAGAGTGCTTCATCTGATACTATTTTTTTTTTCATGGATGACATTTCTAGTCTCCTTTAGTACCTACCTTTTTATTTGTCTATTGCCCGTGAAATTCACTATATCTCATCTTGTTTGACTCAATTGTTTCCACTGTAGAGGAATATGGAGGCCTTGGTCTCGGTTACTTGTATCACTGTATAGCAATGGAAGAAATAAGTCGTGCTTCTGGATCTGTTGGCCTTTCATATGGTGCTCATTCAAACCTTTGCATTAATCAATTGGTATAACAGGCTGCTGTTAACATGACATTTTATATTGTTGCACTGTTTTCTAAGATATGCATATATTAACATGTATATTTTATTGTAGGTGCGGAATGCGAGTGCTGCACAAAAGCAGAAATACCTACCAAAGGTTCTCTTCTAACAACCCTTACAATTAGCTGTCTTGGTAAAAATTGCGCTATTGTTTGGTTGTTTCCTTTTATTTACTTTTAGATAATATAAATCTTAAGAAACCCTTTCCCACCCTAGGATATTAGTGATTGGAATAATAGTCATGCTTTCCATTTCTTTTTTGTGCACATCCAAATATAATACTCGAAAGCTTAGCAGCCTTTAGTAATTGTCATCCTTGAACTCTTTATTTCATTCGTAGCTTATGAAAAATTTACTGCATGTCATATATGTCCATGCCAAGTTATGTTGACATGTTTATCAAAAAAATGATGCCTTCTTATACTTTAGTAAATTATAACAATTTCTCTTGATTCAACAAGTTATTGTTGAACTGTAGCCTCTCTGTTTACAAATAGTCATTGCTGATTCCTCGTTGTCAGCATCAGCCATTGCCGATTTTGCAAAGTGGTCACTACAAAAGAGAAGGAAAAGGTGCAACAGTTTTGTCAAGATATTTTTAGTAATAAAGAAAGAGAGTGATCTCATAATGTTAAGAAAAGAATCGGAATAATGTGTTACTGGTTGGGTAATTGGAAGTTAGGTAATTTTCTTATGGTTCAAGTACGCTTACGATTCTGCACATTTATTTAAATATGTTACCTGTGTGTGTATTGGATGTCAAACTTTTGTAGCCATTGGGTTCTTCAATATAGTTTACTGTGATCTGGTGATTTTTAAGTGCATTAACTGCATCATAAAGCAAAACCAAGTTGAAAATTTAAAGGCGCATCTAAGGATTAAGAAGATTTAACATCCAAAAGCACATTTCACATGTGTACTCTAGTACTCAAGGACCATTACATGCAGACGTATGATTACATGATAGTTTGTTTTTCATTATTACCATTATTCTTTTTTTCTTGGCTTTTCCAGTTGGGTAAGCTGTAGTAAAAAAGTACCATTCATGTTGTTTTCAATTATGTCTTGAATAATGCTCTTTTTCCCATTAGCCCTTTTCAATCAGTCAAAAGCTTTCGTTTTCTCATTGCTAATTGTGTTTTTTGCTTGTGAAGCTGATCAGTGGGGAACATGTGGGGGCATTGGCAATGAGTGAACCCAACGGTAAATGAGACATTAACAGTACCTTTCTTATTTCATGAGGTCTTTATATCTATAATAACTTCTAGTGTTTGCGCACATCTTGTAATTCTATTGTTTCAGCTGGTTCTGATGTTGTTAGTATGAAATGCAAAGCTGAGAAAGTTGATGGTGGATATGTCATTAATGGAAACAAGATGTGGTGTACAAATGGGCCGATTGCTGAAACACTGGTATGCTCATCTAATCTTATTTTCTGCTTTTTTAGCCTTATAAATATCAAGCAGTGAGTTGGTTTCTACCTATTTCTTATTGTGTCTTATTACAATAAACTAAACTATGTATGAGCTAAAATTGTCAAGGCAAAGTCTCAACAACATTATCAGAATAGTTGCTTTTGTATATATCTTTAGTTTCTAATTCTTTGCAGAACATACCCAATTTGAACTATTCCTCTGAGAGAGTAAATAACAGATAGGTTAATGTCTTCGTCTACATTAATCTTTTGACATATTTAAGAAAAACTGTTTTCTGTTTTTGATTATTTCTTTAATGCATTTAAGGGATTCAAACTCATACCAGCTGTCATAATCTGTTCTTACATTTGATAAATGGGTTTTTACTTTTGTTCCCCAACTTTTTACTAAATGCCCTTCAGTGGCATGTAGAATTCATGAACTGCAATTATGAGATCAGAAAAGAATATCAAGGAATTTTCTGTACTCCAGCAATGCTATTTCTTTGTAATATAGAAAGCGGCACAATTTTTATTGATTAACTGATAGGTTGTGATTGGAGCAGGTAATTTATGCAAAAACAGACATTACTGCTGGATCAAAAGGAATAACAGCATTTATAATTGAGAAAGGGATGCCAGGGTATTTATAATATTCTATTCTAGTTTGTACTTATTAATATGGACTCAGTAAGTTTCTTTTTGAAAGTCATGTATCATGCACAGTTTCTGAATTTATATTCTCTATTTGAAGCAACATCTACTCTTCATTAGTTTTAATGCATAATTGTCAATATTGTTCAATGCTAAGTCATGCTACGAGTTCTCCCTGCTTACAGTTGTTCACTTTTGCAGTTTCTCTACTGCCCAGAAGTTGGACAAACTTGGAATGCGAGGAAGTGATACGTAAGTTTCACTTGTTCATTTATAATTCTGCACTATTTTATTTAAACATTACCTTTTAGGTGTCTCTCTATGGTAATGCTTCCTGCAGATGTGAGCTTGTTTTTGAGAATTGTTTCGTACCTGATGAAAACATACTAGGACAAGAGGGAAAAGGTAATCATTCAAGGTTTCTAAAGTTTATTGTATTTCTTGATTTAGATGTTAGGTTGTGCATCATTGGTGCACATATTAGAACATGGTTTAAAGATAACTCTTGATTTAGATGTTAGGTTGTGCATCATTGGTGCACATATTAGAACATGGTTTAAAGATAACTGGAAATTCAGCCTCTTGTGAAGGGATATTTATGATTGGTGCACATATTAGAACATGGTTTAAAGATAACTGGAAATTCAGCCTCTTGTGAAGGGATATTTATGCCTATGTCGGCTACTTGTTGCAACTACACCTATCAAAAAGTTGTAAAGTACATTCTGTTAGACCTTTTAAGTTATGACAATGCTAAAACGAGGAGGACCTTTACTTTTTTTAATTGGTGGGAGGAACCTTGACTTTCTACTAGCCAAGCAAACCACCCCCATCCCCCTCCCCAATCCTCCAAAAAACCCAAGTCTAGGCCAGGCGAATAGCACAAGTGTTGCAATGCCTAGTAATTAGGAATTGGGGATAAGCCTATCATAGACACAGATCGACCCTTGGCCTTTTGAGCCAAGGCCCCAAGCCACTTGTGGGGTTTAACTTTACTTATTTTTGGATGTTGAGTCAGTGTCTGGGGGTTAGTACAGATGTGGGTGGATGAGCACATAACTTCCTCTAGAATCGAGAAGATATTTAATTTTTTTCCCTTTAATATTATAGTCATGCTTGGAGGAGTCTGTGGCTTCAGTATATTCTATTCTCCTTATCTCATCACAAGAAAATAATCTAATTGCAGTTTCTTAGGTGACAATCTTAAATAGATTTTACAAATGTCACCACATTTTTTATGAGATTCAATAATCCAGCAGTAGACTGAAGTCTATGGAAATGGCCTCTTAACTTCAATGGATGGCGATGGCTATGGATGACATCAATATTTGATTGGAAACAGGAGTTTATGCTTGCATTTCAAACCATTTGAACATCTGACAATTGTCTGCATAAGACAATTGAATTCTCTTTGCTTATGCATCTTATTGTTAAAATCAAATTTGTAAATCAACGTCTGCTTTGTGTGTAATTTGTTTATATTGCCTCAGCCTTCTTACTCTTCACTGGATATGTAGACCAACATAACATTTTAAAATGATGTGTGATATAACTTTTTCGTAACAGGAGTTTATGTCATGATGTCTGGATTGGATTTGGAAAGGCTTGTTTTGGCTGCTGGTCCTATTGGTCTTATGCAAGCCTGCCTTGATGCTGTCCTACCTTATGTTCGGCAGCGTGAACAGTTTGGTAGTCCTATTGGAGAATTTCAATTTATACAGGTATGTGCTTTCAGTTTTGACCCATTCCTCCAAAATTGATGCATACAAGAGTTGCATGATCTTGGTATTTTCTTGTAATTTGCACCTTTATGAATTTGAGGAAATTTACAGGGGAAATTGGCTGATATGTATACTTCTTTACAGTCATCAAGGTAACAATTTTTGTGCTCCTACTTCTGAAATTTTATTTAGATGTAAACTGTCTTTTACCTTTCCCCTTTTCTTTCAGAGCTTTCGTGTATTCTGTTGCTAGAGATTGTGATAACGGGGAAGTTGATCGAAAGGTACTCTTGTACATTATTTTCTATTCTAATTTGTTACGAACTTGTATCATGTGATTTACCTATCATTTGTTTGATTTATTTTCTAATTCCTTTGCTTAGCAATGAACCGGATTTAAAGTGGACGAAGACATCTTTTCCTTCACCCTTAATTAATATTTGAATCGTATCATCTTCGTCTGGAGCATTAACTTCCAAGTAAATAGCTGCTGTAAATTTGTATACATGAAGTCGAATGACTAGAGTTTTTTATTTTTCTCAGAATTTTGATAAATTTTCTAAAATATTCTCATGAACTTGATGGTTAAGGCTACATCTACCTTTAGCTCTAAATTATAGTAGCAGTTTGTGGTGGGCCCACTAATGTGGATGCTGTAGCTAATTGGCTTGTAACTTGTATGATCCAAAATGAAAAATCTCTATTGTTTTCATCCAAATTTTAACACTCGGATATCTTTCTCTTTGTCGCATGTGCAACTCAACCCGTCTTATACTGCCAACTAGTCCAATTGATTTGATAGGAGACATCTAAACCCAGTAGTGTTTGTGGTTTTTCTTTCTTCAATTAGAACAAGATGTCATTAACTCCACCTTGCACAGTGACTTAAGTACCCGTGCATTGGTTATGATTCATTATAACTTGCAATTTTCCTGGTTGCTTTTATTACTTTTTTCAAAATATTGTTGCTTGATGAAAAGCATCTATGTTTGACGTGTGTGAAATCAGATAAGTAAACAACATTCCTACCACTCTGCTATCACTTGTTTCTTCTCTTGCATTTTAGTTGTATATATGTGTACATCTACGTCTATCTCTGAAATGTATTGTGTTGTATTTTTTTTCTGGCCACGGAATGTCTTCAAAACATTATGTCATCAATTATTTTTGCTTCTGCATCTAGTTTCATACATTTGTTATTTATATTATGTAGGACTGTGCCGGAGTTATTCTTTTTGCTTCTGAAAAGGCCACCCAAGTTGCGCTTCAGGTATAAATACTAAACCTCATCTCTCTCCATTTGTTTGTGTGGGTATGTGTGCATGTAACTGAAATAATATTCTGATACATAAACTTTGTTATAAAATGTGATAAAGAAGAAAATGTTGATAACTTTACATCCTCAAGGCCTAATGGTGCATGATGGATGCCCTGACAATTGATACAATGGTGTTATCATTTCATCAGAATAAATTCCTTTATTTTATAATTACTTTTCAGAAAACTTAATTAGGATTGAATTCAATGTCCTTGGGAATTTGCTAATCTAGTTATACAAAGGCATGAACTAAAGGGATCACAACCATCACCCTAATTAGGATTTTATTGTTGCCCAATAGACACATTAGTCCTGTTCACTTCAGGATTATTTTGCTAGCTTTTCTTAGTAGTGTTTTAATTACTCACATCCATAATCTTGTTTCAGATAATTTAGTAACCCTACTTCCTATTCTCTCATTTTAGGAAAACAATTTGCTTAGGTACGTCTTTTCCGTTCTTCAGGAGAAAACTAAAGTTCTCTTCCCATTCCGTCTATCGATTGTACCCATGTCATTTGACATTACATTTTCAAATTCTACTTTGCCTGCAATGTCACTGCTTTCAAAAACTTCATGTTCAGAATTCTTTCATATGTTTCGTTAGAAACCTAGGAGAACTCACCCCTAAAACTGATCGATGTGTAAAAAGACCCTAAATACTGCCACATCTCTCCGTCTGGGACAAAAAAAACATGTAACTGATGCTCGTGAACTAGTTGAACAGTCTATGAACTGTAAGTTTTACTTGTTATCATGGCAGGCTATCCAATGTCTTGGTGGTAATGGATATGTTAATGAATACCCCACTGGTCGACTTCTTAGAGACGCAAAACTTTATGAAATTGGCGCTGGAACAAGTGAGATTAGAAGATTGATCATCGGTCGCGAGCTTTTCAAGGAGACTGATGCCTAACATTGAAAACGCAATGATCTAAGCAGCAATTGACATAAATGATTTACAAGGATTTCATACTTGTAAGATATGAACAAGTTATGATGTAAATAATGGCCATGTGTATCATCACCACAGTTCATTGGTAAATAAATTAATAAGTTTTCATGTCAACATTTTCATATCAAGCTTCATATACCATATGATCAATCTTGTACTGTTTCACATATACACATTAGAAGGAATCGCTGTACGTGTATGATACACAAATACGAGAAACAAGTTATTTCGGTTGTTTGCTTTGTTTTTAGAACGAGTCTCTCTGATCATCATCACATTTGAACATCTGATGGCTTCTTGAGCTCGCACCCCACTCGATTGCCTCCTGCACTGCACGCTGGCGATCATCAGCCGTATGCTTATCCAATGTACTCCGATCACTGTGCTTACTATCTTGGCGTGTTGCAGACTGAGCTGAGCTCTCTTCGGCACTCGGCGACAAAAGGAAACTCAGCGCTGTAACCACATCGGTCATCATCGGCCTCGTTTCTGCGTCTTCTTGTAGACACATTGCTGCTACTGCAAGTGCTTGGTTAAGACCTTTCGTCGGGTAGTCTCCCTTGAGTAGGGGGTCGACGAGCTCTTTGTATCGTTTTTGATCCTTGAACATCGGTTGTGCCTGTAAGTAAAACAAGAACAACAGGAGGTTAGTGAGTGGTAGGGTTGCACGGACTTCGGTCTGCACCTGTCGAACTGGTCGAATTACTCGGTTTTTAACAGTTTGGTTGTATCATATTCGGTTCGGGTTGAAAATTTTCAATATGTTACTGACCGAACCGATCCAAACCGAGTCCACGGCTGATTGTGTGAGTTTTAGGAATGATCTTAGCCTTCATAACCCCGTTTTTAACAGTTTGGTTGTATCATATTCAGCCCCAGTTATATCCTAACGAGGGTACGAATAAACCATACAGGGGGGTGGTCGAGCCTTGGACTAATTTAAGAGTCATTTTTCAAGCCAAAGAAAAATTGGGCTGAAACTCCTTTTTTGCCCTTCTCTGATAAATACTATAAATGTAAATATCTCAAATGTAAACAGATTGTATAGGGAACATACCCATGTCACCAAATTCTGTTCATAAATATTCCTCTGAGTATCAATTACTCTCCTCCCCGTTACAAGCTCAAGCAGAACAACACCAAAACTGTACACATCTGACTTGAAAGTGAGCTGGCCAGTCCTTGCATACTCCGGCGCACAATAGCCATAGGTCCCCATGACCCTGGAGGAAACGTGCACGTTTTCCCCCATAGGACCAAGCTTTGCTAGCCCAAAATCTGAAAGCTTTGGGTTGTACTCTTCATCAAGCAAAATGTTTGATGATTTGAGATCTCTGTATATTACAGGGGGGTTTGCTTTGTCATGTAAATATTCAAGACCTTTGGCTGCTCCGAAAGCTATTTTCATTCTGATGGACCAGCTTAGGGGAGTTTGACCATCTGGGATGTCTGCAAATGCAGACAGAAATGCAAGTATTAAATACGGTTTTAAGAAAATTGCGTAAAAGAATGAGCGTACATTGCATATTGAGGGTCGAGAAATATCGAGGGCAGCTTAGGATCGGCTGTTCATCGAGATAGCGGGTTGAGGATGATGTGATTCATCGAACCAAATCGTGATGGGTGAAGTAGAAAGTGATTGTAGAATATCCTCGAAATTGAAGGGGAAATTTTTATAAGATTTACGATGCTTTATTAATCAGAATATTATGCAATTGGGGGATGACATATGTAAAAGTTGAATGTAGCAAAATTGGAAATGCTGCAATGGATGAGCGAGTATACACCGAAGTGTGATATGCTAACAAATGAGTAGATTAGTAGGAAGTTAGATGTTACGCCAATCAAACGAGAGAAGAAGTTGAGATGGTTCGACCATATGAACAGAGAATGTAGCAATTATAAGAAATGTTAATATAAAGTACCATTTATGGTTTCTTGCATAGGCGCGGCTGAGAGTTTCTCTTGAGCCCCTCATCCTTTTTCTCGAAAAAATAAGAATGATAATATAAGTTACAACAAATAAGGACTGGATGTACACCTAGGAGAATTTGATTAGATAATGTTAAGAAGAATATGATAGTGATTAACTTAGTGGGGGGGGAGATAACTCTTAACAAAAATAAATCAAAGTACTAAATGAAAGAGTATGATTCATGTAGCGGGCGTTAAAATTTTGGGATAAAAGTGTTTTCTGCTGTTGTTAATGTTATAGAATGAGATGACATAGATCGTAGGTAATTCATAAAATCTCTGGCTTCTTACCAAGTAAATGATCTTCTAAGGCACCTAAAGCCATGAACTCGTAGACTAAGAGCCTCTGCTCTCCATCTGCGCAGTATCCTATAAGATTCACAAGATTTTGATGATGGAGGAGACTGAGCATCAGAACCTCAACAAGGAACTCCCTGTTGCCTTGAAACCCATTTCTGTCAAGTTGCTTGACGGCTGCAAGCTGATACAAATTTTAAATGAGAGTATTAGATCCATAAGAAAGGATAGAGGAATGGAGTACGTATATACCGTATAATCATTCATGTATTGATTTTAACTACTTATTATTCGTGTTTTATTTATTAGCTCATACACCTTAATCCGTGTGATGACATGTTTTTGGTTACTTTTTAAACTCTCGCATGAGAACCACGTAATGGGCAGAGTTAGACATTTCCAGAATATTCGCAGTGGCGGATCCACCTTTAACCGAAGTGGGGTCACGTGACTCCACTTTGGTCAAGGTGGACAAGAAACCATTTGTAAATCCTCGGTAAACACAACAAACTAAAAGGGTACATTTCACAAAATCCCTCTTAAGTCTGGGTTTTCTTAAAAAAAAAAACCTTCAATTTTCATTGTTTTTCGAAAATCCTCTAGCAGGAGCTTAAAAACTAAAATAAAAAAAAATAACAAAAAAATCCGCCAATTAGTGATGTATGTACGTACTAATAAAATAGAACATGAAGGATAAATAATTATACCCACAACCACAAATATATAATCCATTATTTCTTTACCTGGCCAGACTCGAGTTGGCCCTTATAAACCCGTCCAAACCCTCCTTCACCCAAAAGACACTCAGACCGGAAATTCTTGGTGGCTGCAGCGAGCTCTCTGAATGTAAATGTTTGTGCTGCAATATTTCCATTTTCAGCTTCCTTTTTAGTTGCTGGATTCTGTGAGCTCTTCAGCATTGCTTCTGTACATAAAAACGTTTAAAAGTATGGATATTCAATTCCCCCCCACCCCTCCTAATATATATACAAGTTCCATTGCAGTCTCTATTGCCATAATTTCCAGAGTGAATGCTGAAGAGCTCTTCAGCATTGCTTCTCTATTGCCATAATGTTGCTTATGAAATTTATCCGAAATGTTTCTAAGCAACATTTATCACAACTATAAGTGTCATAATTCTTTATAGTCTAATTTTCCGCAATCAAACGATGTGGGGCTTGCAAGCTATTAACTCAACATAGTAATCTTCACGTTAAGTAATTTTGAATATATATCGTGCATATAATTCGCAAAACATGTCATTCAGGCTGCGAAAAGCAACGCACCGGAGCTCCTAGCGGATACAACAACGGGTGCAGGCGCAGATATGGACGCGTACTCTCTCCTCGATCCATACTTCTTCGATGCTCTTCTCTCATTCGACGAAAAGCAAGAAAAACAGCTCATGTCTTAGACGGTCGTCCTGCAGCAGATCTCCCCCTTGTTATAAATTCATAGACGAAACTTTCGGGGTAAATTGGGGTTAATGTGCAGATATATGGGGATCTTTTTGGGGGAGGAATGTTCAAAAATTTGTTGGTGAGGATGGCGTTGGTCCGGTTAAGGACAGAGAGGGGATGAGAGGGGGATTGGTGTTTTTGTTTTGAGAGCTCCTGAGGCCCCGGAAGAATGGGGGTATTTTAGGACATATTTTGGTGGGGTCTACTGAATTTACGGGAGGATTTTTGTTGGAGACGCGTAGATTTTCGGACTAGCGATAATGCATGCGCACGTACGATATGTCGGTGTTGTAACAAACTTTCTGTTTGAGATGATCTTCCCAGAACTTCGTTAGCTCCGGTACCTAAATCATTACTGGGTAAATGATCTTCCCAAAACTTTACGAGTGATTTCATAGTTGCAAATAGACCCCTTGTAGTAGTATCAACCAATTGCGAATAGACTCCTCGTAGCTCTATTTGTGCCCGATAGACCCCTTTAGTACTGGCCGAATTGCGAATAGAACCACAGAGATTCTGTCCGTCTCCTTAACGGGGGTTCAAATATACGTGGTTCCTATCCAAAAACAGACTTTGGACGTTTTGCAAAACAAAACGATCGACATCCCGAACCTGGCACTCCGTATGGCAATTTGCAGTCTCAGAAAATGGTCATAGAATCAATTTATGGAAAAAGGAACTTTTATTTGTAAGAGAAATAGGCAACATTACTTAGTAGAAAAAAATTCGCGAATATTAATAAAAATGACACGCACACAGCCATGTATAAGAAGAGGGGAGGGTGTGACACCTTGCATTCACGAATATTAATGCACGCTACTTACATTTTTCAAAGATTGCACGGATGGACATCAGTTGCCACACTAACAACTTGCTTGGTAAGCGAGAATGAATAGAAATTGAATGACGCGAGAATGAGTAAGAACGAAATAACAATTCCCACTTCTCATTCATTCGTACCAAACATGACATCATTTAAAAGCTAGAATGCTCATTCTCACTTCCCCTAATGAGCATTCCCAATAAGATGATAGAAAAACAAACATTCTCACTTAAGTGAAAATAAAAATGAGCACCATGTTTCAAATTAAACTCAAATGTGAGAATAAAAATGAGCACCATGTTCCTATATTAATTACATTTTTATTATTTTTCATTCCATTTTCACTTTACTCCATTCCCACATTATCAAACCCGCATTATCAAACGAGACATAATAGACAATATATACGTGCATCCTACCTACATTATTACGTAAAGGGCCTTCTATAGCAACTTCTTTTTTCCGAGAATCTCACGTGAAGTGCAAAATAAAATAAGTCGAATGCTGGATTGAACAGTTTCACACACAAAATCAAAGCAAAAGGCAGGAACAAGTATAAAAATAAAACATGTTCTTAGATCACTCCAAAAGTCTAATCTCAAGCAAAATTGTCTTAGAACTAAAGGGAGAAAATGTTCGAGCACTGAAAACACCACAACTCAATTTTAATACTCAGAAACATCAGGTGCGAGCTGGTGCTGGCGCTCCAGCAGGGCGAGGAGCTTGGCCAGGCTTTGCCGCGTCGTCCTGCGAGAACAAAACAATAGAAGGTCAGTCAATAATTCATTCATAGATATGGTATCATATGGACAATACTGCAGCTGTTTTCCCATGAAAAGTGCAATGGCGAGGCTAACATTATTCTTTCACCTCGGTTAGGGCACCCACTACCTAGATAATACCTAAATAAAACCATTTATGAAAATAACTGCAAGCAAATTAAATTTAACTAGGAGAAGGGTATCACATAATTAGGATGCAACTAGAATTATAATCATACTTAACCATCAACATATTTTGGGATTTACAGGTGTACCATGTTAAAGCTTAACAAATCTGACGTCCCAGTACAAAAGCAGGATATTAAAAACCCAGTATTGCCCCAATCCAGTATGTTGGGCTTCCAAAATCTGGACCAGGACCAAGGGCCCATCAGACTGCTAAAATGTAACTAGGAAAATTTTCCCAGAACTTTACAAGTGAAAATTTCATAGTATTCTACAGCATGTGAAATTCATAATGGTTTCGCATGTAAATTTACTAGTATACATCAAGAACCAACACCACGCCAAAAAAACCCAAACAAAAGAAGAAAAAATCATGATTACTGTATTTTGTGGACGCTGCATGGCTACGCTAGGATATTTCTGAATTATTTTGCATTCTAAAACTTTGAAGCTCAGATACTTCGTGACACTTCAATGACACCCTAAATTTATGAGGAATGAGGTTAATATTACATAAATAAATTACAATGCAATTGTAATTCCTAGATTCAAAAATGTGAGGTCTAGATTTTACCAAGGCCTAGCATAAACTAGATAAGTCAGTTTAAGCGAACTGTATACATGTCTTTCTAGCTGAACATGAAGTGTGAAGATGGCATTTAATAGTGTGACTTCATTTTTCTAAAGATAGATCACCTTCTTGCATTCTACCAGTTAGAGTTTATAATGTGAAAAACTCATACTTTGATGGTGCACCTACTACAAGGCTAAAGGTGTATCATCTTAAAACTTGATAGCATTCTCCCACATTCATAGGTCATAAACTATAAGATGAAAAAAGAAATGGATCGGGTTGCTAAAATCCAAGTAGTGCTAGCTGCTTCATAGGTACAAATAAAGTTATGCACGGCCTGCACAAACAAACACATGCCTTATCACTTTTTTCTTGGAAGAACAAAAACTTCACAGATGACAGAAAATAAGAGGATTAAATTTAGAGTTTATGTATATGTATACTTGACATAACAATCTAGAACAAAATATACATGTTTAGGCAAGAAAAAGGGAGAATATAGCTTTGAATAGAAGATGCAAAATCTTTCAAATTTTCTTTGTTGGAATCCACACTTCTTATGGAACAATGGTCAAACTCAACAGAACTAGCATGCAAGAATTAAAGGATCAGCATAGGATAACAGTTGTTAGCCAAGGCTTCTTAGAGGACAAATATATGACTAAAGCAAGAAACAAGTAAAGGTAAAGTTTGAATTCTAAAGACAAATACAAAGCTAGATGAATTTTTTTGTGCAAAAAGCTACAAGTATGCAGTTTGTGAACTTATCAAGGATGACAAGCATTTTGAAAAACGTGCTTGTAATATTAAATGTTGCCAAAGAGGGAAATTTTGTGAGATTTATTAAACATACATAGAATTAAACAATCAGAGAACTCAAGAACAGATATTTCATAGAAAATACACTTCTAGCTAAGAAAAGCAACCCATAAATGAGAATTCAACTGCAATTTTGATGGTAAAACCTAGCATATCTAAACACTAACCATAGTTAATAAGGTAGGTGCATATCGTGGGAAGGTTAGTTTATATATTTGGCAAATAGAGTATCATATGGTGTGACAAACAAAAAACATATGATGGCAGGTGGCAGCACAAACTATTAATACAAACTAAATACATCGTAAAATAGTACTTAACAAGTACGTTAAAAAAACATACCAAGAGAAATGTACATGCAAGATTTCATAAATTAAGTGGCCAAATAATTGTAAAACATCGCCAGATACTATTGTATCATTAGCAATAAATGTCTGTAAACAAAAAATCTTGCATGATGATCCAAATGAAAAATGATAATTGTCAGCTATGACAAAGAAAGCATAAGCAACAAACTTGAAACACTAAACAAAACAGAGGAAAGGAAATATACCCTGCGTCTGAAGCGCTGTGGAGGCTCACGGTTCCTCCTGTTGGTGCGAGACCTCACCCTCACCACATGGGAGTGGATCGCACAGGAGACACAATACTGCATCTTAGCATACAGCTTAGGAAGAGTGTACCCTGAAAATATTTTTTTAACGATTAAAAGAAATTTCCAAGCAAACGCATTCATCAAAGAAATCAAAAGGAAATATCAAAATTACCATCATAGACACAGGCCTCCTGCACATCTCTCACAGCAGCCTGCTCCACAATGTTCCTCACAAGGAACCTCTTAATAGCCTTGTCCTTAAAGAAATAGAAAAAAAAATTGAATAGATTTACAGTTACTGAAGAGAAACGAATATCGTAGAGAATAAGCACTCAACATAGGCACCAGAAAATCAACTAATTGCCTGAAGAACATGGGTATCAGTTCTTGAATGGGAAAAAAAAGAAAAAGACAATAAAAAGGAAAAGAACTAGTATCTAACCTAAATAGATAAATTCGCACGACCGAATGTTTAAATTGGGGGTGGAAGTTGATGATTAAATGATTGTCAAATTGTTCAATTATTAAGTCTAATTATTTGTTCAAATAATTCAAAAGATCATTTAATTCAATATAGAAATTAAATAATTTTTAGAATATGGATAATGAATGAATCATATATGAACATTTACATATTCAATTCATTTTTCTAATGAAATACTGGTTTAAAATTTGACAATATGATCATATATTACATGCATTGTTACGTGCACGATGTTATATTTCTTACTTAACCTTTAATTCAGATTCTACATTAATATTCACATATTTAAGAGTCCCAAATCGATTTTTCCTAACCAAATATTTAACTAGCACATTTATACATCATAACTATACAGTAATAATTTTCATATAAGTATACAGTAATAATTTTCATATGAGGTTAAGTCTTCCTCGAAATCTAATTCTTAAAAAAATGAAATTATCTCTTTGACCAAATAAAAGTGTCCTCTTAAACAGATAACTTAGTATCAACAAAATATATAGAATATTAATCAAATAAATATGTTCCAATCTCCAATAAATGCTCGAATAAGGTTATGTATGAATATCCGAATTCGAACTCGAACATGAACATGTCGGTATCATATTCGATCTAATTTCTATAGATCTAAGTTCCTCCTAAAAATCTGAATGAAAACTGCATCAAAATCTAGGGTTTAGATGTTGATCCTCGACCAAGAATACCTTAGGGCAGCATTTTCCGCAGTTGGAGCAGCGGATGAAGTTGACGTGTCCGCGTCCGTGCTTGTTCCTTCCTCCATTCCTTCGCTTAAACGTCTGCAAACAAAAAAATTACATGATCAGATATGAGACAGATCAAAGCAAGAAGAAGATGACGTCAGATTAGAGAGCCTAGGGTTTCGATCACTCGCCATGGCCGCTGGATTCGAAGAAGCTTAGCCCTAGCTTCTTGAAATCTAGGGTTTTTGGAGGAGAAGCGCGGCGTTGAGAGCTAGACTGCGAGATTAGGGTTTTTTTATACGAGACGATCAGATGTGGATTTAACTGCAGAGATGTAATCTTGACCGTCCAATTACGATGTAGGGATAATAGCTTTGTGACTACCGTCTGGGCCCAGAAATAAGGTCATTTTTGCCTGTAGACCCCTGACATCTATTTTATTTGCAGGTTTCTCCAAACATGCATAACAAAGTGGGTAGATGTCAGAATGATGATGATTGGACTTGAATCGGATCTTCTCAGTTCAGAAATTTTTATGCATCTGCACAGTTAACTCAAGTTTTTGCTCTGTGCAGTCTATGAAGTTCCCCACATTTGAAGAACTAGAACTTAAGTTCATTGTACATGATGCTTTCACAGGCATTGTTCAATAAATAACATCAATCTGAACAGCCCTTTACCCTCCTAGGATCATGAGGATGTCTTAGCGTGCAGCGTGCGATAAGACAACTTCGAATCCAAGTGTTTACACTCAAAATAACAATACTGAATCAGTTTGGATTTTTCAGCCCGCAATGTTAATTTTGCATGGCGCCTCGCCTTTGAAGACTCCACCTATTCGTCCGAAAACAAGTTCAGACGGTACTGGAGATGGAAGTTATCCACTTGTTATGGATTTTGAGCGCCCAGCAGTATCTTTCTTTTCAAATCCGCTATATGTTTTTGTCGCTGTTGGGAAATTGAAGTTGAACCTAGATTTGCTGAGATACCATGCTAAAGACCCCGCCTACCGCACCATAGATTACTCTGAAGTTGCAAGTTGCGGTGAAGGTTAAAGGTTACAACTCTGTACTCCAACCTCACTTATAGATTATCGCTGGCAATTGCAGATTGGTTAACTGCTATTCGATTGTTCACGAAAAACTGCTAGTTTTTTTCGCGTGATGTCATCGTCATATATACTTCCTTCAGAAAAATCAATGACCACTCAATTCTCGAACTGATGAAATTTACCTTTCCACCATCACCAATCACCAATGGAAAGTAAGCTGGCAGACGTAGGAGCCAGTTGCCGTTCTAAAGCAGTCATTTCACCATGGGGGATTCCAGCAAGCTTTATTAGGTGGTCCATGGCTGCATCTAGGCTTAACTTTGATCCTCGTGCGTCAAATTTTCAGGGAGGATCAGATGAGCCTGCAAATTTAAGTGCCGATATCAGAAACGATGAAAATTGATTATCATGCTAAGTTTCTTGAAACATACCTGACTGTGTACGTAGCTAATGCACTTAAAGCTCGATACAGAGCGCTCTCCTTTAGGTACCTGCATTTACATGTTGAGCCTTGAAACTATCACATTTCTTCCAGAAAGTAGGATCAGATTGTGGGTCTTGAGATCATGATGCAAACATATATTGCATGAGCAGGTTCAATTTCTCTGAACCATAGAAAATTCATTGAAGGGCACCCCCATCTCAAGAATCTCGAACATGACTTGCTGCGAAGAACAGGTCATAACTTTCAAACCGTAAGTCGGAATTGGACGAATTATATATAAAAATCGGCTATCTCGACGAGACGGAACCATCCGAACACAGCCAAAGGCTTCGGTTTGCTTCTTCCGTTTCGTCAAATTCCTTACAGTTTGAGATATCTCTGCGTTTTAATATGAAGAGACCGTCAATTTGTAGTCTCTTTTGCTAGAGCGTTGTAAAGATCGTCACCTTGTAACCTTCGTCTTGGCTCCTTGAAAATATGAGAGTCATCAGATTGTAACTCCCGATGTTGATTGTGAAGGCTGTTGAATTAGAGCTTTCATCAGTTGTCGTGAAGGTCGTCAGATTGTAACATTCAGCGATCTACGTGAAAGTCTTTAAATTATGGCCTTCTGGAAGTCGTCAGATTGTAACTTCCATCATCGGTATTTAATGGGGGATAAGCTATCTATTGTGATTTTTAGACAGCCTACATGGAGCTGTTGATTCTTTGTCATAAAGGAATCATTCTCTGCACTCGCTTCGAAGGCATCTTGGTTGAAGGGATTTGCCACGTAGGACTTGTGTGAAGGTATGCGTCATAATCCTGCTTCTGGAATGCGAGGGTGGACCCTTGCGTTTTGAACTTGAGACGCGGGTCTCACCCTTGCATTTTAAATTTGGAACCCGGGTGTGACCTCGGCGTTGTGGTTTTTGTGACGCGGGTCTAACCTCGGTGTTTTGACTTGACACGTGGATGTGGCTTTTTATGCATTTTTAACTAAGTCTTTGAGACTTGTCTTTAGCTCATCTATTTCAAGTCTCGGCTCACATCCATTAAGCTAATGGGTCTTCAAACATGCATAGGATTTTTGGCAAACCCTCAGCCATCAACGGATTTGATAAGCTTTTACCGACTACCGTTTGAGTCGGGCTAGCATGTGAATTATCAAAAATGGCAGTTTCGAAGGATTTTTCAGTCAAGGATCAAAAGGAAGGATGAATCTAAGACGAAGATCGAGTTTTGAGGGAGAACGGAGGCTCGAGGGAAGAGAAATTCAAAAAGGAGGCAAAGGGGGGGGGCCGGCCCTAGGGTAAAGAAAAAGAAAAGAAAAAGAAACCCTTTTATATAGGGTGAACCGGTTTTGGGCCGAACCGAACCGAACCGGACCAGACCCAGTTCAAACCAAAACTCAAATTGAAGTCGAACCGAGCATCGAAACGACTTCAAGTCGAGCGACGATTCAACCCGTCACTTACTCACTCTTCTCCCACATGTTCGAAAGAGTCGGAGGATTTTTTGAACCGATTTACTGCCTTTTTTGGCTCATTTTAAGCCGGTTCAGCGCATTTTTTTGGCAAACCCTCAGCCATCAACGGATTTGATAAGCTTTTACCGACTACCGTTTGAGTCGGGCTAGCGTATGGATTGTCTAAGTCCGTTCCACATGTAACATTGTGCTAAGAGAATGAACCCTTTTAGACTTGATGCTATGATTTTGAATACATAGACTTGGTCATTTTTACGAAAAAAACTAACTGGCGACGCGTATTAGGCGTAGACTTATCTATATTTAGTGATCGAGATAAAGTCCTCCATGCGTGTAAGACATGGATTCTGGTGTTATTAATAATAACCTGCTACGATATTGAATGTGTAAACTCCATCATGTGATTTACGATATAATATTTGGGAAATCATGTCGTAATAGAATCGAAGAGCCTTTCGTTCGATAGCAGCAGCTTCCTTAGGATCATCAGGCAAAATTCCGTATAGGACGTAGTCAATATACGGGAATCGCCAATCCCTAGATTCAAGCTCCATAGAGGTTATGCAGACTTCCCCTGATGGCAATGCTAGTGAAGTTGCCAACGAGGCTAAAGCGTTTGCATAAGCATTCTGAGCTCGTGGAATATATTCAATAAAGAAACCTTTGAACTTCTTAGCTTGCTTTAGCACTGCGAAGTAGTAGAGCTCGTGGAATATATTCAATAAAGAAACCTTTGAACTTCTTAGCTTGCTTTAGCACTGCGAAGTAGTACGGGATCAGATCCTATTCAATAAAGAAACCTTTGAACTTCTTAGCTTGCTTTAGCACTGCGAAGTAGTACGGGATCAGATCCTTATGACGCACTGCATATTCCCCTCGGACTTGATTTACGATGAGTTGAGAGTCACTGTAAGCCTCGAGGTGTCGAATATTAAGCTCTTCGGCAAATTGCATTCCTAATAGCAGAGCATTATACTCGGCTACATTGTTGGTGCATGGCTCGATCATGGAAAATCCCTTTGGGATCATATAACCGTTTGGAGATATGAATACTACTCCCACTCCCGCGGTAATTGCTTCATAAGGGTTTGCTCTGGATGCACCGTCAAAAAATAATCTCCATACTTGCATAGCTTCTTGAGTGACGTAAGCTTCAGCAACTTCGTCGGGTAATTCTTCATACAACTTAGACATTCCTGGCACCGGGTGATCGGCTAGGAAGTCTGCCAACGCTTGACCCTTGACTGCTTTTTGGAGCATAAATTACATGTCATATTATGACAATAGGATGACCCACTTTGCGAGTCGGTAATTTAGAGATGATGGTTTTGTCATCAGAACTCTCAAGGGATTTACCTTAGAAATGACATGAATTGTTTGTCCTACCAAGTAATGTCGCATCTTCTGGACTGCGAATACTAAAGTGAGACATTCTTTTTCGATCGGGTTATACCGATGCTCGGCTCCCATCATGGTCATGCTTAAGTAGTAGATAGCTTGCTCTTGACCTTGATCGTTGTTCTGGGCTAATAAAGCTCCAAGAGAATGGTCCATGGCTCTCACATACAACATGAAATGGTTTTCCCGATATTAGGATCACGAGAACTGGCGGTTGGGTGAGATATCTCTTAATCTCCTCGAATGCTTTTTGACATTCTCCATCCCAAACAAAGGACACTCATTTCTTCATAAGCTTAGAAAAAGGTTGACAGCGCCCCGAAAGATTAGATATGAATCTCCGAATGTAGATCAGTCTGCCTTACAAACCTCTAAGTTCTTTGAGATTCTTCGGAGGTATCATATCTTGGATGGCACGCACTTTCGCTGGATCGAGAGAAATTCCCTTGGATGTGACGATAAATTCCAGGAATTTTCCGCTTGATACCCCAAGGAACGATTTTGTCGTGTTCATCTTCAACTGATGTGCTCGCATGATATTGAATATTGTCTTCAAGTCTGTAAGATGATCACCTTTATGTTGGCTGTTTACTGCTATATCGTTAACGTAATATTCTATCTTCTTACGCAGATGTTCATGGAAGATGGTGTTCATTGCACGTTGATAAGTTGCACCTGCGTTTTTCGGGCCGAAGGGCATCACTGTGTAGCAATACACCCCCAGTGGAGTTCTGAACGCATTATGCTTTACGTCTTCAGGATACATCTTGATTTGATTATACCCGGAGAATCCATCCATGAAAGACATCCTTTCATATCCGTAGGTATTGTTAATCATGACATCGGTGATGGAAAGTGTAAACTCGTCTTTTGGACAAGCTGTGTTAAGGTCACGAAAGTCGATACATATTTGGACCTTACCGTTCTTTTTAGGAACTGGACAATGTTGGCTACTTAGTCTGGGTATTGTTCCTCTCTAATAAAACCTGAGTCTATAAGCTTTTTAACTTCAGACTCAATTGCCTCCATGATCTCTGGACGAAACCGGCGTTGTTGTTGTTTAACGGGTTTTGCATCCGGATCGATGTTGAGACGATGCATGGCCGCTTTTGGGTCAAGACCAGGCATATCTTCATAATTCCAAGCAAATACATCTATATACTCTCGGACAAGAGATATAAGGTCTTCTTTCTCGGATGATGATAATTTTTCGCTTATGAAAATTGGTTTAGGGTCGGATTCATCTCCCATGTTGACCTGGATTACTTTATCTTCAGTAGGTGGTTCGCATTGTTCGAAGTGCATATCCCACAAGATGTTGAGGCATTTGATCCAAGGATCATTGGTCGATTCAATTAATTCTTCATCACCCCCTATGTCTGCATCTGGATGACTGGTTGAAACCATGTTCACGGTCAAACTTTTAAAGAGAGGTCCGACACTGATGTCGGATTCCCAATAGGATGTTCCAGATGAATGGTCCTGATGTAAATAATTACTGATTTTATTTTCTGAGACAGAGGTAGTTGTGACGTAGCCCACACCCCTTCTAGTTTTTTGATAATAATCCAAAGGTTTTCCTTCGGGGGTGAGAGACATTCGAATCGGTGTTCGTCTTCCTTTCCCGGAGTTTAAACCCGATTTTTCATTAAAATTCTATCTCATTTGTTTCATTAAATGTATAGAATTAGGTTCATGGTAATGGAATTAAGGAACTCCTTCCTCTTCCTCTGAACTTCCTCGTTTGAGTTGTTCGGGTTTGACTTTACCAAAATAGATCGGCTTCTGCCCTTTCTTTTTGGACGGGACTTTGAAGAAAGCCTTTTGTGCATTTTCTACTTCTTCATCTGAAGTGAATGATGATTTAATTGGCAATATGAGGGATGCCTCTGCACACAATGTGTGCCACGGGTTGGCACCTGCATTACGATCATTCTCTATTTGTTTATTTTTAGAGGACACATCAAACAAGTACGCCAAAATAAATCTTCATTAATACACCACTCGCCCTCACTCGGTATATTATTATTGCTCTCATCCTGACCCATTACATTAAAGTTTAACTCCCGTGGACAATCTTCTTTAGGATCCGGCTCGATATCGGCTTCATTGCCACTATCAACGTCTTCTTTCTCCTGAGATTCTAAGTAAAAAACGGAATCTGTATGGAAAATTTCCACTCCTCTGAAGGGGTACTTTTCCGCAATCAGGGTTCGAACTTCCCCTTCATCATTAGCATACTTCATAACCTGATATAGAGTAGACGGGGCAATGCGGTTTGCATGAATCCATGGTCGTCCTAACAAAAGATTGTAGGACGTGTCCGCATCTATGATGTAACAAGTCACTTCGGACTTGAGTTCTCCGATCTGGCATCTGAGTTTGATCTTTTCCAGGGGCCGAGTGTTGTTAGCGTTGAACCCGAAGATGGTAGTCTGAGTGGTGTTCAGCCGATGCATGGGAATCCCTAAGACCTGCATGACCCTGTAAGGCATGATGCTAAGTGCTGAGCCCGGGTCAACTTGGACATGACTGATTTCGGAGGATCTGATATACCCCGTATAGTATAGCGGTCTATCGTGCTTATGCTTGACCTGTATGTCTTCCTACGTAAATGATATGCAAGGTAAACTTCTCGCTGCTTGTAGGCATTACAGGCAAGGTTGGTCTTCAGAAGCTTTAGGGATTGGAGCGATTTGTGTAATAAAAGTCTCTGTATTCTTTAATGCTTCAATCAAAGCTTCTTTGGTGGTTTTGGACAATCTTAGGAGCTCATATAGAGTAATCATGGCCGGTATGTTGGCCAGCTGCGTCATGACATTGAATTGGAAGGGAGCACTTGACTCTCCGGGCTCTTGGAGAAGATTTTTGTTAAACCAGATCTCCTTTTGTTTCCCTTTATCAACTGGCTTCTTTGGTACAGAACCCCAAGCGTCTTGGGGCTGTTCTTCAGCTTTTTGAGCATTCTGGTCGTAGTCCCTCAAGTAAGCCTTTCCTGACCGAGTGTCAGGGTTACCTCCTGGGTATACCGCCAGGGCAATCCCCTCTTCTTCTGAGTCGGTAAGAGGTTTGAGATGATCATCATTCTCATTAGTAGAGGGGCTAATCATGTTGGATGACTTAACCTTGCCTCCCTTCTTTTTGGACGTGGTTTTCATCCATTGTTGATCTTTAACTAAGTCGGTATGGACCCACATGATCTCCCCTTTTGGGGTAGTGAAGGGTACTAACCCACTGTCCTCCTGACAGTATAAGTCAGTGTTTTTTAGGAGCATTTCTCCTTTATGAATGGGGACAACACTATCTGTAGTCGCTACCGGAGGGAAGTCACCGAATTAGACCGCTATCATATTAGTGGATACGGTCTTTTGATCAAGCTTCAAGTTGAGTATATTAGCATTCACCAAATTTTGCATGATGTCTTTGAAGACATAACACTTTCTAGTAGGATGTCCTAGGAACCTATGATAGCGGCAATAATTAGGATCATCCACCTTTCCTGCTTCATCCGGCTTCCTGATTTCGGGAAGCTGCAGCTTGTTGTTCTTCCGAAGTAATTAGAACAAGGTGTCCACATGCTCTTCTTTGAATGAATACTGCTTGGGTGCTCTTTGCTGATTTGGTGCCTTGCCTTGCTTAGCAGGTGGTGTTGTGCGTATATTAACGTCATCCGCCAAAGTCTCATTTCTCTTAGACCGCGGGGCATTGTGCTAGTTGCGTTGCTGCTGTGGCTTGGGTTGTGTAACTTTAGAGGCTTTAACTCGGGCAATAATTTCTTCGTCCTGTTCTCCTTGCGAAACTAATTGTCTCCAGGAGCGGCATTCCGTCACCCCCATTTGAGTGGGCAGTTGGGTCTGCAAGTTGTGCCTGTAAGTTTCAACCAAAGTTGATTGAGTCATACCTGACGAGCATCACAATGCCATGCTACAGAATCTCTCCACATAAGTCTTAATGGACTCTCCTTTCCTCTACTTGGTGGTGAGAAGAGTCAGGACCGAAACTTCTGTGTCATACTAGAAGAACCTAGCTAAGAAAAACCTTTCCAAATCTATCCATTTTTTAATAGATCCAGCAGGCAGTTTCATAAACCACTCGAAGGCAAACCCTTTAAGAGTACCGATGAACAAACATGTTAGGATGGCGTCGCTCGCTACCACATCTCCAGTCTGTGACTTGAAGTAGTAGATGTGCTGATTTGGCGATCATGTGCAATCGAACGGTTGCAAGGTAGGGGCCTTAAACTTTGGTGGGTAGGGAGCTGTGTCCCACTCAGCAGGATAAGGCCACACCACTCCTGCTTCGCGGAGCTCACTCCTGTTGGCGATTGCGTTGAGGCGAGCTTCTAGTTCATCCACTTTAAAGGACTGAGGGTGCAGTTCTCTTTTCATCTCTTTCTCGTTTTTAGAAGAAGATTCTATGTTTTGAGCTTCGTGATCCGAATGCTCAGGCGCTTTCTGCTTTCCTTTGGAGATTGTCCTTCGGGAAGACTCCGATCTTTGGCCTTTTTCAGCAATGAACTGGGCCAACATATCCTTTATTTGGAGAAGTGTCCCCTGTTGCGTCTAGAGCATGACATGATATTCGTTAACTCTTTTGGCTAAGTCTTCGGGGTTTCCAGTCATATAAACGAAAACCTCTCGTGCCACGATGAAGCTTGAAGATTGAGATTCGGCAATTGCCGAATGTTCATTATCTGAAGCGATCCCCTTGGCTAACTTTTGATAATCAACCGAGCGAATGGCTCCTGTCCGAGTCCGAGTATGCCAGTATACTCCTTCGAATTTGTCATAAATTTCCCGAACAGTCGGGGAATGACTTCTTTATGACTCATCAGAATCGGGATGCGAGGCTTTTCCTCTGCCGATCACGTTGATAGTGACCTCAGAATATTCAATTTCAGAGGCCTTCTTTTTGTGGTGATGTTGTCGTTTGGCAAGTCTAACGACATATGTCAGTCTGTCAAACACGAATTGCCGAGGTTCAGATGTACAGCAGTGGCATTTCAAAATAACTGCAGAAATAAGCCACTCACATTGGCAGGCATGAGCTGCCTGCTGTGTAGGTCTTCTTCTTGACAGCAGTTCACGTAAATCAGAGACTTAGGAAGAGTCTCGTGAGGTCAAAGATGGAACCCCTTTCCCCTGAGTGGGTAGAACTAATTCTTACTGGGCATGAATTTTGAATCCATGCTGACTCTTTTGAACTCGGCGGACCACATCTTGTTCTTGAGAAGAAACGCGAGGGTCACGCTTTGGTTTACAAACATTAGGTCAGGGCCTATGTTTGGCCGGTGAAACAGACCCTTGAGAGTCGTGTTTTATTTGGACGCATCCTTGAAGTGTGCGTCTGTTGGATAAAGCGGACCCCTGAGGGTCATGTTTGGCTTGAACGTACGCTTGTGGTGTGCGTTTGATTGATAAAACAGACCCTTGAGGGTCTTGTTTTGGTTGAACGCACGCTTGTGGTGTGTGTTTGGTTGATGAAACAAACCCTTGAGGGTCTTGTTTTGGTTGAACGCACGCCTGTGGTGTGTGTTTGGTTGGTAGAACGTGCCTTTGGGGGTCACATTTTGCTTTTGAGACGCACCCCTGAGGTGTGCGTCTGGATTGAACAACACAGGCATGAGGGTTGCATTTAAGTTGGGTTACACGAGGCTCATAATCGGGCTCGTTACCGCGAAGTATGCGTTCTGGAGCAGAAACACAGGGTTCGGGCAGAGGCTCAAAAACACAATCTTCGCATTGGGCAAGAGATTGGTTGTTCCGCAAGTGCGCTCGTCGTATGGATTTCTCCTTCGTCGAGCGACGTTTTTCTTGGCTTGCTTCAACGCCTTGGCTGCAACGTCATCAGTGTTGATTGGATTTTCCTTCGTCATAGGCCTCTTATGACCTATGACACGCCGTGTTGATGCAGGTGTGGAGTCTTTAACTTGTTGAATGAGTTTGGAATCTTGGCCAAAGGGGAGGACCTTCTTTGGCATCTCAGCAGTAGTTAAGATCTCTTTGGAGATCTTGCGGGTGTCACGCCTAGCCTTAGGGCTAAGCGATCCAGAGGAGAGGGCCTCATCGTATTTGGCTTGGTCGAACTCTACGACAAGAGTTTCGACGGTGGTTCCCGTGAGGTGAACGTCAGATTGCGTCATCACTTCTTTGTCTGAGAAGCTAGTCCCCAGTGGAGTCGCCATCTTTTATTTGTAGAAAATTTGCAGTAAAAGAAATAAAAGGAAAATTTGGTTTAGATTCTCTCGATCTCAATTACAATTTGGATTTCCTGATTACAAAAGAGAAGAGAATGATCTGGATTCTCCCCTTTGTTTAAAACTAGGTTCTTCTTGGTAGCGATGGAGTGCCTCCTTCGAATGTTTGCATTGAATTCGCTCTCCGTTGACGATCCGACTATTTTTTATCTCGTGGGAACGATGAACTTGTATGACAAGTTTGATTTAGAACTCTTAATGAGTTTCAAAACTCAGAACGAGTTGAAAACTCTGAAAAGAGTTGTTGAAACTAAATAATCGGTTAATAGCCAAATAGATTTGTTTGTTGCTGAAGAATCCTTCGAGATTTGATTTCCTAGCTGCCAAGCAGTTCCTTGGTCTCCAGAAATCTCTCCCTCTCCGCCAAAGAATCTAACCTTATGCGGTTTTGATCTCAAAATCTTCAACCCCTTACTCAGTTGAGTAATGGCGGTTATTTATAGAGGGATAAGGGGTGTAACCAACCCCTAAATCCGCTCCTAAGTGGGCAAAAATCCCTCAAAA
>NC_033798.1:13829274-13832303 GCF_001876935.1 Asparagus officinalis
AGCGATGGAGTGCCTCCTTCGAATGTTTGCGTCGAATTTGCTCTCAGTTGACGATCCGACCATTTTTTATCTCGTGGGAACAATGAACTTACGTGGTAAGTTTGTTGAATAACTCTTAATGAGTTTCGAAACTCAGAATGAGTTGAAAACTCTGAAAAGAGTTGTTAAAACCGAATAATCGGTTAATAGCCAAATAGATTTGTTTGTTGCTGAAGAATCCTTCGAGATTTGATTTCCTAGCTGCCAAGCAGTTCCTTGGTCTCCAGAAATCTCTCCCTCTCCGCCAAAGAATCTAACCTTATGCGGTTTTGATCTCAAAATCTTCAACCCTTTTACTCAATTGAGTAATACGGTTATTTATAGGGGATTAAGGGGTGTAACCAACCCCTAAATCTGCTCCTAAGTGGGCGAAAATTCCTCGAAACGTGGGATAAATGGTTTTGGGGCCGTTCAGCTTGTGTTTGAACAAGTCAAACGCCTAAATTGGCGTTCTGAAATTGAACTCTGCGTCTGAGACTTGAGACGCAGAGTTGGGTATCTGCTATAGATTGAAAACGCACAGGTCGTTTATATTTTGGGTCTTAACTCCGCGTCTTGGATTTGAGACGCAGAGTTGAGTACCTGCTGAAGAACGCACATGCCGCTTGCGTTTTGAATTGATAAGCAGAGGTAAACTCTGTGTTTTAAAAGAACGTACATGGCGCTTGCATTTTGAATTGAAAAGTACAGAGGTAAACTCTGCGTTTTAGAAGTGGTTGTTGACTTGTAACCTCTTCTATTACAGTGTTACGAAGGCTATTGTCGGGTGTGAAAGTCGTTAGATTATAACTCTCACTGTTGATTGTGAAGACCACTGATCAGAGTTTTTATTAGTTGTCGGAAGTGTCGTTGAATCGTAACTCTTCTTGATCCATGTGAAAAGTCTTCCGTTTGCAGCTTTTATTTGTTGACGTGAAAGTCATCTGATTGTAACTTTCATCATTGAAGCTTGATGGGGATCCGCTGTCTATTGTAATTTTTAGACAACCTACAAGATGTCCATCCCTCCACTTCATTGCACCTCCCTTCACTTCATTTTCTCTCCTCAAACCCCCTATCAAACCAAGCATGTTTAGAAGATAGGATTTGAATAAAATAAGTTGAAACAAAATAGGGACAATTGTCTTCATCCACTGAGAATTTTAATGTAAGTTTCCCAACCCAATTAAAAAACCATAAGGCTAAAGCCCCCTAGACTTTAGTTCTTTTTACGAGCCATATTTGTCCCCACCACTATTTTATAAAACCCTAAAGTAAGCATCATTTGTCACTGATAAAAGATTGCTCCTCAATTGTAGTGACAACTTTTGAGATGGTCAAATGAACTATTGAATTGTTGTTGCTAACCTTGCTAGCGGAGACATCAACTTCTGTTCTAGCTCCGTCAGCAACTGTTTCGGTTGGCCTACTGCTTAGATCAAGCTATTGCATGAGAAACCGATAAAGAAAAAAGTTAACTTAAAAATCTAATTTTTTTATAAAATTAAAGACAAATCTTAGTATCGAGAATTATGGAAATTTAATATTCTATTGTCATATTGTCTCAATTCTCTTTCTCATAGCTTTTAGTTTTGGATTCTCTTCAACAATAATACTCTCTTTTTCTGTACTTATTCTCGATTGTATTTTCTCTCTGTTTTTTCTTATTTAACATAAAATCATAAGTGTAAACAGAAATTACAAAAAGGAAAGACAAAGGGATCATCTTGTCACCTTTCACTAGTAAGAAAAACACAACAAATCTAAGCATGGAAAACTCCAAGTTTTGTAAATGTGTGGATGTAGAAAACCATGCTAAGTTATGGAATTTAAAGTATACATGTTGTGATCCTCCATAGGTTCCTGAAACAAAGTGAGAATGATGCTCTTGTTTCTTTCAAGCATCTCGATCCACTTGAAGCTTTTCAAGTTATTCCTTAATAGGATGTCAACAAGTGATTTGAATTCCACTATGATAGGGAGATTTTGAATTATTGGAGGAGGAAACTGATGATGGCATGATTCCAAAAATTTTAAATATCATAAAAACATGATATTTTTCGACCTTTCTTCAATCCCTCCCATGGCTCATCAATGTTGTTGCTCCACGCTCACCATAAACACGTCTTTGTCGTTAGAGCTCCGCCACTATTGGTATATGGTTCTTAGTCAACGGTCGTCTTCACTTAAATTGAGGGTGATAATGATGAAGAATAGAGGAGGGATATTTAAGGTCAAGCCAAAATTTTGGTGGGAATTATAGGGACTCATTAACGAAACTGAAATCTAAGGGGGGTTTAAGAAGGTGTTTGGAGGAGCTTATTTTAAGCAAGCTTTTTATATCTACTTGTTGGGTAAAATATCAAATAAGCTAATTTATAAGCCCCATTTTAAAAGCAGGCATACCCTCATTTTTAAAAAACTAGCTTATAAGCTCATCTAAATAAGCTAGGTTTGACCCAAAAAATTATTATTCTGCCCAAATAATTTTATAGTATTTTATCATAAAAGCTAAAAGTCAGTAAAAACTAGCATAACTTATAAGCGACAAAGAATAAGCTCACCCAAACACCCTCTAAGTATTTAACTTTTTCACGTAGGATGAGAAGCTTGGTTAAGATTCCATAGGGAATAAAGGCATCCCCACCTCCCCCCCCCTGACGCCCCCCCCAAAAAAAAAAAGAAAGAAAACAAAAACACTTAAAATATCTCATAGTTTCATGCACATAACACTTAACATCATCATTTCTTTAACATTTATATATAGGGTCAGATTTAGGTTAATGTGTCAAGATGCAGTTATACCATACTGAAAATATAGAAATTGTGTATAATTCTTTGTAATATTATAATATGTCCCCATAAATTTAAAAATTGCACCCCAATTTATCTTTAAAAACTAAATAAGTTAGTAGCAAATGCAAGTAGCTTATATAAAGTGTATCGAGTTCCTTGTAGATACTATAGTTTTATGATATTATTGTTTATTTGTAGTTAAATATATATTTGTT
>NC_033798.1:13832319-13879996 GCF_001876935.1 Asparagus officinalis
AAAACCAATAATTTTTTCCTGGTTTTACCACTGTTTATATATCATAAGTTGTTTAAGATTGACAAGTTTAGTACCCTCTATTTATGCAAACATGAATATTTTAATCTGGATGTTCCTCTATGGTACTTTATAGGGTAATTATAGAGCATTCTTATCAGCCATATTTGTTAACTTTATTGATGAAATCAATCTCAACTCCAATTTAAAAATAGAATTGAGATAAATTTAAAATATGAATTTGATGAGTTTAATAGTATATTTAACAAATATCAATACCTAAAAATCTCTCGAATTAACGTGTAAATATTATAGAGGAATATTCGGGTTAATTTTTTCTGAGTTTACATAATTGAGGAGACTAACCGGAGTCGAGTCATCTATTGAGCTATTCTCGGATTGACTTTTCTTCCTGAGGAAAAGTCAGGATTAGAGTCACTTGAATGTCGTTTAGACTTTTTTTATCAGCCATGTTGATGGTGACATCTGGGAATTCTCTATCTTGATCGGCTGATTTTTTTCATGTGGAAACTTCTTGATTTGGGCCTTGACGCTTCGATGGAAAGTCTTTGAAATACAAGAACCCTTTGTGGAGTTATTCTGGAGTAGCTACATTCAGATAGCACTGCTCTGATGAGTCTCTCACATGAACAAGGAGGACTCGTTTATCGAACAAACATCTTTCAAGTCTTATTCACACCCATAACCTGCTAGTACAACTTATCGACATGATGGCCGAAGCACTCTATCATTTGCTGGTGTGGTTTCCCAAGTATAATTCTGTCTTCTAATTGACACGTCTTCTTTTTGGGAAATCGAGCCTTGTTGACATTCTCAAAATGACTTGTTGTCGCCTTTGAGCAATCTAATGTAACGTCAGGAGTCACACGTTTTGAAGCACCCCTTGCGGGTGCGGAGTCTTAACAGGCTCCTGAGTTTCAATGTAAACCCCCAAAAGGGTAGAAATTAGAATCTCCCATCCTGGGATTGCTTTGGCTTGATAAGAGGACACGTACGACCCCCAGCATAAGAAGTCACTTGGGATTTGTTCACCGGACCCAAGCGTTCTTTGACTGGAGCTTTGCCTCAATCTTCATGCAAAGGACCAAGTCGATCCGTCATCATGATTTTAGACTTTGACAGGTCAAGACTGACCCAAGGCTTCACTGATAGTGTAGCAGATGTAGTTGCAGCATACGCAAAAGGACGAAGTTAATGAAGCAGTCGTGGGGGCTTACCTTTGGTCGAGAGACTGGATAGTGTCTCGGACAAGGCTCCTTTGGCCGAGACACTGGCTAGTGTCTCGGTTGAAGGGAACAACCTCTGAACCTGATTTTCGAGCAAGTTCGGATTTTAGAATCTAGACTTTGTGGGCTTTTGGTAGTTCTTTGGCCATCTCTTCCTTCTTCATAAGAGCGTGAGCGTGTATGACACGTGCATGACATTTTTTGATGCACTCTTCCCTCGTTGAACGAGTCCTCTTGACGAGAACCCACTCTTGGGTTGATGGCTTGGAGGATGCATCAACAACGACATTAAAGCAGTTGAATTGCTCGGCGCTTCCTTGACTTTAAGTCTGCGTAGTAGCGAACTCCATCAACTTGTTCCACGGCCTTGGCGAGCTAACGAGCGAGACGTTTGCATTGCCTTTGACGAGCCCTCTTCGTCAAGGTTGGAGAACTTTGATCGAACGACTCCTTAATTGGGGAGGAATCGTCATGAGTAGAGCTTCCATCTTTGTGGATCGCCAGGATAATGTTGCAAGAGGAAGCCTCAGCAACGATTGGGCGAGAGCCTTCACCTTAAGCCTTCTTTGGCATGTAAGACTTCTTCAATGATGAGATCCTCCTACACTTGCGGGGCGAGGAAGATCTTTAGGAGGAGGAGGATGAAAGGTATTCCTCAAACTTCACTTGGTCAAACTCGTACTCAACCGTAGACTCAACCAGGATCTTGATCGGTTGTGACATGACGATCTCAGCAGCAAGATCGTTGGCTCCCACTGTGTCGCCAACGTGTTTGCATCAGAAACAAATTTCATTACAGATTCATTATAACTATTTATCGATTATAATGAATACAATAGAGTGAGCTTTGTGTTTTGTAAAAACTACTCTTTACAATAAAATCAACTTAAGAGTGTTCCCTAGAAACACACGCTGGATCATGTTGGATCACTGCTTGTATGTGATCTTTGCCTGTGCCGGGGTACGTTTGTTGGCCTTCTTGTTTTGATAATGTTTAACAAACAATTTACTTCTAATGTTGTTTGTCTAGGGTTTGTGTTTTTGTATTTATTCTAGGCAAACAACAAGTTGGAGGATGGATGGAATAGAGCTTCAACGATCATATCCAAAGGAGGTTGGCGGAATGTCGGTGAAGCCTTGCAATTCAAGTTAAAGATCAAGTTCAAGCTTCATCCCTGAGATTACCAAGTCGAGCTTATTGAATATCAAGATCAAGCTTGGGTATATCTAGTTTAGATTTTATATTATGTGTGTTAGATACTCTAAGCTCAATATCTTATACACACACATTTATTGTTTCTATGTATATATATAGTTATATATATACATGCATGGTTTTGGGTTTTCATGTTTACAAATATGAAACAATGAAGATCAAGATCAAGCTTGGGTAATTTAGTTTAGGAGTTTATATTATGTGTTTTTAATACGTTAAGCTCAATATCTATACACACACATTTTATTGGTTTCTTCGTATATATATATAGTTATATATATACACATAAGTTTTGGTTTCTATGCATATATATAGTTATATATATACATACATGTGTTTTGAGTTTTTATGATTATCTATATGAAATTATATATTTCATATTTTCTATTGTGTTTTTGAAAACATTACATAGAATATGCAATTTTGTGAAAATATTGTATTCTTAGTTTGTAGACTTCAATATCAGTTTATACATGTTTTATTAAGTCTATAAAAACATTTCACAAAGTTTCAAAAGTTGGTTTATGTCAAAACATCAAAATTCAAGTATCTCATATTTTCATGTTTTGGACTATTTTGTAAAATGATGATATTTTTTATTTGGGAGGTCCTTTCTGATAACCGGTCACTGTACCATGTTTATTATCATGTCTACAATCATTCCCCAAAGTTTTATATTTTTTGGAATTTATTTGATATTTTTAAACAGTATTTTAAAATCAAAAAAACAGTTTTCAAAATCAGATTTTCATATATCAGTATGCGGTCGACCGCACATGTGATCATTCGTCAGTGGGCAACAGAGAGTTTGTCGGTCGACCGCACCGGTCGACCGAGAGCTCGAAATTTCCATCGGTGTCTCTGCGCGTTTTCTCCGTTTGGAACCTGGATCGCGGGCGACCGCGCGAGAATTTCCGGTCGACCGCCAATATATCCGTTAGTTCCTAACGGCTATTTTTCTAAGCTGATTTTCTGGGGCTGTTTTTATCATTTGGTTTGGGGTTTTTGGCTGAGGTTTTGGAGGCTATAAATACTCTCTTTGATCTCAGTTTTCAAGAGAGCCAAGAAGTTTTTAAACAAGGGTTTTAAAAAGAGTTTAAGCTTGTTTTAAGCTTGTTTAAGGGTTTGGTTTAAAGCTGTTTTGGTTTTCACAAGTGGAGGAGATTATCTTCTTGTTTGGGCTCAAATCTCCATCTCCCCATCTTGATCTAGAGAAGTTTTCCTAAACTCAACTCTAGCTTTTATTTATAATTATTTGTTGATTATCATTTCTATTAAAGCTAAATTTTATATTGAGTTTAGATTTGATTTCACTCATTGTTACACACACCCATTTGAGCTTATCGTATTTGCATACATAGTATATTAGGGTTGTGAGAGTTTGTAACATTGAGTTGTGCTTAATTGAGTTCTCACCTTGTTAGAGAGAAATAACATTGAGTTGTGCTTAATTGAGTTCTCACCTTGTTAGAGAGAACAATCATTTGTTATATTGTGCTTGTCATGAGAATCACTTTGTAATACACTTGTATACCGAGTGAGGAGTGTGTGGTGAGAGTCAGGGATCGTTCCAAGAGAAGTGACGTTGGTTGACGAACCTAGGGAGAGGTTGTAACCGAGCACTTGAGGGAGACACAGCTAGGTCCAACACTTGTGTGGGTGTAGAGTGTAATTGCATAGTGTTTGTTATGTGAGAGTTTTCGGTGAACTTGTAAACCGAGTGTGTAGAAGTTCCGGCTTCCAAACCGAATTGTGTTAGTGGATTTCTCCCCGGGAGTGGGGAGCGGAGACGTAGGACGGAAGGTTCGAACTCCGTGATCATATTGCTTGTTTGAGTTTGTCTTTGGCGCATTTGTTTTTACATTTATCTTATATCGCCAATTGTGCATTGCTCATTTATTTCATCCACTATTTTGTTTATATTACTGACCCTTGTGTTGTTTATATATCCTTGCACATACATTGCCTATATCTCCTTGTTAGGATATATCTTGTTGTTCATATTGCCACATACATTGCCTATATCTCCTTGTTAGGATATATCTTGTTGTTCATATTGCTTATCCTAGCTCATATAACTTGTTGTATTTCATACTTGTATCCTAGCTCATATAACTTGTTGTATTTCATACTTGCTAGGATAACTTGTTAATTAGTTTTAATTGGTAATTAATCGGATTAGATTAGCATAAGACCATAATCACCCCCCTCTAGGGTCCAACAGCGTTAACCTGTGGATGACCGAACCACAGATCCAAGTTGAACCGTGAAGAAGGCTTAGTGTCGATGTTTCATTTTAGAAACAAAGACAGAAGTGAATATCTTAGCAAAGTAAGATAAAACACTCTTCTCAAAATCAAGTCAAATCTTAGATCTAGAGGAAACACCGAAGGCTTCTCGGCTGTGCTTGAAATTGATGAAGACTCTCTCTCGTGTTCAAATTTCACCAGAGTGCTTAAGTTTCTGCTCTATCTGCCTCGGTATGCTCTCCTCCTCGTCAGTAATGATCCTAGGAAGATATTTATAACCTCTAAGAACCATAACTAAAGTCTGGAGTTGAAAAGAAGTTACATCGACGAACCTCTGTTTCCGTGACACTCGCGTCTGTCTCGAAAACATGGCTTGTTTCCAGCCATTATATAACTACTTCAACCACGTTTTAATGCTATTATTTCAGTAGTTATTAGCGTGATTTTTGCTTGTAACGACTCCCCCACATTTGTGAATGTTTCCCAATAATTATGAAGCCACGTGGACCACACAAAACTCAAGAAACCTGTCGCCAAGCCCACTCTAGTTTTCGAGACAGTCGCAAGTATCTCAGAAACTATGATTTGCCTTCATAGCTTCCGAGACAGCTGTAAGTGTCTCGGAAACTATGATTTGCCTTCATAGCTTCCGAGACAGCTGTAAGTGTCTCGGAAACTATGATTTGCCTTCGTAGCTTTCGAGATAGTCGCAACTGTCTCGGAAACTATAAGTCTTCTCATAGTTTCTGAGACATGTTTTGTGCCTCGAAACTTGCATGATGCACTTCTTGTATGTTCCTTAGTTGATCTTTGGCTTTGAATGATCCTTTAATGATGTTTATCGTCTTCTCTTCATCTTGAGTTATGTGTGATATCCTATAGGCAATTTTTGATGCATACAGGGGAGTTAATTCCTAAGAAGGGGCATTATTGTTCTTTCATGTATTTTTTAACACCGTTAGCTAAATTTAAACAGTTACCAACTTAGGGTATTATTTTGCTATGTTTTATAACTTAGGGTATATAACTACTACAAGAGCGAAACAATAGGGCATATAAGTGCCATTTAGCTAAGTTTAAATTACAAGAAAACATCCTAAAATTCAGAGTTACAATATTCTAACATTTAAAAACTTACCACCAATACATGAAACATAAAAATTATAAACACCCTACTTAAAATTAAATTTTTCATAAAATACTATGAAAGTTAAAAAATTGCAAAACACACCCTAAAAAACACAAAAAGGTTAAATTTTGGCAAAGAAAAGAGGAAATGTTTGATATTATTACGTTAAGATATAATATGTTAGCATTAATTGATTATAATGTATAGAAAAGAGGAAATGTTTGATATTATTACGTTAAGATATAATATGTTAGCATTAATTGATTATAATGTATAAACATTTATCTCTAATATTGATAATATTTATTTATAAAGTAAAAAAATACAAGAAGTTATGTACGAAGAAACTATCAGAAAGTTTAGAGATATCCTTTAAAATAACTAAATTGTTTTTATTTCAAATGGAGAAGTGGAGGAAATAAATTCAAAATTCGTAAACATTCATGAATCACCTTGTTCGCGGGAAAAATTAGTGTTTTCTTCATTGTTGATATCATTGCTATCTCAGTTAACAACTTTATGCGTTACAAAGATCCGGTCTTTTTATAAGATCCGGTTACAATAAAAAATCAAAATAAAACAAAGTAAAGATTACAATTTTCCTTATTTGTCGAACTAATCGCGAGCTCCTGTTTTGCGGTCGCTCGCTTTGGTGGGTTCTTTGCCTGCGCCGGGGTTATTTGCCGTGGACCACCGCGTGATCTCGATCCGGTCGGATCTACACGATATGACGGGTAATATTCCACCAAGGGAATAATAGCCGGGGAGGATTGTTTCACCAAGGAAACAACCGTCCAAGTCTCGGGATCTAAGACCAAGCTTAGATCCGGAGTATGATCGTGTAGATCTCAAATCCAATCCTCTCGAACTCCTGCCTTATTTGACGTTGGTGATCGCCGAGCACCGGATCTGAAAGTCCAAGTCTCAAGCCTTCAAAGTTGTGATCTTTTTTTAGATCTGAGTCTTCAATCCAGCAGGGCTTCGCCTCTCTCCAAAATTTCCCAACCTCCGAAACAAATGAGCACAAGGCCTATTTATAGGCACTCAGAACTGTGCATTTGCACAGTTCTGAGCCTAGCCACCCATGGGTGGCTCGGCCTTGGCCGAGCCACCTCAGGGTGGCTCGGCCTTGAGGCCTATTTATAGGCACTCAGAACTGTGCATTTGCACAGTTCTGAGCCTAGCCACCCATGGGTGGCTCGGCCTTGGCCGAGCCACCTCAGGGTGGCTCGGCCTTGGCCGAGCCACCTCAGGGTGGCTCGGCTTGGGCCGAGCCACCCTGGGGTGGTTCGGTTTCGGCCGAGTCCCCGGGTGTTTGTCCGTTTCGTCCTTTGTTTCCGGTTCTGGTTCTCTTGTGTGGTTGATTGACTTGGCAACGACTCTTTGACTTGATTCCAGATTTGGCAGTGAGTCGGGTTCCTGATATGGCAGTAAACCAACTTCTGAATTTGAGTCCGGAATTGATGTTGATTTGATCGTGATTCATCCGAGTTCGCTCTTGTTTAGATGACTCGGTGATTCACCTAAACATTGGTTTGATTCCGCGTGCGAGTGGATGCATTCCAATGCTTGGGTGCGATTTGTCGCCTCGTTAACCTGCTCCGTTGCGTATAGCTTGGCTTCAGCGTTGGCGAGCTAACGGTCTTGTTTGGATACGTCGCCCGGTGGTCCGTTTGTTAAATCGGCGTCGAGCTGTGCTAAGGGACCTATAGGCAATTTTATACGCCTACAGATACCCCCTCCAAAGTATTTCAGTCTCATTCTTTTATAGAAGAGTCTGGAATACTTTGGATGTGATTGTCCCAACCTTCAGTCGGTGTAACGGGACTCTGGAATGACTTCTGTTCTGGATTCCTTCAATTCCTTCAGGCTATTCAGTGCTTTGTAGAATGCCTGTAGGGGTTCCGGTGCTGCATTTATTGTCTGACCGTTGTTGGAATTTGAACTTGAAGTCGATTCTTGATTTCTTGACTTTTTGGCTCGAGTTTGCTGCTTCAACACAGAACTTATCATCGATTGACTGCGTTGAATCTTCATCTATAACGCGTTGTCTGGCGTTTGAGCTTCATTGCGACGCGTTGTCCGGCGTCCAGGCTTCATTATGATGCACTGTTCGGCATTTGACACAGTTTATACTCGTACGTCTGCTGGAGTACACACGGTTTAAGCTCTTAAGGAATTGGAGCATGGATCTTATCCCAAGGTCGTTGGATGCTCGAGTCACGAGACCAACTCATAAAGTTGATGCGTCAATGACTCGCATATTTATAGGATTTTTGGCAAATCCTCAGCCATCAACGGGTTTGATGCGCCTTTACCGACTACCGTTTGAGTCGGGCTAGCATGCGGATTGTTTTAAGTCCGTTCCGCATGTGACGTTATGCTAAAAGAGTTAACTCTTTTAGTGCTACGATATTGAATACGTAGACTTCGTCTTTCTCCTGTGAAAAGACTAAACAGCAACGTGTATCAGACGTTGACTTAGGATTTTTGGCAAATCCTCAGCCCTCAACGGATTTGTCATGCTTTTACCGATTACCGTTTGAATCGGGCTTACATGCGGATTGTCTTAAGTCCGTTCCGCATGTGACGTTGTGCTAAAGGAATGAACTCCCTTAGACTTGATGCTACGACTTCGAATACGTAGACTTCGTCTTTCTCACGGGAATAGACTACCCGGCGACGCGTGTTAGGCGCTGACTTTAGGATTTTTGGCTAACCCCAAGCCTTTAACGGATTTGATTAACCTTTACCGACTACCGTTTGAGTCGGGCTAGCATGCGAATTGTCTAAATCCGTTCCGCATGTAACGTTGTGCTTAGAGACTGAATCCTCTAAGACTTGTTGCTATGACTTTGAATACATAGACTTCGCCGTTGTCATGGGAATAGGCTACCCAGCAACGTGTATTAAACGTTGACTTATCCCTCCTTAGGCTTCGGGATAAAATACCCCAGAATCGAACTCTGGTGTCTTTTTCTACGGGGAAAGACTAAACCGGCGACGCGTGTTAGGCGTCGGCATATCCTTTCTTAGGATTCAGGATGAAATTCCCCATGCGTGTAAGGCATGGATTTTGGTGTTATTAATAACAACCTGTCACAATGTTGAATATGTGAACGGGTGTTCTTTTTAAACGGTTAAGAACTGACCGGCAGCGCGTGTCAGGCGCAGACTTATCCTTGCTTAGGTTTCAGGATAGAATACCCCAGAATCGAACTCTGGTGTCTTTTTGTGCAGAAAAAAGACTAAACCGGCAGCGCGTGTTAGGCGCAGACTTATCCCTGCTTAGGATTCGGGATAAACTTCCTAGGATGAATCCTGAATTCTTCGAAAAGGATTGGTATGGGGAAGGAAGAATTTTATATTCTATTCCCCGAACAAAGAAGGAAAGGAGACTCGAGGTGGGATCTCCACCCCCAGAATCCGGAAAGGTGAAACTAAGAGTGGGATCTCCACTCCGAGAATCAAAAAGATTCGGATAACCCTAACTGTCGGAAGGTTTGATTATCGAACTAAAGATGAATTTCTCGTTTATCGAGAATGAATCGTGGTTTTGGTCCTAACTGTAGGAAGGTTTGACCAAGTGGGAGGTTTGAGGTGACCCTAACTGTAGGAAGGTTTGATCACTCGATTTGAAAGTGGACCTCTCGTTCATTGGAGGAATCGAGAGGGGTTTTTGGTTTTGGTCCTAACTGTAGAAAGGTTTGACCGAATGGAAGGTTTAAGACGATCCTAACTGTAGGAAGGTTTGATCGCTTGATTTGTGGACCTCTCGTTCATTGGGAGAATCGAGAGGGGATTTTGACTGTGGTCCTAACTGTAAGAAGGTTTGACCAATCAGGAACTTTACGTCCAGACTCTAACAGAGAGAGTGTTGAGTGCACAGACACAGTGAGAACTTGAATGGGAGTCCTTATTCATTACATTGCTGTGGTTTTGGGAACTTCCCGTTACATAAATCGTCCACCCCCAGTTTCCTCTGCGGAACTGGTTCGGACATTATTATCAGTTAACTAACCGGGTTATCCTTAAGAATATTAGCTTAATATTCTCCAGGAACTTCCCGTCAAAAGTGGGGAAACAGTTTAGACTCATATACCTATTGGAGTATTAAGAAGCAGTTTATACTCGTATACTTTTCGGAGTGTTGAGAAACAGTTTATACTCGTATACTCTTTGGAGTGTCAGGAAGCAGTTTATACTCTTATACCGGTCGGAGTTTTGCCGTTTTTATTTGGCTTACCTTAGCGTTATAACGCCGGCTTCGACCAAGGTCTGAATGCTATTCCTGAGAGCAAAGCAATCCTTGGTGGGATGAACAACCCTTCTGTGGTATGCACAGTACTTTGGGTCCGTAGTGTTATCAGCTTCCTCCTGATTCGTGATAGGTGGTAGCTTGATCTTGTTGCCTTCGAGGAGCGATTCGAAGATGGTTGGAACGTCTTCGTCCTTGAAGGAATACTCTCTCTGGAGTCTCGGACCCGAAGTCTTCTGCTGCCTTCGGGATTGCTGTTGTGACGCTTGATTAGCACCACCAGCAGCTGCAGGTGCTTTGCCCTTACCACGGGAAGCGAAGTTTGAGTCCAGCAGATTAACCGTCGGTTGGTTCCTTTCGGCCTTCTTCCTTTTAAGGAAGCGTTCGGCTTGTTCACCGCGCACCTTCAGATCCTTCCAAGTGTCAGACGGTGCTGTCCCCATTGCCTCCAATACGTCCAATGCGAGGTTGTTGTGGCAAGTCTGGAGAATGAATTCCTCGGTGATCGGGTCCCGGCAATTCATCGCCTTGTTCCGGAACCTTTTGACGAAGGTGTCGACTAACTCCCCGTCTTTTTGTTTCTCGTCGAGCAACGATCCGATAGAGATCTCGGTGTCGTCGTCGAAGAAATTTGCAAGGAACTTCGTCTCCATGTCATCCCAGCTGTTCACGCTTCCTGGCTTGAGGCGACGATACCAATCGAAGGCAGCTCCGCGAAGAGTGCCGACGAATGACCGCACCATCAGAGGCTCGTTCCCAGAGATAGCACCCAGGTGCGATTTGAAATAAATCAAATGCTGGGTGGGGGAACCCCTTCCATCGAACGGCGTGAAGTTGATTAGACTAAACTTCGCCGGATAGGGGATTGATTCCCATTCCCTCGGGTATGGACAAGGAATGCCCGTTTTCTTTACCTCTTGAGCAGACAGCAACGTATTGATTTTACTCTCGAGGCTTTTGATCTTCAAGTCTTCACTTGTATCCCCGTTGGCATCCTCACTACCACCCCCTGCATTGATGGGAGGGTTATTGGCATTGTGAGCTTCATCCCCATCCGCGTGCTCCTTTTCCTGAGCAACCTGGTTACGGTGGCTTGGTTCACCTTGTTGGTTCCTGAATGCTTGGATTTGCTGTTCATGCATCTCTCTCATCTGCTGCATGGCCGTCTCCATCTCGAATTTAAAACTTTCTTTCTGCTTAGCCAAAGCGTCTTCAAGCATTTTGGCCATTTCTTCCGCGCCTATCATGAATGACTCGCGGGGTTGTCCTTCGCTGGACACTGTATTGTCCGATGCGACAGCAGAGCAGGAATCCGATTCTTCATCTTCCGAAGGCAATCTTATCCGAACCCTACCATAAGTTCCTCGTGCGATGGCTCCGGACTGCAGACGGGTTACACGCCGGGACGCTTCCAGAAACGATTTGAGATCAATCTGTGTCGATGTCTCTTTGCTGGTCATGTTGGCGGTGACCTTCGGAAATTCTCCATCCTTAACCACTGTTCTTCTTTGCCGGAAGCGCCTATGCCTTGGTTTTGGCGTTTCGGTGCCGAGCCTTTCGAACACTGAAATTCTCTCGGGGACTCCCTTGATGCAGTTGCATTGAGACAGTACTACCCGAATGAGCTTGGCACATGGGCACTGAGTTTCGAGCCCTTGAGGGCTTCTTTTTCTTGTTTTGTTCGTACCCCCAGCACGATAGTACAACTCGTCCATTTGATCGGAGTAACCTATCGCGTGTTGGCATGATTTCCCAGGTATAACGTTATCATCCTCGGATGACAACGTTTCCTTCTGAGAGCAAACTGCCTTATTTGGACTTCCGAGAGTCACTCGCCTCGAAACACGCCTTTGTAGACATGAATTCTCAGCGGGCTCCCGAACTTCGATGCGCAAGGTAGTGCGCTTGGGTGCCGTAAACTCTTTGTCATGTTGAGGGTTGTGTCGACCCCCAGCATGTTGATTAGTTCGGAGCCTCTTCATCGGGCCCGAGCGTTCATGGACTTCGTTGCGCTCGTCGGGAATTGGACCGAGGCGCTCCAAGATTGACCTCCTTCCTCGGGATGGTTCGGGAGGTTGAACTCGTTTTGAAGGCTGTAAAGGTCGATCCTCGGCCTGACTCACCACTTTGGACTTTGGCCTCCATATTTTGTGAGTTAGTGGTGATTTCTTGGCTACTCCATTCTGCCACCTTCTACGGGCTTCTTGAACTTGAGCTCGTGCTTGTGCTGAGAGTGCGCGGCGCTTCTGAATGCGATCCTCCAGCGTTGAACGGTTCCGTTTGACACGGATCCATTCGTTCGTTGGTGGCTTGGAGGAGTTGCCATTCATTGGTTGTTGAGGTCGTTCGCCTCTTCTGTTCTTCAGATCCGTGTTGTAACGGATCCCGTCCACAGATTCCATTGCCTTTGCGATTTGTTTCGCAAGGCGCTGACGTTGCCTTTGGCGGGCTCTCTTTGAGAGAGTCACTACGCCCTCGGCAACGGAAGATTCGGCCAGAGCAGATCTGACCTGGTTGGAAGGAGAGATCTCACCCGATGCAGCTTCGGCATCAAACGGGGCGAGATCTTCGTTGGCAGCTTCAACTTCTTCGTACCAACGAAGTTTTCTCTTGGAAGAGAGCTTTGGAGACTTGGACTTGCGAGGGGAGGTGGATTCGGACGAGGATGACAGATACTCCTCGAACTTTTGTTGGTCGAATTCGTACTCGACCTCCTCCTCGACCGGGATCGGGATCCGCGGCTGCGACGCGACAGCTTCGGCAGTAAAGCTGTTGGCTCCCACTGTGGTCGCCAGATTGTTCGCGGGAAAAATCGTAGCTTTCTTCATTGTTGATATCATTGCTATCTCAGTTAACAACTTTATGCGTTACAAAGATCCGGTCTTTTTATAAGATCCGGTTACAATGAAAAATCAAAGAAAACAAAGTAAAGATTACAATTTTCCTTATTTGTCGAACTAATCGCGAGCTCCTGTTTTGCGGTCGCTCGCTTTGGTGGGTTCTTTGCCTGCGCCGGGGTTATTTGCCGTGGACCACCGCGTGATCTCGATCCGGTCGGATCTACACGATATGACGGGTAATATTCCACCAAGGGAATAATAGCCGGGAGGGATTGTTTCACCAAGGAAACAACCGCTCGAATCTCGGGATCTAAGAACCAAGCTTAGATCCGGAGTGTGATCGTGTAGATCTCAAATCCAATCCTCTCGAACTCCTGCCTTATTTGGCGTTGGTGATCGCCGAGCACCGGATCTGAAAATCCCAGTCTCCAAGCCTTCAAAGTTGTGATCTTTTTTTTAGATCTGAGTCTTCAATCCAGCAGGGCTTCGCCTCTCTCCAAAATTTCCAACCTCCGAAACAAATGAGCACAAGGCCTATTTATAGGCACTCAGAACTGTGCATTTGCACAGTTCTGAGCCTAGCCACCCATGGGTGGCTCGGCCTTGGCCGAGCCACCTCAGGGTGGCTCGGCCTTGGCCGAGCCACCCTGGGGTGGCTCGGCTTTGGCCGAGCCACCTCAGGGTGGCTCGGCCTTGGCCGAGCCACCCTGGGGTGGCTCGGCCACCGAGCCACCTCAGGGTGGCTCGGCTTGGGCCGAGCCACCCTGGGGTGGTTCGGTTTCGGCCGAGTCCCCGGGTGTTTGTCCGTTTCGTCCTTTGTTTCCGGTTCGGTGGCTCGGTTTCGGCCGAGTCCCCGGGTGTTTGGGCTTGTGTTCGTTTCGTGGTTCGGATTCCGTCATTCGGGTTCGATTATTCGTGATTTGATTTAGACTTCGACTCGGTTGGAGGTGGCTCGGCCTTGGCCGAGCCACCCTGAGGTGGCTCGGCCTTGGCCGAGCCACCTTGGGGTGGCTCGGTTCAAAGCCGAGTCCCCCGGGGTTTGGGCTTGTGTTCGTTTCGTGGTTCGGATTCCGTCATTCGGGTTCGATTATTCGTGATTTGATTTAGACTTCGACTCGGTTGTGTGGTTGACTTGTTCGGATTCGATTTGTTGATCCGATTCCTGATTAGGCAGTAAGTCCACTTCTGAGTTCAAGTCCGAAGCTTGATTTCGATTCGATCACGATTCGTCCGAGTCTGTATTTGGTTGAATGACTCATTGATGAATCAACCCGTTGGCTTGATTCCGCACGTGAGTGGATCCATTCCATTGTTTACGTGCGGTTCATCGGCTTCGTAGCCTTGTTATCCCGCTTCGTCGCGTGTCGTTTGGCTTCGGTGTTGCGGATTAACGATCTTGTTTGGATACGTCGCCTGATGGTTCGTTCTGTCGAATCGGCATCGTCGAGCTGTGTAACGGGACCTATAGGCAATTTTATACGCCTACACACCTGAATTGACATTGATAAAAGGCATATCTAGCAAAGAAACACTGACCGAGTTCCCCTCGAAGAACATATTAAACAATTATGTTCTAATTTAAAAAAATATTCTTCATGAAAGATACAAGAAAATTTAGTAACTACTTATAAATTTTGTACTTTATTCTAAAAATACCGAAGGAATCATAAACTTATATAAAATTAAATATAAATAATATTGCAATAAAAACTAAAGTGAAGCCATTTATCAACTATATTGCGAGATATAATAAACTAGATAAGATGAAGAAAATCACTATAATGGATAAAAAGTATGCACATGATACTTAGTTACCATAACGTAAGTGAAAAAAATTAAAATTGATTTTTTTAAATAGTGGCACGACTCTGCAAGTAACCTTATCTGGGGATATGACTACCAACGAAGGATCAATTTTTAAGAACACAATCAAATATAAGCATGTAATAGTATTGTTAGATTTCAAGATCTTTAAATATGAAGGTAACATATTTTACAACTAAAATTCTTATTAAAGACCACTAAACATAAAATTCATCTTATATGTGTCTCAATTTTGTATGAAAGATATGCATGTCATTATAAATTGTGTTAATAATATATCAATCCAAAGATATAACTTATTGAAGAAATAAAAGATAGATAAGCAAACCAAGCAAACATCCATATAACACGTAAAAGAAAAAATATTACACTTTAAAGCTAATATGTAGGGCTCATTCAGAACAAGCTGCTAAAACAAAAGCATCTCCATCAAGGCTCTTTATAAATACAACACAAATTTAAATTATTGAATATTTTATAAAACAGCTTAATTTTCTGAGTAAAATCAGGAAGCTTTAGAATGGATTTTCTGAAGTGTACTAGAGTTAGCATTAATATTTTTTAATGGTTTTTTCTGAAGTCTATCAATGATTAGAAACAAAATTTATATTCTCTTTAGTTTCATTCTAGCCCACTTTTAATTAATCATATTGACTTATTGGTTTTAATTATCCATCATTCCTTTATAACGTTATTTTTTTCAAGTGTTTTTTACTTTTACAACATTATACCTTCTCAAGTCAAGCTTGGTTTCATGTCGATCCAAATAACGCGAAAATTCAAATTAGTTTTGGATTACAATTATTTCTTATCAATTCAACTATTAACATGAAAAATTTAAATTTGGTGTATCCCATTCAAACAAACATTAAATAAAATAAATAATCACAATAGTAAAGTTTAAAAACATGAGTGAGCAAAAACAATCAAAGTGGAACTGAAGAACAAAATTTAGTAAAGAAATAAATCAAAAATACTTAATCATAATATTTAACCACGTGCATAAAACCTAGTTTCAAAAGAAATGTGCCATTATCTCAACTTTTACTCAATAGTCATTCTAATTGATCATAGTAAATGCTATTAAGAAAAATCTCTTATATTTAAAATAAATATAACTGAAATAATCAAACTGATGATAGATTTAAATTTTTTTCTGATCTTACCTTGTACGTGCATATGCACGTGTGCGACAATCTAATCCAGATAACAGATTCGAAATACATTTCCTCCTATAAGGGGCCGTTTGGTTCATGGGAAGGGCATTGGGCTTTGGGCTTTGGGCAGAAAGCCTGCCAAAGTGCCAGTTTTGACAGGCTTTCTGTCCAAAACACCTCTTTTAAAGATATTTTGGGCAGAAAACCTGTCAAAACTGGCACTTTAACAGGCTTTCTACCCAAAGCTCAATGCCTTTCCATGAACCAAAACGGACCCTAAATATAACAACCAAATATTTATCTATTGAGACATTTGCCGTCATTTAAGACCTTGAGCAGCAAGGAGTTCATGCGGACCCAAGCCTCCCACACCCGAGGAAAAAAAGAAGAAGGAAGTTTCTTTATTCTTAGCGTGGGGCCCACGCAACCCCATCCAACGTGTCAGCATCCAGTCCAACCAAGCCACAACCAACGGTCGGATCCCATCTCTTTCCGCAACCGTCCGATCCGTCAATCCAACGGCCACAGCAGAAACCCTAATCTATCCCCTCGCGATCTCCCACTCTCTTTCACTATAAATAACCTAAACGAGGCCCATTTCCAAAACCCTCCCTCGATCTCCCTCTGCTGTCGCCTCTACTTGCAGCTCGAGCAAGGGTTTGATCGTTTCAATGTGAGATTTCTCTCCTCTTTCTTCAATTTTATTGTAGATCTTGTAATTAGCTCCATTTTAAGCTCGGTTTGATGTTGATCACGTTGAAATTAGTCAGATCTGAGCTGTGTAGGATTTTATCTTTGTTTTAGTAGGAAAATTTGATGTTGAGGATGATTATTTACGTTGGAACTTTAGATTATGATGTTTTACTGTTAGTTTTTGCCATGGATCTAAAGTTTCTTGATGAATAGCTTGTTAGGCTGCCGATTGATATTTTGCGTGTAGGGGTTTAAAGTAAGGGTAAAGTTTCTTATGTGGAACCTAAAATTTGTATTTTTATCTTCGTTGGATTTTTGAAAATTGAAATTTCTGGATAGGAAGATTAAATTCATTTTAAAACTATTTTCTGGCATTTTTTAATGGAAATGAAATAGTTTTTGTTGAAATTGTACGGTAGAATATGTAAAAAATCAACTGTTTATGTCTTTTTTGCATGAGAATTGAATTAGTGCTAGTAAACCCATCTATAATTTTTCAGGGGTATGTTTTTGGCTATTGAAGTTAGTTACTATTGAAAACTCGTTTGTGTTGCTTTTATAAAACTACAGAAATTTTATTTGCTAAATTACTCTAATATTCCGAGTGATTTGTTAATGAGAAGTTCAAATTGAAAATATTAAATAGTCTTCAAATGATAGATCCCCTTATAATATACTTTATGTAGATAATTACTACATATCAATTAGTTTTTCATGATGTAGAAGAAGGGTATACTTGCCTTTTTACCTGTAGTTTTATCTCAATAGCTAGATATGCGTTCAAAATGTTATCTTTAAATCATTCTTTGCATTGATAATTTGCCTAGTGGCTATTGCGCATTTAGCTGTCACTTTTGCCTCTTCTTTCAGCTACTAGAGACATTATGCAACTCTTGTTGGCTTTGTTCTGGGGGCATACATGGATGTTGTTATTTAGGGAGTTTTCATATCCTGAGTTACTTTTATTATCTTGGGATTTCCTTCTCTCATACATTTTGAATGACTTGACACCTTTCATTAGGCACATTTCCCCTAATATGTGATTTTAACAAATTGAAAATAGAAATAAGGAACTGAAAAAGCCTGAGATTGAACATGACATGCTTTCCAAGTCCCTTCTTGCTATAGTGGGATTCATCAATGTAGTTGTTAACAGGAATGAGGTCAATGTATTCTATCATATAGTTTTCTTTGAAGGTTCGGCTTTTTCAAAGAAATCTGTATATCATAATTGTCTTGTGTTTTAGCACTTAATATTGCTTCCACCTAAGATATACTCTATATTCATAAAAAAACTACTTGATTATTGTACGATTGTGATATTTTGTATCAACGGATTTTTTGACAACTTTAGTGAGCAACTATCCTGTATCTGGTAATTTTGATTGGTTTTTGGTTTAAGGTAGGTGTCTTTATTATCATTTTTTATATAGCATGTTTTATCCCTAAAGTGGAATATGGTGCTTAATAATTGGTCTAGAACTATGTTTAGTTCATCCTCTATTAGGGTTTGTGAGACTACATAATAAATAATTACCAATGATCGATCTTTTGTTGGTGTCTGCTATCTTGAAGCTGTTCTATTTTTAAGTTATAATTGCATCTTTTATTACCATGTGGCGATTTCATATCATAGAATGTGCAGTATATGCTATATATGTAATCTTGTACCTGTGTTAAACATATCTTTTACAATCTTTCAGTCACCATGGGTAAGGAGAAGATTCATATCAGCATTGTGGTCATTGGACATGTCGACTCTGGTAAGTCGACCACCACTGGCCATCTCATCTACAAGCTAGGTGGTATCGACAAGCGTGTGATTGAAAGGTTTGAGAAGGAGGCTGCTGAAATGAACAAGAGGTCATTCAAGTACGCCTGGGTTCTTGACAAGCTGAAGGCAGAGCGTGAGCGTGGTATTACCATTGATATTGCTCTCTGGAAGTTTGAAACCACCAAGTACTACTGCACGGTTATTGATGCTCCTGGACATCGTGACTTTATCAAGAACATGATTACGGGTACCTCACAGGCTGACTGTGCTGTCCTCATCATTGACTCCACAACTGGTGGTTTTGAAGCCGGTATCTCTAAGGATGGACAGACCCGTGAGCATGCTCTTCTTGCTTTCACCCTTGGTGTGAAGCAAATGATTTGTTGCTGTAACAAGGTAAAACACATTGATTTCAGCTTGATACCCATTATCTGTGATTGTACACTTATTAAACGTATTCTTGCTTGCTCGCAGTCAGCAGTATCTTTGTGTTTCTTATTTTAACTTCTTTTATAGTATCATGTTTTTAGTATTATAAAATTATGTGATAGATGCGCAATTTTATGTTTTGCTCTGATCTTTCCTGTTTTATTTCTCCTTGTGTTTGCATTAAATGTCAGTTCCATGTGATCTCCTGTTTCCTTCATGTCAATTCTTACTTCTGTAATGTTCTTTTTGCTAATCTTCATATATTCTCTTTTTTAAACCTCTACATTTACGTGTTCACGTTTTCCTCCTAATGTTAGTGCTTAGTCAGTTTTCTACTTGTTTTCAAGTTCTAAATTTTGAAATATGTAATCATATTTGAAAATTTTCCATGTAAATAAATTTTTTACCTTTTAGATGATACTATTGCTACTGCTTTTCTGTAGTATCAGCTTCTAAAATGTCCTTTTTATTTATAAATAAAAGTTGACTTTATACACTAGTGTAATTACTATTGCATTTCCTATATTATGTACTTTCATATTGTTCTGTTTAATTTTTTAATTGTTATCCTACATTTAACCTTTTGATGGGTAATTAAAGGAAATGATACGAAGTTCTGTGATATATCATGTGATTCTAGTCATGTGTTCTGTGTTTCATCTCAACATATTACGGAAAGGAACTTGTGAATTTGCTAGATATAATATAATACTTTATATCTTAATGTCTTTACTGGATTCTCTGTGTCTTAATATTTTTTTCTTGTCCTTTAGATGGATGCCACCACACCCAAGTACTCCAAGGCCAGGTACGAAGAAATTGTCAAGGAAGTCTCCTCGTATCTCAAGAAGGTCGGTTACAACCCTGACAAGATCCCCTTTGTTCCCATCTCTGGTTTCGAAGGTGATAACATGATTGAGAGATCCACAAACCTCGACTGGTACAAGGGGCCAACCCTCCTCGAAGCTCTGGACCAGGTCAATGAGCCCAAGAGGCCCTCCGACAAGCCCCTCCGTCTCCCCCTCCAGGATGTGTACAAGATCGGTGGTATCGGTACTGTCCCTGTGGGCCGAGTTGAAACTGGTGTCCTTAAACCCGGTATGGTCGTCACCTTTGGTCCCACTGGATTGACTACTGAGGTCAAGTCTGTTGAAATGCACCACGAAGCTCTTCAGGAGGCTCTACCCGGTGACAATGTTGGATTCAATGTCAAGAACGTTGCAGTCAAAGATCTCAAGCGTGGATTCGTTGCCTCCAACTCTAAAGATGACCCAGCAAAGGAAGCTGCTAACTTCACTTCGCAGGTTATCATCATGAACCACCCGGGTCAGATTGGAAATGGATATGCACCAGTGCTCGATTGCCACACGTCCCACATTGCTGTTAAGTTCTCTGAGATTCTCACCAAGGTTGATAGGCGATCGGGTAAGGAGCTCGAGAAGGAGCCCAAGTTCCTGAAGAACGGTGACGCCGGTTTTGTCAAGATGATTCCGACCAAGCCCATGGTGGTCGAGACTTTCGCCCAGTACCCGCCTCTTGGGCGTTTTGCTGTGAGGGACATGAGGCAGACCGTTGCTGTCGGGGTTATCAAGAGTGTCGAGAAGAAGGATCCCACGGGCGCTAAGGTCACCAAGGCTGCTGCCAAGAAGAAGTGAGAGCCTTGTCGTAGAGAAGCTTGATGTCGCTGCTGTGTGTCTGTTGTTTTCCTGCTTTCTTCGGTCTCTCTGGGTTTGCATTGCATAACTGGGTTTCTTGACTGGAGATGGGCAGAGTTCATTTTTGGTTTCAATTGGCCAGTTTTGTGAGGTGAGTTCCAGGTTTTTTTCTAGATGAAGTTAAAATTTTAGCCTACAGAACAATGTTTAATTTGGATGTTATTGGACATGTTTGTCATAATTTTGCTACATTTTGTTGTTTAAATGGATTGCTATTTGTGCTCTGTGATCGTTTCTATTGCTCTTCAATTCGTTTGTGTTTGTGGTTGTGCTTTACATCTCGGGCTGTCTTAGATGCTGCCTTAACTGTTTGTGCTTTTCATCTCACGTTGGGCTTTGTGACTGGTGGTTTATTTTCCCTTTGGGTTGGTTTGATTTAATTCCAAGCAGAAAACCTTAGGTCGGAGTGCAAGGTCATTTTAAAGTTTTAAAGTGTGAGAATTGGTTTTGAGTATAGAATCTCACGTTATTTCTTTTACTGAATGATTTGGGTGGAAAATGGGTGCAAATCTGTACCACTTAATCCCTTCACCACTTTGTAGGAATGTACATCTCAGTTGGAAAAAAAGGAGTTGATTAGGAAATTGTATTAATTATATTCTGGTAATTTGAGTTGTGATGTAATTATACTGGTGACCCCTAGCAGTGGGTGGTGTATGGCGTAGTCCGGACGAAAAATAAAGATGGTCTAAAAAACAATTTTAAAAAAACAACAACATAAGAGTGCTTTGATTAGATATTGATAAAAAAAACAAAGTTGTATCGTATCATTCGCATTCAAAATATGAGATACATCATAAACGAGTAGTGAAGAACCGAACCCCTAAAAAATCCCCTAAAAACCTAAGAAAAAACCAGTTTGTTTTAAGTAGATGGAAAAAAAATTCTCACCTTTAGAGAATGGCTGAGAAAGTTATTTGTTTACCCCCCTAATCTACGTCTCCCTCGAAGTAGCACTCTGGCATTGGTAATCTCGTCATCAATATGGTCAAATCTTGCATTGATGGTTGCTTTGGGTTCTATTTGAGGAGGCTGAGAGAGAGAGAGAGAGAGAGAGAGAGAGAGAGAGCCTTTAAAAGAACGATGAGAGAAAGGTTGAGAGAGAGGGGTGAGAGAGATGGAAAGAGAGAGAGGGATGAGCTTTTAGGCCCCGTTTGGCAAAGGGTTAATGAAGTGGGGTTAAAGAGATGGATTAATGTACTTAGCCCATTTGATAATCCGAAGAACTAAATTATTAACCCGTTAAATAAATTTTATTTTAGCCCTTATGATCAGTTTTAGTGTTTGGGAATAACAATAATTTTGACTATTTTCTTTATAATTAGAAGGGTTAACTCTTATTCCATCTAAATAGGAGTATTAGTAAACCCCTCATTTTGAGGGGTTAACTCATTTTAACCCCTTTAGAGGGGTTAAGTTAACCCTTCTATATTTTTTATGTTTGGCAAATTATGGAGGGTTAACTCACTTTAACCCTTATATAGATTTGTTGTGTTTGGCAGGTTAAGAAGGGATTAAGTCTCCTTAACCCCTCACTTAACCCTTTGCCAAACGGTACCTTAAAGAATGATGATGAGAGAGAGGCTGAGAGAGAGGGGTGAGAGAGATTATCAGTTATCTCCCAAAAGAGTGATGAGTCTTTAGAGAGGCTGTGAGAGAGAGAGAGCCTTCAAGAGGGGGGATAAAAAGTTAAACACATATCCTATGCAGCAATATATTAATTTTTTGACGGGTACTATGCAACATGATAAAAATTTTTTTTCACTAGCTGCCCAGAGCAAGCCTTGAACAGCTAGGCCTCTGACCCCTAGAGTTTGCTATCTACACGATAATTATGAGATTCTCGAGATTAATAAGAGCAAGGGCAGCAAGCTCCTTGCGTCCCCTCTCAAGGCCTATGTGGCGGTGGGAGAGTTTGCAAGCCCTCCAGCAAGCTCCCAAGGAGCTCCCAAGCCATCTCCTTAGGCTGACGTGGACATTGAGAGCTTGGGAGCTCCCAAGCGCTCCACAAATTTGTGGAGCGCTTGGGAGCTCCCAAGCTGTGCAAGATTTACAAAACCACCCCCCCACAAAAACACAATTGCAGAGTGATCAAAATCTGCCCAAAAAAAGAAGCAAAAAATCCAACTTTTCCAAAAGGAAGAATGCTCGATTAATCAAAATAGTGACTTTGACCGGTTCTAACCTGATAGACCATCTCCGATCGGCAAGTCCCCTCTCCGATCGGCAAGTCCTCGGCAAAATAGAGACTTTGACACGGGAGATGAAGAGACGTGGATTTGATTCAACGGGAGATGAAGAGGTCTCAAGGTCTGGGTTTGGGGTTGGGGATATGAAGAGGTCTCTTTTGAGATGAGGGGAGATAAGAAGGGGCTTGGTATTCCTGATGAGAATTTTAAGTGGCTCAGTCTCTTTTGTTTGTTTTTTTAATGATTTAATGAAATAGAATAGATACAAAGATCTGATAAATGAAATAAATGAGCAATTAGAGTTGAAAAATGACCGTTAAGTAATGGGTAAAATATTAAAATAGAAGAGGGTTTTTTTGATATTGGTGGAGCTCCTAACTAGGAGCTTGTTGGAGCTCCATAAAAGAAGGAGGGCCTCCCAAGGCTTATTTTTTTAAATTTTTTTATTCTAAAATGCTTGAGAGCTCTTGAGAGCTTGGTGACTAGGACTTCCAACTAGGAGCTTGATGCACTTGCTCTAATTGTGAGATGGATAATTATAGTTACACAGATAATTTCTGGTGTGCTTCAAGTTCATCATATAAGTACAACTAATAATCTATGGATCATTCATGTTGATGTAAGGATCCTAGGTTCACCTGTGTAATTAAAGGATATCTCTGGTATCATAATGTAATTTAATCCTAAGATTTTTCTAAATTTTGCGACTCTTTTTTCACTAGGGTGTAAAGGGATTGAATTGAATACTGCAAAATTTGTTTTCTGCCCTATTTGTAAAATTCGATTTAAATACGAAAACAGAGTGCAATTTTGGATACTCTAGGGTTTGCAATGTTACACGCATGATTTCAAATTTCTCCAAATTACTTCTTAAATTCATTTTTCACACGTTTCCGTCTTTCCGCTCTTCGCAGGCTCGTACTCTCAGCATTCGCAGCTTATGCACGTTTCCATCTTTGAATTTGATTCCTGTCTGTCTTAAAAACGCCTTAGAAAGTATGCAATCAGTTAAATATGCCACGTCATTTATATATCCATTCCAATTAACTATTGACACGTGGTCAATCTCAGCCCGGTCAGCTAGATTCCCCGACGAGCAACTACCTTTTTAGTTTTAGCAATTTGACTTCCTTTCCTTATAAAAAACACTTCGACGAAAGGATTGAGGTGCTCTTTAATTAGGTGGCAATTAAAGACGGTCCAATTTTTTTAATTGTTATAGTCCATCTTAATTTCAATGGTTGAGGTCCTGCTACATAAAGTTTTCACTATCACAAATAGTAGTTTTCACTATAATGATTTTCATGTTTAATAGTTGTTTTCAACGTCATGGTGGTTTTCATGATCACAAGAAAAATATTACGTGGCGTGTTCTCACCTATTGGAAGCGATGTAGATGATAATGGTTAAGAGCAGGGGAGGATTTACATACAGTCCAGGGGGGCCACGGCCCCCCTAAAAATTGGGGGAAAAAATTAGGGTGTTCTATTCCTCAAGCCCCCTCAAAATTTTGGGGGGAAAATTAGGGTGCTCTATTCCTAATTTGGGAAAAAAATTAGTTTGTGAATATTAATTATTTAAGGGTTTTTATGTATATATTAATAGTAAATATATTACCATGAGTAGCAACAAGATTAATAAAGGGGGTTTCATTGAAATTGAAAATTTATGGAGAGATATTTAGCGAATGGGCAGAATGAGCTCGTGGTCATCAAGACATCACCATTGGGCATCATTATCGATTAGACTTTTTTTATGTCGCGATCGATTCACAAATGCAAGAAATTAATGTGCGTTTTAGTGAAGATGCGACAGAATTGTTCATGCTTAGTTCTGCCTTAAATCCTCAAAATGCATCTGAGGCTTTGAGAATACAAGATATATGCAAATTGGTTGGCAAGTTTTATGCACAAGATTTTACAAGTAAAGAAAAAGAGAGTTTGAAGATGCAACTGAAACATTATGAGCATAATGTAGTCAAAGGGTCAGACTTCAAAACTCTTTCAACCATTTCTGAGTTGGGTCAATGGTTGGTAAAGACTAATAAATCTGCTACATACGACCTCATTTCTAGAGTGATCGTACTTGTGCTTACTCTTCCAGTTTCTACCGCTACTGCAGAACAATCATTCTCAGCTATAAATATCGTCAAGACTAGACTTCGAAGCAAAATGGAGGATGCTTTCCTCTCCGACACATTAATTGTGTTTATTGAAAGAGAAATTGCTAAAAGTCTAAGCATTGATGCTATCATTGAAGGCTTTGAAAATTTTAAGGAACGTCGAATTCCTTTTAGTTAGAGAAATTTTAGTTATAAAAAAATAGATGATGCTTATTTGATAATTTTTTATATAATATTTATCTTCCTCTTTTGAAATATTTTGGAGATATTGATGTTAGCTATTCTACTCGTTTTATGTGGGTTGTGGTATATCTCTTGTGAATAAAATTACATTAAGAAATTTTTTTATCTATCTTTTGTACGCGGCCCCCCCCAGAACTAAAATCCTGGATCCGCCCCTGGTTAAGAGAATTGGACTCTCTTTAATTACCACCTAACTGAGGAGGATCCGAGTTCCTAACGAAAGTTGCGTACAGATCTCAAGACCATCCATTTATATTTATTTGAGGGTTTTTCTCCGCACTTTTGAATGGAAGCTTCGTAGTTATGTACTTTTCTGTATTTTGCCTCAAGTATAGGTTTGTTATTAATTTAATTTGGGGAAAATATGTCTACGCCGCAAAAATAAAAAGCTATAGTGACCCAGCCCCTCAATGTTTTTCCTATGTGCTTTAACCCCAAAAACCCTAAAAATTTGGTCTGACCCCTTTTCACACTCTCCCATGAATTCCTTCCAAAAGATTCCGAAAATACCCCTTCCCCTTTTCTTCTTCTTCTTCTTCTCCTCTGTGTCTTTCTCCTCCTCCCCCTAACTGCTCATTTCTCCTCTTCTTCTCTCCTCCTCCTCTCCCCTAACCCTACATTCCCCCAAAAACTATACCCCTTAACCCTTCCCCTAAAAACTAACGTGCCTCTCTCTCCCCTCTCTCTTCTCTTGCTTAGACTCGTGTAAGCTCAAGAGAACCCCAAAAAACCCTAGATCTGAACTCAACCCTCCACAAGATCCCTCAAAAGTTGTTTATCGTCGACGTCCCTCGAATCCGACGACAAAGGATGATCTTTGAGAATCATTCGCCTCTTCCTCTGCATCGTTATAGCCCACCGTCGGTTCTTCTTCTCCGACATCCTCCACATCTGAGGATGAGGACAGTGACGAGGCAATGGTGAACCTGTTGTGCATGAAAAGTCAAAACCACTTTTTTGAATGTGATGGGTTGTGTCTCGGAGGCCAGGGAGGCCGATGAATTGAGGGAAATGGTGAGAAGGAAGAGGCTCGATGAGGATGTTTGTTTTAAGAATGCGATGATAGGGATGTATTCTAGGTGTGGGAGGGTGGGGTTTGCGAGGATGGTCTTTGATGGGATGGTGGAGAAGGATTTGGTGTTGTGAAGTTCGATGATTGAGGGGTATGGGAGGGCCGATTTGTATTTTGAAGCGTTGGGGGTTTTTAAGGAGATGAGGGTTAGCATGATCACTATCGACTATGTGGCTTTACTTGGTCTGATCGGAGCTTGTGCAAAATCGACTCTGGGGGCACTTAGGCATGCTCAATTTGAAAGACCCTAGAGGGGGAGGGGGTGAATAAGGTTTATGCTAATTTAATCCGATTTAATACCAATTAAAAACTTATTAACATTTATATCCTAGCAAGTATGATATACAACAAGTATATACAAGGATAAGCAATTATCACAAGGGTGAAATAAACATAAACGAGGTAAACAAAATAGTGGGCAATATGAACAAAAAGCAATTGACAATGACGATATAAGATGAACACAAAAATAAGTGCACCAATGACAAACACAAATAAGCGATATGATCACGGAGTTCAGTCAACCACTTGACCTACGTCTCCGCTCCTCACCTCGAGGAGATCTCCACTATCACAACCGGGTTTTCGACGTCACCCGAATAACGTTTACACATCACAATCTTGGTTTTCTAGCTCACCGAAAACTCTCTCAATTCACTCTTGCAATCACACTCTACACCCTCTAAGTGTTAGTCTCTAGCCCGTATTCTTCCTCAAGTGCTTAGATTTACCACCTCTCACTAGGCTTTACTACCGACGCCACTCCTCTTGGAACTGACCCCGTCTCTCACCATACACTCCTCTCGGTGTACAAGTGTATTACAAAGTGATCTCACAATTAAAGCTCGATACAACAAAGTTTGTTCTCTATAATGGATGAGAACAAATTGTAACACTACTGGATTCACGACCTTTAGCGACGGACAATTATGTCGCTAAAGGTCTAAATTCTGTCCCTATAACTTTTAGTGAGGAAAAAAAAACAAATTCCGTCGCTAAAGGTCCGTTTGTACATTGAGGGTCCCTAATTGCACCTTTAGCGATGAAATTTCTATCGCTAATTGTCAGCGACGAGGTATTAGCGACAGATTTTCCATTGCCGTATTTTTTTTAAAAAATAAAAAAGTATTAGCGACGGATATTTCCGTCGCCAAAAATAATATTAGGGACATAATATTCGTCGCTAAATGTTTTATTTATTTTTTTAATTTTGTTTTTGTGTCCGTTTTCCGTCGATAAAACTATTTTTAACAATGGATATTCCGTCGCTAAAGTTTTAATTTTTTTATTTTTTTTCATGTACGTTCTCTGTTGCTAAATATATATTTAGCGACGGATTTTCCGTCGCTAAAAATGATAGATATTTTTAAAAAAAATTTGAATATAAAAAAAACACTGTACAATATCGATAATAAATTTAAAACCCATGTTCAATTAGCAGTATAATATTCAATCCCACACATATATCACACATATATTTTAATAAAAAAATAAAAGTATCCGGACATATTCATAATAAATATTATTTATACAACACATGAAATTGTTTTCAAAGTTGAGTTAATTACAATCAATCAAACCTGATCATCTCCATCATCCTTATTACCAGCTGCACTATGACTACCCCCGGCTGCACCTTGTGTAGAAGTCTCGGCTTACAAATATAAATCAAATGTTAACAATGGTGTGTAACCGTTAACAAGAGTGTGCAAATATAAATATAATTCTCCCAACACCACAACACAACACAACACCACACCACAACACAACAGAACACAACACCACACCACACCACAATACAATACAGCACAACATCACACCACAACACAACATAACAACAACAATAACAACACCACCACCACCACCACAAATCCCCCAACCCCACCCACCAACCAACCACACTAACCAACCAACCCACCAATCAATACCATCACCACTATGAACGCACGCACCATCAACACCACCATCACATAAAAACATTATAAGTATATATTTTGGGCTTTGTGTTAGGGTTAGAGTTAGGGTTTGTGTGTAATAATTTGTATCAATGTGTATCGGTGTGTATGATATCATTTAGTCACGAAGAAAATTCATAACTAAGTAAGAATTGTATATTTAATTCATTTAATTAAAAAAAATAAAGTATATATATTACCTGATTCGACATAAACCGTCTCCTATATGCCTCCTGAGGCAGAGTCGACATAAACTGTGTGAACTCCAATTCTCTCTGCTCCCGGCGCCTCCGTTCTTCCTCCGCAATCCGCTGATATGTTGTTTGATGCGACTGTCAATCTTCAATCACTTTCAACCGCTGCTCCATCGAGTCTTGATATGAACTGCTTCTTGGTGTTCCTGGTGGTGCTGCAGACTCGTAGGTGCTACTAGACTCGTGCGGCCTCTGCTTAGATCCTCTCCACCGGTATCTGTTCTTCCTACTTGGTCCAATGACCGTCTTAATGATGGAGTCCTCCTCCTCTCTACTTAGTCGGGCCGTAGTGCTAGAATCGACCTGAGACTGAGACATTTGCTCCTGTAACTTGACATGTAATTTCTCCTGTGATATATCAAAATAACCCGGGCAAGTCGACTTATTAATGACATATTGTTATGAAATTGAGTATTCAAATGAACTGCTACTTACAGACAGATCCTAGTTCTTCGCTTTCTTCTCTACATCGGCGTAATTCGGGCTCCAGGAAGTCAGAATACGATCTGCAAAATGTCCAAGATATCTCCTTCCCTATTTTATTCAAATATATCATTAACCCATAACACATAAATTATACTCAAAATGATAACTTAAAATCTAATATATTATATACCTCAAGCTCCAATTGATGATAATGCTGGATGAAGGACCTGGAGCCCCCACGATACTCGTAATTGCGAGGTGCGTTGCGGTTCCTCCTTGCTATTTCAGCTTGAGCTTGCAAAACAATGTCAAATCAAAAAATATAGAAATTCAAACAATAAATAAAAATATGTACTTTAATAATACCTAAATTCGTCCTTGTCCCAGTAATCGCAAAGTGCAAAAAAATCTACTCCATCCACGCGCTCGTCAAGATGCTAGAAGCGCTCCGATATTTAACTTGAATTGCATTGCTTCGCTCCGATATTTCCTTCCATCTTCCAATGGATATGATCGTGAATGCTCGATTCCATCCATCATCTAACACATTGTTTGCCTAGAATAAATAAGAAAACACAAACACTAGACTAACAATATTAGTTATAAATTATTTATTAAAACATCATCCAAATAGAAAGACCAACAATCTCGCTCTTTTTTATGATGACAAACAATTTACACAAAGAGTATTTAAAATATACAACAAAGCACAATACTCATAAATATACTCATAATCCACTTGTTTTTCCTCCATTTGCAACATCAAAAATGGGGAAAACAAAAGAGATGAGAGAGCGAAAGCTCCCCCTATAAATATGCATGAGTGAGTATAAAAATAAATAATAGAATAGGGAAGACTCCCCTTATTAAAATGCCTTATAGAATATATACAGTAATGACCAAGGCAAGCATATGTGAGCAAACATGGATATAAAATATGCTAAACATAACTCACATACAAAAGGCCAATGAGAATAAATATGTATATATAACATCATGAAGGGTGTTACGAAGATTTCAAGATGTATATATACAAACCAAAAATTTACCATTCTTGCCCTAAAGAGATAAAATGAGGATCCAAAAAGGCATCATTTAAAAAATATTTATGAAGGAGGATCCATGAAGGAAAATAATCTGCTTATAGGTAGGGGGACAAAGAAACAAAATCAAGAAATGATATTTTCAAAATAAATCATAACAATATATGGATTTATGAAAAAAAAAAGAATGAAGAACATGAGAATCATGAAAAAAAAATTCAAAGGAAAACAAAGCATGAGAACCATGAAAATCATGACAAACATAAAGATCCAAAAGAAAACAAATCACTCATATGAAATCATAAATCAAAATTTAAATCATAATAACATCAAAACAAATTGATATCATTTTTTTTGACAAAAGAAAGGCAAGAGAGGTAACCATATCAAGCTCTAAAGCTTGTTCCAACCCATATAAAGACTTTTAGTGCCCAGTAAACATGATTTAGGAATAAACACCCAATAAATCTGGGGGTTGCTCAAACACAAACCTCTCATGATAATCAAAGCCAAAAGAATGAGAAACATGAAAAACAAAGTCTTGGCATAAAAAAATTTTTATTTTCAAAATTTTCAAAAACTCATTTTCAAAACCAATAAATGAAAAAAAAACACTAAAAATCTTGGTTTAAAGATCAAATTTGTTTTGGTACCCAAGCAGTCTTGGTACCAAAAGATTTAGAGACATGACCCCTATCATTAAAGCTCAAAGCCCTAGGGTAATGATCCAGTTTGGGCGCATGTGGTGTACGAACACGGTCAAAGCAAAAATTGAGTAAATAACATTTCCGATTGCAATAAGTGCAATGAAAGAGACCCATTTGATTTTGTTGACCATAAACTTGTGTACAAGATTCAGTTGCAAAAATAGGTTGTTCTTTAAAATTATTTTACAAATGAGAAATTCTTCTTAAATCAAAATAAATTTTGGCCAAATGACCAAATCTACCACAATAATCACATTGATAAACACTAGCATGCTTATGATGAGCAATTGGTGCATGTAAATGTGTGTGTGATGAAGAAGCTTGATGGGATGCACAAACATGATTAGGATTGATAGGTTTTTGTGCATTATAATAAAATTTAGCAATATGGCCTTTCCGGCCGCAAATAGAGCATTTGTAAATCTTGTTATACATGTGTGCATAGTGCGTAGGTTTCTTGGAAGAATTAACATGGGACTTTTCACACAAGTCCATAAGCTTTTTATTATTTGCCATACATGTTTTTAATGTTGAATCTAAAGAAGATATGCGATGTTTAACTTGACTCAACTCATCATTTTGCATACATGTATAGGAAATAGAAGTACATGAAACATGATTGTTTGCGTCAAAAGTTGGTTTTGTTATGGAATTCATTATATCTTTGGTCGATTACAACAAATTCAAAAGAGATAGTCTTTTTATAAGACTTCTTTTACACAACAAAAGGAAAATTACAACTTTTTAGAAACAAACGCAGGATCGTTGTTTGGATCGCTGCTTGCGTGGGATCTTTGCCTGTGCCGGGAGCGCTTTGACTCGTGGACCACCGAATCACAAATTCTGATTGAACCGTGAGGGGTTTAATGATTCTTCCTTCGTTTATCGAAGTAAGAATTTGAAGCGAATATCTTATCGATGTAAGATGTTCACTCTTCTAAAGATCAAGTCAGAGCTTAGATCTCTAGGAATCGCCAGAAACTTCTTGAGGATGTTTGTGCAGAAGAAATACTCTCTTTCTTGCTCTAATTCACCAAAACTCAAGGCTCTTTGCTCTAATCTGCTCTGGAAATGCTCAGCCTCTGTCAATGATGGCCATAGGAGGGTATTTATAGCCTCCTTGGACGATAACTGAAGAAATAGCCGATCAGCAACTAGCCCTTTAGGCGCGGCAGTTGATGCTGTCGCGGCTAAAGGGTGCGACAGTCGACACTGTCGCGGCCAAAGAGCGCGGCAGTCGACACTGACGATCCTAACTGTTTAAAGGTTTGATCGTTCAATTTGTGGACCTCTCGTTCATGGAACGAATCGAGAGGGGATTTTGGCTTTGGTCCTAACTGTTTAAAGGTTTGACCAAGATGGGAATTTGAGACGATCCTAACTGTTTAAAGGTTTGATCGTTCAATTTGTGGACCTCTCGTTCATGGAACGAATCGAGAGGGGATTTTGGCTTTGGTCCTAACTGTTTAAAGGTTTGACCAAGATGGGAATTTGAGACGATCCTAACTGTTTAAAGGTTTGATCGTTCAATTTGTGGACCTCTCGTTCATGGAACGAATCGAGAGGGGATTTTGGCTTTGGTCCTAACTGTTTAAAGGTTTGACCAAGATGGGAATTTGAGACGATCCTAACTGTTTAAAGGTTTGATCGTTCAATTTGTGGACCTCTCGTTCATGGAACGAATCGAGAGGGGATTTTGGCTTTGGTCCTAACTGTTTAAAGGTTTGACCAAGATGGGAATTTGAGACGATCCTAACTGTTTAAAGGTTTGATCGTTCAATTTGTGGACCTCTCGTTCATGGAACGAATCGAGAGGGGATTTTGGCTTTGGTCCTAACTGTTTAAAGGTTTGACCAAGATGGGAATTTGAGACGATCCTAACTGTTTAAAGGTTTGATCGTTCAATTTGTGGACCTCTCGTTCATGGAACGAATCGAGAGGGGATTTTGGCTTTGGTCCTAACTGTTTAAAGGTTTGACCAAGATGGGAATTTGAGACGATCCTAACTGTTTAAAGGTTTGATCGTTCAATTTGTGGACCTCTCGTTCATGGAACGAATCGAGAGGGGATTTTGGCTTTGGTCCTAACTGTTTAAAGGTTTGACCAAGATGGGAATTTGAGACGATCCTAACTGTTTAAAGGTTTGATCGTTCAATTTGTGGACCTCTCGTTCATGGAACGAATCGAGAGGGGATTTTGGCTTTGGTCCTAACTGTTTAAAGGTTTGACCAAGATGGGAATTTGAGACGATCCTAACTGTTTAAAGGTTTGATCGTTCAATTTGTGGACCTCTCGTTCATGGAACGAATCGAGAGGGGATTTTGGCTTTGGTCCTAACTGTTTAAAGGTTTGACCAAGATGGGAATTTGAGACGATCCTAACTGTTTAAAGGTTTGATCGTTCAATTTGTGGACCTCTCGTTCATGGAACGAATCGAGAGGGGATTTTGGCTTTGGTCCTAACTGTTTAAAGGTTTGACCAAGATGGGAATTTGAGACGATCCTAACTGTTTAAAGGTTTGATCGTTCAATTTGTGGACCTCTCGTTCATGGAACGAATCGAGAGGGGATTTTGGCTTTGGTCCTAACTGTTTAAAGGTTTGACCAAGATGGGAATTTGAGACGATCCTAACTGTTTAAAGGTTTGATCGTTCAATTTGTGGACCTCTCGTTCATGGAACGAATCGAGAGGGGATTTTGGCTTTGGTCCTAACTGTTTAAAGGTTTGACCAAGATGGGAATTTGAGACGATCCTAACTGTTTAAAGGTTTGATCGTTCAATTTGTGGACCTCTCGTTCATGGAACGAATCGAGAGGGGATTTTGGCTTTGGTCCTAACTGTTTAAAGGTTTGACCAAGATGGGAATTTGAGACGATCCTAACTGTTTAAAGGTTTGATCGTTCAATTTGTGGACCTCTCGTTCATGGAACGAATCGAGAGGGGATTTTGGCTTTGGTCCTAACTGTTTAAAGGTTTGACCAAGATGGGAATTTGAGACGATCCTAACTGTTTAAAGGTTTGATCGTTCAATTTGTGGACCTCTCGTTCATGGAACGAATCGAGAGGGGATTTTGGCTTTGGTCCTAACTGTTTAAAGGTTTGACCAAGATGGGAATTTGAGACGATCCTAACTGTTTAAAGGTTTGATCGTTCAATTTGTGGACCTCTCGTTCATGGAACGAATCGAGAGGGGATTTTGGCTTTGGTCCTAACTGTTTAAAGGTTTGACCAAGATGGGAATTTGAGACGATCCTAACTGTTTAAAGGTTTGATCGTTCAATTTGTGGACCTCTCGTTCATGGAACGAATCGAGAGGGGATTTTGGCTTTGGTCCTAACTGTTTAAAGGTTTGACCAAGATGGGAATTTGAGACGATCCTAACTGTTTAAAGGTTTGATCGTTCAATTTGTGGACCTCTCGTTCATGGAACGAATCGAGAGGGGATTTTGGCTTTGGTCCTAACTGTTTAAAGGTTTGACCAAGATGGGAATTTGAGACGATCCTAACTGTTTAAAGGTTTGATCGTTCAATTTGTGGACCTCTCGTTCATGGAACGAATCGAGAGGGGATTTTGGCTTTGGTCCTAACTGTTTAAAGGTTTGACCAAGATGGGAATTTGAGACGATCCTAACTGTTTAAAGGTTTGATCGTTCAATTTGTGGACCTCTCGTTCATGGAACGAATCGAGAGGGGATTTTGGCTTTGGTCCTAACTGTTTAAAGGTTTGACCAAGATGGGAATTTGAGACGATCCTAACTGTTTAAAGGTTTGATCGTTCAATTTGTGGACCTCTCGTTCATGGAACGAATCGAGAGGGGATTTTGGCTTTGGTCCTAACTGTTTAAAGGTTTGACCAAGATGGGAATTTGAGACGATCCTAACTGTTTAAAGGTTTGATCGTTCAATTTGTGGACCTCTCGTTCATGGAACGAATCGAGAGGGGATTTTGGCTTTGGTCCTAACTGTTTAAAGGTTTGACCAAGATGGGAATTTGAGACGATCCTAACTGTTTAAAGGTTTGATCGTTCAATTTGTGGACCTCTCGTTCATGGAACGAATCGAGAGGGGATTTTGGCTTTGGTCCTAACTGTTTAAAGGTTTGACCAAGATGGGAATTTGAGACGATCCTAACTGTTTAAAGGTTTGATCGTTCAATTTGTGGACCTCTCGTTCATGGAACGAATCGAGAGGGGATTTTGGCTTTGGTCCTAACTGTTTAAAGGTTTGACCAAGATGGGAATTTGAGACGATCCTAACTGTTTAAAGGTTTGATCGTTCAATTTGTGGACCTCTCGTTCATGGAACGAATCGAGAGGGGATTTTGGCTTTGGTCCTAACTGTTTAAAGGTTTGACCAAGATGGGAATTTGAGACGATCCTAACTGTTTAAAGGTTTGATCGTTCAATTTGTGGACCTCTCGTTCATGGAACGAATCGAGAGGGGATTTTGGCTTTGGTCCTAACTGTTTAAAGGTTTGACCAAGATGGGAATTTGAGACGATCCTAACTGTTTAAAGGTTTGATCGTTCAATTTGTGGACCTCTCGTTCATGGAACGAATCGAGAGGGGATTTTGGCTTTGGTCCTAACTGTTTAAAGGTTTGACCAAGATGGGAATTTGAGACGATCCTAACTGTTTAAAGGTTTGATCGTTCAATTTGTGGACCTCTCGTTCATGGAACGAATCGAGAGGGGATTTTGGCTTTGGTCCTAACTGTTTAAAGGTTTGACCAAAATGGGAATTTTGTGAGGGAAGATTGATCTAAAGAGGTGATCGAATCTCATCTCAGCAAAAGAGTATTCGGAAGTCATAGTAGGAGTTTAGTGTTTATCACTTTGTTCATAATGATCGGGGTTATCCCTAAGAATATTACATTTAACATTCTTCCGGGAACTTCCCGTTACATGAATTATCCACCCCCAGCTTTCTTTGTGAAACCGGGTTTAACATTGTACTCAGTTGGATAATCGAGAAGCAGTTTATACTCATATGCTCTTTGGAGTGTGGGGAAACAGTTTATACTCGTGCACCCACTGGAGTTGTATGGTCGTCTTTACTTGACTTCTTTCGTCGTTATGACGCCGGAGTCAATTAGGGCTTGGATCTTGTTTTTGAGTCCAAAGCAAATCTCGGTGGGATGAAGAACCCTTCTATGGTACGCACAGTAATTTGGATCCGTAATCCTCTTAGCTCCATCCTGATCTTTAATAGGTGGTAGCTCGATTTTGTCATTAGCGAGGAGGTATTCCAAGATGGCTGGAGCTTCATCATCTTCGAAAGAATATTCCTTTTGAAACCTCGGATCGAGAGTCGCATTCTCAACGATTGCAGATGTCATTGGTTGGCCTCTCTCAGCTTTCTTTCTTTTAAGAAAGTGCTCAGCTTGTTCACCCCGAGATTTTAACTCCTTCCAAGTTATGGATGGCACGACCCCCAGAGCTTCCAAGACATCGATGGAGAGATTATTGTGACATGTTTGCAGGATGAACTCCTCTGTAATAGGATCTTTGTAATTTATTGCCTTGTCACGGAAGCGCTTGACAAAATTATCAATAGACTCTCCGTCTTTTTGCTTCTCATCCAAAAGGGTTCCGATTGACACTTCGGTGTCATCATCGAAGAAATTGCTGAGGAACAAACTTTCCATGTCATCCCAACAATTGATGCTCCCAGGCTTGAGCCGTCGGTACCAATCGAGGGCGGGCCCGCGAAGGATGCCAACGAATGACCGGACCATTAAAGCCTCGTTTCCAGAGATCATGCCCAAATGAGACTTGAAATAAATCAAGTGCTGAATCGGCGAACTCTTCCCCTCAAATGGTGTGAAGTTAATCAGATTGAACTTTGTCGGATACGGTATTGAATTCCATATCAAAGCGTTGATTTTGTTTTCAAGCTCTTGCATTTTCTTGTCATCGTCTATGTCTTCATTTGAAGGACGTTGAGGAGAATGAGTTAGACCACCCCCTGTAAGAGGTGCCATTGAACCACTCCCAATATCGTTATTGGGAGAATGTGTTAAACCACCCCCAGCGTTATTGCTATTGGGAGGTGTATCAGCCATAATGACTTCATCCACTTCTGGATCACTGTCATCCACAACTTTTTGAGTGTGACGGCTGGATTCAGTTCTTTGACTGGACTCAGGGGTTGAGGCCGCTGAGCTAGCAATTCTCTCATTTGTTGGATAGCTAGCTTCATCTCTGTCTTCATCTCAGCTCTGATTTCTTCACGTTGCTTGGCTAGAGCTTCTTGAAGTATTTGAGCAAATTGATCAGAGGTGATCGTGAGTACTTCTCTGGTTTGTCCCGTGCTAGACATTGTATCATCAGAAGCAACGGCTGAACAAGTGTCTGAGAATTCTCATCCTCCGAGGACATTCCTTCTTGCATTCTTTTGTAATCTCTGCGTCTGATGGCTCCTAATTGGAGTCGAGACATCCTTTGAGCAATTCTTGGATTGACTCTTCCTCTCGGGGAAAAGTCAGGATTTGAGTCACTTGAATGCCGTTTAGACTTTCTTTTATCAACCACGTTGGTGGTGACTTCAGAGAATTCATCATCTTGGGTAGCTGATTTTCTTTTGCGGAACTGTCTCGGTCTCGGTTTAGGCTTCGACAATACAGAGACTCTTCGTGGGAAGGCTTCTCGTTTGAAACAGTCACATTCTGATAAGGCTGCTTTAACGAGTCGCGCACAGGAACAACGAGAGTTTATCTCTCGAATAACTCTCTTTCAGAAATTATTCACAACCCTAACTTGATAATACGATTCATCGGTATGATTGCCAAAAAATCGTATCGTCTGTTGGCATGACCTCCCAGGTATGACGATATCATTTGGTGAATGTGTCTTCTTCTGGGGGTGTAAGACCTTGTTGGCATTCTCAGGACAATTTATTTTTGTTTTTGAGCGATCCAAGGTTATGTCAGGATTCACACGTTTAGAACCACCCCTTTGCGGATGCGGTGTCTTAACGGGCTCCTGGGATTCGTTCACTGGACCCAAGCGTTCTTTAACTGGAGCTTGATCGTCAGATAAGGGACTGAGGCGATCCGCCATCGTGATCTTGGATATTGACAGGTCAGGACTGAACCGTGGTTTCCCTGGTGATGGAACATTTATGATTGTAGTAGACGGATCAGGAATGGACGTTGATGGGGCTGAAGGAAAACTCTTTGGAGCTTTTCTTTGACCGCGGCAGGGAAGATCGTCGCGGTCGCAAGACGTGCCGCGGCAGTGGAAACTGCCGCGGTTGAAGGATTTGCCGCGACAGTGAAGACTGCCGCGGTCACAGGTTGGATTATGGAGACCCGATTTTAGTGCGAGTTTTGATTTGTAGATCCATACTCTGTGATTCTTTGGTGATTCCTTAGACACTGTTTCCTTCTTCCCTTCTTGTCTTTGTTGTAAAAGAGCACGGGGATGAACAGCGTTTGCACGACGTTTTTGTATACGTTCTTTGAGGGTTGAGCGAGCCCTTTTGACGAGTGTCCATTCCTCCGTCGTTAGTTGTGCAGAAACGTGAGTAGTTTGTCGTTGCGTTGAACAAACCACTTGTTGTTTCCTCGACTCTAAGTCCGCATAATAACGAACTCCGTCGGTTTGTTCAACTGCCTTAACTATTTGGCGAGCACGGCGCTGACGCTGTCTCTGACGAGCCCTCTTCGTCAATGCCAGTGGGCTTTGATTTAATGACTCTTTACTTGGCGAAGAGCCATTATGAGCAGAGAGGTTGTGAGTAGAATCCTTAGAAACAATCAGGCGAGAGTCTTCATTCTGTGCCTTCTTTGGCATGGAAGTCTTCTTCAATGTTGAGATCCTCTTGTACTTGCGAGACAATGAAGATCTTGAAGAGGATGATGAGAGATATTCCTCAAACTTGGTTTGGTCGAATTCGTATTCGATTATGGATTCAACTGGAATCTTGATCGGCTACGACACGACGGTCTCGGCAGCGAGACCGTTGGCTCGCACTGTGGTCGCCAGTTTGTTTGCGTCAAAAGTTGGTTTTGTTATGGAATTCATTATATCTTTGGTCGATTACAACAAATTCAAAAGAGATAGTCTTTTTATAAGACTTCTTTTACACAACAAAAGAAAAATTACAACTTTTTAGAAACAAACGCAGGATCGTTGTTTGGATCGCTGCTTGCGTGGGATCTTTGCCTGTGCCGGGAGCGCTTTGACTCGTGGACCACCAAATCACAGATTCTGATTGAACCGTGAGGGGTTTAATGATTCTTCCTTCGTTTATCGAAGTAAGAATTTGAAGCGAATATCTTATCGATGTAAGATGTTCACTCTTCTAAAGATCAAGTCAGAGCTTAGATCTCTAGGAATCGCCAAAAGCTTCTTGAAGATGTTTGTGAAGAAGGAAGACTCTCTCTTTTGCTCTAATTCACCAAAACTCCAGGCCCTCTGCTCTAATTTGCTCTGGAAATGCTCAGCCCCTGTCAATGATGGCCATAGGGGGGTATTTATAGCCTCCTTAGACGATAACTGAAAAAATAGCCGATCAACAACTGTCTCTTTAGGCGCGGCAGTTGATGCTGTCGCGGCTAAAGGGCGCGACAGTCGACACTGTCGCGGCCAAAGAGCGCGGCAGTCGACACTGCCGCGGCTAAAGGGGCAGTTACACCCACGTTCATACGTGTTTGAAACAGTTCTCCCACGACCTTTAACCACCTTTTTCGTGGTTTAACTGCTTTTCCACATCAGCACACATAGGCTGCCGCGTCTAAGCCGCGGCACCATAGGCTGCCGCGCCTTAGCCGCGGCACCATGGTCTGCCGCGCCTCAGCCGCGGCATCATGGTCTGCCGCGCCTTAGCCGCGGCACCATGTCCTGCCGCGCTGCCATGTAGTTGCTTGATGATGTGTATAATGTTCTTCTATGTTATCTTGAGTGGTGTTTGAACGTCTGTAAGCATTTTTTGACGCCTACAATGATCATTTTAAGATGAATTAAATTCATTTCTAATTGTTTCTACTTCTAACATGGCATTATTCTTTTCATGAGTTAAGCTAGTAACATTTGAATTAAAGAATCATGATCCAATTTTAATTTTTCATTGTGTTCTTTTAGGATCACACTCTCTTTAGCAATAGTATCAAACTTAGAAGCTAATAACTCATGATCAGATTTTAAGCTAACATGCTTGCTTTTCAAATCAATAAAATTATGTATCAATTTCTTGTAAGCATTCATTAATTTTTCATATGCACATGCGATATCATAAATGGATAATTCATTGTCTGATTCTGAATCGCTTACCACACTAGGGTTATCCCCTAGTGGACGTGTGCATGATGCTCCACTAGATCTTGAAGACGATTCTGTCACAACACGTCGAATCTCCTCCAAGTCTCATTGATGTGCTTTAAAAAGTTTCCATATAGTATAAGCACTATCAAAATGAGCAAGTTCGTTAGAAATACATGGTTCAAAAGCATTAAGCAAGAATTCTAACACTAACTTGTTCATTATAAACATCTTCTTATCATGATTGCTCCACTTGGATTTCTCCAATGTGGACACAATATAAGCACAATCAATAACTTCCTACAAATCGATATTTTTAGATTAAACAAATATTTTAAATCTAAAGCACCATTGATCATAAGGGAAATTTCTATATTTTGGAGCAACACTAGGATCATAGCCTAAATAAGATACAACATGCATATCCATAATATATATATAAATATATATTATATATATATATATATATATATATATATATAGTATATATATATATATATATATATATATATATATATATATATAATATTATATATATATGAGAGAGAGAGAGAGACAGACGAGAGAGAGAAAATGCGATATGTCTTGTACAAGCCACAAATTGTGCCTCTGCTAGTATGCTTGCTCACATCCTCATTCCACTCGACTACCCCATGTGAAGTCTGGTCCATATTTCAATCAGTGCAGGAGGCGATGTGAACACATCACTACCAAGCATACCCATATTGCCCTCATATATATATATATATATTATATATATATATATTATATAGAGAGAGAGAGATTGAGAGAGACAGCCAGAGGAATATGGCGATAATACTTGCGCCCAAGTGATCCTTGGTTGTGATGATGGGACACATCTTGCTCCATACATCACACCTTGCAGTTGTAAGGCCCGCTCCATCTTCAAAGGTTGATGTATGGACAAGATGTGTCCACATCACTACCAAGATCCTTTGGTACCAAGTATACCCATTTTTCTCATATATATATATATAGTATATATATATATATAATATATATTATATATATATATATATATATATATGCAAGCAAGATACAATAAATCTCAAAACTAGATTAGCATAAATAAATAACTTGGATCTTTAACTCGAGGTAATTAAACCTTAAATCAAAGAACACCAAGCTCTGATACCAATTGAAAGACCCTAGAGGGGGTGAATAGGATTTATGCTAATCTAATCCGATTTAATGCCAAATAAAAAATTATTAATATTTATATCCTAACAAGTATGATATACAATAAGTATATGCAAGGATAAGAAATTAACACAAGGGTGAAATAAACATAAACGTGATAAACAAAATAGTGAGCAATATGAACTAAGAGCAATTGACAATGGCGATATAAGATGAACACAAAAATAAGTGCGTCAATGACAAACACGAACAAGCAATATGATCACGGAGTTCGGTCAACCACTTGACCTACGTTTCTGCTCCTCACCTCGAGGAGATCTCTACTATCACAACCTGGTTTTCGACGCTCACCCGAATAACGTTTACATCTCACAATCTCGATTTTCTAGCTCACCGAAAACTCTCATAATTCACACTCTTGCAATCACACTCTACACCCTCTAAGTGTTGGTCTCTAACCCGTATCCTTCCTCAAGTGCTTGGATTTACCACCTCTCCCTAGGCTTACTACCGACGTCACTTCTCTTGGAACTGACCCCGTCTCTCACCACACACTTCTCTCGGTGTATAAGTGTATTACAAAGTAATCTCACAATAAAAACTCGATACAACAAAGTTTGTTCTATACAATGGATGAGAAGGAATTATAAGCTCACTCTCTAAGTCACACAATCCCACAACCCTAATTATACTATGTATGAAAATACAATAAGATCAATGGTTGTGTGTGTAAATAAAGAGTATAAATCAAAATTAAACTCAATATAATCTCTAGCTTAATAAAATGATAATCAAATAATTATATATAAATGTAAAGCTAGATTGAGTTTAGAAACACTTCTCTAAAGATGACAAGAGAGAGAGAGAGAGAGAGAGAGAAAGAGAGAGAGAAAGAGAGAGAGAGAGAGGGAGAGAGGTGAGTTGAATGCCCAAACACAAATGATGATCTCCTCAAGCTCTTGTGAAAATTTCTTCACAAACAAACTAATGCCCAAACACAAATGATGATCTCCTCAAGCTCTTGTGAAAATTTCTTCACAAACAAACTTGTAAACAAACTTTGAAACCCCTCAAGCTCTTGTGAAAATTTCTTCACAAACAAACTTGTAAACAAACTTTGAAACCCTTAAACTCTTTTCGAAACTTTCTTAAACTTGTTTAGAAACTCTCTTGGATGATACCAGAATGTTAGAGGGCATGGGGTATATATAGGATCATAAGACAAAGCCCAAAATTCAAGAAAAACCAAGGAAAAAGACAAAAAAAAACCTAAAAAATCAGCAAGTCGGGAAAACTAGCCATTACAAGACATCAGTCGACTGATGAGCTGACCGTTATAGTCAGCTCAACACATCATCGGTCGACTGATGAACTCATTAGTCGACTGACGACTTGCTTCAGTCGACTGATAGTTCATCAGTCATAGCAGCAGAAACTTTTGCACTTTTTAGACGATTTTATCGGTCGACTGATGAGATCCATCAGACGACTGATAACATGTTATCAGCCTGTTATAAACAGTAAATCTAATTTTTAAACCTCTTTTAAAAATAGCAAATAAATTCCAAAAAATGTAAAACTTTAGAAAATGGTTATAAACATGTTAATTAACATGTTACAAAAAGAAATTTTGGAATTGCACTTCCCAAATGAGAAATCTCTTCATTTTGCAAAAATCTCCAAAACATAAAAACTTGAGATACTTGAAATTTGATGTTTTGACATAAACCAAAGTTTTGAAAACTCTTCAATAGATTTATAGACTAGATAAAGGATACGAAATATTGTTATTAAGTATATAATCCAAAAACATAATATTTTACCAAATACAATAGAATATGAAACATATGAAAGTGTATATGAGTATAACTATTGTTTCATATCTATAAAACCAAAACACCTTATCTACAAGAAAACGACTATGTATGTATATGAATATATATCTATTTGCTTGTAGAAACTTTGTTTGTGGATAAACCAAAAAAACGGATAAACCAATAAATTGTGTGTGTATATGATATTGAGCTTGAAGTATTAAACACACATAATATAACATCTAAACTAATTTACCCAAGCTATCTTGATCTTCAATTAAGCTCGTCTTGGTAAACTTTGCAGATGAAGCTTGTACTTGGATCTTTAACTTGAATTGCATTGTTTCACTCTGATATTTCCTTCCATCCTCCAATGGATATGATCGTGAATGCTCGATTCCATCCATCCTCTAACACATTGTTTGCCTAGAATAAATAAAAAAACACAAACACTAGACAAACAATATTAGTTATAAATTATTTATTAAAATATCATCAAAATAAAAAGGCCAACACAGTTCATTCATGGGGTCATGGTTAGGAACTTTCTTGAGAAGAACATTATGGTGGATATGGCTCTTGTTGATCTCCATGTGAAGAGAGGGAGGCTGAGGATTGGTCGAAGATTGTTTGATAGGATGAAGGACATGAACTTGATTTCATGGAGCAGAATGATCTCAGGTTATGGAATACATGGCTTTGGAAAGGATGCTCTTGAGCTATTTGCTAAAATGAAAAGTCAAATAAGACCCGATCACATTGTATTTGTTGTTGTTCTTTTAGTTTGTAGCCATTCGGGCTTGATCAATGAAGGGTGGCAATGCTTTAATTCTATGGAGAAAGAGTTTGGAATCGTTCCTAGAGCAGAGAATTATGCTTGTATCGTTGATCTCTTGGGGAGAGCAGGAAAGCTTATAGAAGCTCGTAATTTTATAGAAGGAATGTCGATACAATCAGACTCGAGTGTTTGGGGTGCATTGCTTAGAGCTTGTAGAATGCATCCAGATGTAGAGATTGCAGAATTAGCAGCAAGATCTCTTTTTGAGCTTGATGCCAAGAACTCGGGACGCTACATTCTCTTGTCGAATGTTTACACATCTTTGGGTAAGATTGAAGAGGCCAATAAAATTCGATCATTGATGAAAAGGAAAGGATTAAAGAAAACAGCTGGTTACAGTGTTGTAGAGGTGAAAAACAAGGTCTACAAGTTCTTAGTTGGGGCCATAACAATTAATAAAAGTGGATATTAAACTTATATTTTAAAACCTAATTTAATCGGATCTCGCAAGTTTGTTTGTGTTTCATCGAAGTTGTAATTTGTGAATTTGTAAGAATAATCATATTGTGTACTCAAACAATATCACCTATAAGAATGTAAGAAGTTTTATAATTAATTTCAGCTGGATAACATTCTACTAAACATGTTACCTTTCATTTGGCTATGTTAACTTTAATCTGAAGATGTTAACTTTCATCCTAATATATTAACTTTAACTGTTACATGTTAACTTTCATCATTATATGTTACTCTCCTCATAACATGTTAACTTTTCAGCTGAACATGTTAATGTTCATCATAATATGTTAATTTTTACTGTTACATGTTAACTTTTATAATAATATATTATATTTCTTCATAACATGTTAACTATCAGCTAAACATGTAAACTTTCATCAGAATATGTTAATTTTCACCATAATGTGTTAACTTTCTTCATAAGATGTTAACTTTCAACTGAACATGCTAACGTTCATCATAACATGTTAGTTTCAACTGAACATGTTAACGTTCACCATAATAATTTTCTTACATTATTACAGCTGATATTGCTTGAATATACGATATAATTAGACTTACAATCTTAGAGATTACAAAAACCTTCTACAATATGCTACAAAAGTCTTGACAACCTATATTGCTCTACCAAAAGTATTGTACTAATAAGCAATCCACACCAATCACCAATTACTTCGTTACAATTAGTTTGACTGTAGCCTTCAGCTTTGCATCGAGAACATTTCAGTGGACGTTTGTAAATTTCTATGTTGTTTATACGTCTAGTTCTATTTCTTCCCTTCCTTTTAGTAGTAATTGATAGCAATATCTCGATTTCATCTCTTGACACACTTCGCTTCTCATAATCTAGGATGAGATAAAAAGCTTGGTCATAGCTTTTTTTAAACGCTTCTACTAAAATAAAGCAGTGAAAGTTAACAGATTTGGATGAAAGTTAACATAAAGCAGCGAAAGTTAACATTCAGTATAAAAAGTTAACAGACTAGGAGGAAAGTTAACACGTTCAGTTAAAAGTCAACATATAACTATTATAAATAACATGTTCTGGTAAAAGTTAACATATAGTTATGATACTTAACACACGATAGGAAGAGTTAACATGTAACCATTAAAGTTAATATTTACGATTTGTTTATGCTGTGGAATCTGAAATCACAAAACTAACATCACACAGAGCCAATTTTTAAAAAAAGTTTATTAATTTTTACTTACATTTCAGTTAGAATTTTCTGTTTTTAAAAAAATGGAACTCTCAATATTAACAACTTGCATATGAATCTCCATACAACCACTATTTCGATTATGCTCTACAGAAATACTCAGATTCGTGTACCTCTCAGATTTATATATCAATGGTAAATCATCTTGAGGGACTTTCAGTCTTTCAAACACATCAAATTTTAGTTTAAAAAAATTTGTTATAGAACTTAGCATTGACAACATAGCTTTCTCGCCTAACGACACCATACAAGTCAAGTCACAAATGTAAGAATCTTGGTGGATAAAATCCGGTCGGCTTTTCATGCTAAAACCCCAGGCTAAAAGCTGACAAGAAGAGAAGAACGTTGTGCTATGCGTAGAGTTTCAAAACTTTTATTCAGTGCAGCACAGCGCAGAGTCTGTGAAGGATGCCCCCCCGGGATCCACATACTCCAACGAGTCGAGAACGATACTCTTTTAGTAACATTTCTTTAGCTTTTAATTCCCATTAATTCACTGCCACAATTAACCCCAACGATAATTTGTCAAACATAGCATCATCATCATCATCACCATCAACAACAGAAAGTAAACATACACCAATAAAATGAAGCTACAACTAAGAAACGCGAGAGATTATAACAAATCCCCAAAACCCAACCCAACTCGCTGGCAATGAAATCAACCCTCCCTCAATTCTTCTCAATGGGCTTTCTGTAGAGAATCATGTGCATGGGGGTAAAAATCCCCTTATCCCCTCCGTTGGCGAGATGAATCACGGTCTCATACAACATCTTGTGGCCCTCCACAACTCCTTTCGGCACAATCCTCGGGAAGGTCTTGACGTTGACAAGCACATGGTTCCTCTAGTAAGCGATCTTCCCCATCTTCAGCCTCGTCCACCACGGCCCAGCCAGGGGATTCGAATTTACACTATTCGTACTGAGCCTTTAGCAAGCCTTATGAGAGTACGGTCAATTTACACTATTCGTACATAAGGCTTTAGAAATTTGAACCTCAGTTTTTCGCTACTTAGAAGTTATCAGAAGTATGTAAAGGTATCCGCTCTGACGATCTTTAAGTTTATTTTTTATTTTTCTATATTTAATTTTCCCCTTCCTCTCACTAACCGAAGATTATAAAAGAAGATTCAGAGTCCTACGACTTGAAAAGGAAACTCTTGAGAACTTCATTCAGCCAAAAAAAAGGAAAAAAAAGGAAAATTACTGATATAGTCGAAACAAAATATTAGCGGTAGTGTTAGTAAAGTTTGTCCGGACGGCAACCGAATTAGTTTTTTCAATTGATAGTGGAGAGAATCCAAATTTATTTTGTTTTGTGATTTATTATCAATTATATCCACAAAAACAACAAACCACGATACAACTGTCCTGAAATACAAAGATAAAATGATAATATATATACACATCGTGATGGACAAAAGCTTGCAGATTAAGTTCTTTTTGAAGTAACATAGAATTTTTTGATCAACTAATAGTGAAGAAGATCCGAATTCATTTTGTCTTTTGATTTGTTATTAATTATATCCACAAAAGGCAACCACTATATAACTGTCTTGAAATACCAAGACAAAGTGATGGTATATATAACGTGATAGACAAAAACTTGCGGATTAAGATCTTTTTTAAAAAATAAGGATTAATTTTTTTTTATGAATACTCCATTCCACGTAGTTTCAAACTTAACCAAGAGAAGGGGGAAAGAATACAATATCAATGTAAACGAGAATTTCTCAATACAAATTTTTACCTCCAAGGAAATCACATCATGGAGTTCACCAATATTTTCAGCAATTTAATTTCTGAGTGTCAATAACATGATCCTTTCAACGAGCACTAAAACTAAAGTGAATTATTCCACAACTATGATAGCAAGGATTTTACAGTACAAATACAAAAAAAACAGTAAGATACATGCTATGGGTTACAAATAGCTAAGTAACAATACCCTATGAGGAGTCACTATCCCCTTCCATCTTTTTTTGTGCAGCTTTCTCTGCCTCTTCCAGTACAAAAGATCTAAGTGACTCCACTGTTCTGGGCCCTGCGCAAATGTATTAGAAAGTAAAGAAGTTTCTCAGGGTCTGTCAAAATATTTCGAAGAATATTACACCACTAGCATGATATATCAAATTTCAAATATATACTACAACTTCCAAGTAGCTAGTGTTCAACTTACCAGAATACCTTATATTATCTTCGAATGCTTGGAAAGGAGATTTACGGATCACACTACTTCGATAAACTTCAATGTGCATATATACATTCCAACTAACATGGTATCTTATTTAATCTGAGTTGATTTGATTTCTAAAGTCTACACTTGTAAAGAAAATGGAATTTTATCTCAATGCAAAATTTCCTGTCAAATTTGAGACTGGCAG
>NC_033798.1:13880006-13919984 GCF_001876935.1 Asparagus officinalis
CAAGCAGATTTTGCCACAACTTTGAGTGTTTAAAACATTCCTAAGCAACTTAACTGTTCAGTACAATGAAGAAGATGATAGTCAAGGGGCTTTCACCGTTAGTTATCGTGTATGATGTTACTTCATTGGAGATGATGGCTTATAGCACAAATAAAAAATGTAGATGTCTAATTTAAACAGCCAAAAAGGAAAATAAAATAAAAATAAAAATAAAAAAGGGTCGTGCAAACAATTTAATGAATTTTGCTAGATTGAAGCTCAAATTTCAATTCAGTGTTACCCTGCACTTCCCAAACTAGATTCAAATGAAGTGCAATAACGACTGAGAAAATAAATTCACATAATTACATCTGAATTTATTTAGTTATAGCGCAAGTCAAGCAAATTCTTCCCTGAAGGCTAAAAGAGTCGAGATGACCGAATTCCCAATCATCTTTTCAGTTAATTTGCATAAAGAAATTCTTCAAAGTTCAAAGCATTTGAAAATTTCAATCCCCCAGTAATATGATGTTACAATGTTGTCATGCCTGTATTAAATTATCCTCAAGCACACATAACTTCCCAGAATGTTATCATGAAGTTCTAGATATTAAGATAATCTAAATTTGAATACTATCTATTTGTTAATTCGACAATCTCCTTAAAGCTATAAGCTTTTTGAACACTAAAAGAAATTCTATTTCCTTTGTCATATTTGTGTAATAAGGATTTCTTAAATCTGCTTGTCTGTGATTCAATAATCCACAATTTAGTGGTTATCAGCTACTCACAATAGGGCCAACCATGTAGCCAAAGGAGAGGATTGGTTGGTTTAGTAATACTGAAAAAAAAAAGTTTGGTGTCTCGTACTTCAAACATGTCAAGCATGTAAGTTGCAGCATGAAGAATCGTGATAAAATAATCACAAGGAACTGGTATAGAGCAAGGTAAAGTAGTGAGAAGCACATAAACTATTAAGTTGAACTACGGCATCATGCATAGATTACCTTTATATTTGGCAAATTCTTCTCCATCATAGAAAATCTTAAATGTAGGATAAGAATGAATATCGACTTTGGAGCATATTGGTTTGTTTAAACTGCAGTCAACTTGTCCAATTTCGATTTCATCTTCCCCTTCCACAGCCTTGCCTAAGTCCTCCCAGAGTGTTCCTAAATTCTTACTGCAAACAAGTCTTTATTTGTCAAGATATGGTTAAGGATATGAATAAAATAAAAAATGAACAAAGAATTTTTATCCCAAAGAAAACTGCAATGGGCTCATTTGTTTATTTGCAAAACAGTGAATATTGAAAACACCGAAAGATCATAAGACTTTTGAAGGATAAAGTTCACAAGCATTTACCAGTGTTTACACCAGGGAACACAAAATTGCACAAACCATACAGTATCCTGCTCCTTTACCTGTACACAAGCAAAACCAAACTACCTTAGATTCACGCATAATTTCCATCAATTATGTATGTATATATGTGTATCATTCAGCGATTATTTCCACATATTGGATAGGAGTTACTACATCATGCCCTTTATTATGTGCACGCACACACATGCACTTATGTATGTATTGTATATCATTCAGTACTTGGGCAATGGCTTGTCTAGCAGGTAACCTTCGTTAATTGTGCAAAATGTCAAATATTGACGACCTTGATAAAATGGTAAGGTGAAATAGAATTCAGAAAAACAATTCATATTGGATATAGTTCATCGGTAGCATTATGGTTAAGAAGTGGCTAAGGAAGAGAACCGGAAGATAAACTCGAGTCTGCTGCCCTAAGCCTACAATATACATTATCCCAGCTCAATAAATAAGATGTCCTTGATAAAATGGTGAGGTGAAATAGAATTCATGAAAAAATGATTCAAACTGGATATAGTTTATCAGTAGTATTATGGTTAATGGATGGTCAAGGAAGATAAACATGAGTCTGCTGGCCTAAGCCTACAACACATACACTATCCCAGCTCACATTAATATTTATAACCTACAACTCAAGATACCAAGGGATAATCATAACATTCCACTGTTAGGGGCCTAGGGCGAAGAAAAACGTGAAACAAGCAAGATAATCAAGAAATTGAATTTTAATCAACTGAGGGAGGGAGGATTATAGATCATCCTCTATGAATTCTTTATTAGTTTACATCATATTAAATAAGAAAGAATCTTTCAATTTCAATTAAAAACATAAGGATATGCATAAATAATGTGTTATTTGCAGATAGACCTCCTATATTATTGAGCGCAAGGTTGCTGATAGCGGATCGCAACGCGTCGCGGCGAGGTACTGCTAAGGCTATATCGGGCTATTGTGGCGAAATCGCGGCAAATAGCGCACAGTCAAATAGCGGTTAAATTTAAATATATTTAAATATCCTAAATAATAAGAAAATTCATAAAAAATCTAAAAATTCAATTAGTTGTAAATTTCTTATATTATCAGTAAATAACAATTAGTAGGCTTGTTGTATGAATGAAACTATGAAGAAATTCAAAAAATATAGCATCATAATATGTGTGATAGCGGGTTTAGCCGCTTTTAACCGCGAAAATCCGCTTTTAACCGCGAAAATCCGCTTTTAACCGTGAAAACCCGCTTTTAACCCGCTAAAATCCGCTTTTACGCGCTATTCGAATGAATAGCGGATTTTCCCGCTTAAGCCAGCCGCGAAACCCCTACACGTAGCGCTGAAGGGCCGCGACCGCTATTCGCGCCGCTATAGCCCCGCTATTGGCCGCTATTTACAACACTGATTGAGCGGCAACAATTTATCACCTTTTAACTTGGATATTAGCGCCCAATTCTCGTAGCTCATTATTGATGTTAACTTTTATGAATGAAAGTGAACAATTAACTTGATTCATAACTTCATTTAATTCCTTATACACCCTTGTATACTTCTTCTTCCTAACTAATAAATTATTATTAAATTTACTTTTTTACGAAGCAAAAAAAGGGTAGAGATCTGGCTAGCATCTCCAGCTCCCTATCTCACTTGTCTTCTTGCACTCAGCATTTGTTCGTCACTTGTCTTTGTCCCTCCAGCCACTGGTCATCAACATTCCTCTCTCATACAAAAAGTTGTTCCTCCTATTGCAATGGCATATCTCTTCTAAGTTCTTCATCCAGCATGGTCTTCACTATTCACTAATTAGCTCTCCCTCCTACAATTACAAAAATGCAACCATAAAAAGGAATCTATTCTTCATCCATTGGCATCCGAAACTCCCATCTCTGCATTAATCCTTTGTGTCTCTCTACTCTTCCTGGATACCATTTACCACTGGTATTCGTAAGCGATGGACGAACCTCGACAAAAACCAAGAGACATCGTGCTAACAACCACCACACTGCTTGTGAGAGACGTATTCGACACAATCATATTTATGGGTGGGATGGGTCAAAAATGAGTTCCAAACGAAATAGTAGAGCATAAACACATCAAGAAATGAAACGCATTTGTCCAATGAGTTCACAAAAAAACATGTCACTTGAAAGAATGCAGTCACAATAAGAAACCATAAACAACCAAAACACGCGGCGTTGTTCTGACTTTCCGCCCTCGAAAGATACAGCCGTAAAATTGGTAAATTTGAACATGAAACTCGACCAAAGCATTAACATGGAGGATTCCGCAAACAAATTAGAAACTCACAAGTATGTAAGAACCAAAAACATATTAAATCTACAATAAATTGTCTAAAAAAAAGCAACAATAAAGAGGAGATTCAAAGAATATACATAGCAAGCTTAATAAGCATATATTCACTCTCATGTCAAATAACCCACAGCCACCAAAACCCCAGTTTCAGCAATGTAATCGACACATTTTATCACCTCAAAACTTTCGTAATCGCACAAAATTACATAAAAATACGAACGAAAAATACCAAATTAAACCAAATAAATCACTTTTTTGTCCCTCGCTTTGATCTGTTGCCTGAGAGCAAATGACGTCAGCCCTAGATTTTGTGTAAGGGGGTGGAGGTTTACCTTGTCACTGAAGGTCTCGGTTGTTAGGGTGACGACCTCGGCTGCCGCTTGAAGAAACGCGATCTGGAACAGGAGGAGGAGGATCAGGACACCGCGGCGGCGGAGAACCGGATCCATGGTCTCGTTAGACTCCTTTTTGAGGTTGGAGTCAATAGTTCTGTGGTCTCGAATGTTGATGCGGGCAGAAAATACGGGTTAACCAACAGCTTCCCCAGAATTTTCTCCAAAATGGAGAAACAAAAGTCATATTCTTCAAATTATTTTTGCTCCAACTCCAACAGCTTCCCCATTTTGAAAAATCGCATTTATTACAATAATAAAGCTCTCTCCAAAAATTTAGAGAATGCTGCAGATTTGGGGAAAGCTCCCTATTTTTTCTCCTCCTTCCCTATTTTGGGGAATGGGATGGGGAATCTGTTGGACCAAAAAAAATTTTCTCCTCCTTCCCTATTTTGGGGAATGGGATGGGGAATCTGTTGGACCAAAAAAAACCTCTATATTCCCCAAAATTGAGTATTTCAAGAAGATGGGAAAAAACCTCTATATTCCCCAAAATTGAGTATTTCAAGAAGATGGGGAAGCTGTTGGAGATGCTCTTACACAACCCCCCCTGGACTTGTTTTGCAAGCAAGTAAAATCTTTTTGAGAGAAAAAAAATATTAAACTTTGTCACTTGTTGTTTACACGACAGATACTAGCTTCTCAAATTTTTAATTTTTTCTCTCAAGAAAGTTTTAATTATTTACAAATTACAAACAGGGGCTATAAGGTAAAGTTTAGGGGAGTTTTATGAGACACCCCATAGTTCGGAAGGGTTTAGCAAGATAAACATGGTTAGGGGGTTGTGTGAGATAGCATAAAATTTAGGGGGTTTTGTGAGACATCCCATAGTTTAGGGGTTACGTGAGATAAGTAAAGTTCAAGAGGGTTATGTGCAACAACCCCAAAATTCAGGGAGGTTTTGTGAACTTAACCCCGTGAAAACTAACGGTTTTTTCTCCCTTATACGCCTCCTGAAATTACTATTTATAGTTGTACTCTCAAATCTGCATATTTGCTATTTTGTTCCCGTTTTACCTTCTTATTGAACAATGTCAAAATTCACAGGGATAAATTAGCTAATAGGCAGTTTGAAAGGGATTTAAAGGGTAAATATGCAAAAAAGTTTGATTCAACAAACTGGAGTTCGGATCCAAACTGCGCGCATGTGAGCGTATGATTCTGAGCGGCACAAGGAAAAAAATAAATAAAAAAGCACACTTATAATTTCCCCTTCTATGTGTGACTCAGAACTTAGACTCAGAACTATCCATTTGCATGCAAGCGATTCTGAGGAGATTCATATTCGTTGCCTAGCAACCAACACTAAAAGCTCTTTTTTTTGGATTTGTGGCTTACATAATTTCAAAAATAATTTTTATACCTGAAAAAATATAGAAATATCCTTACACTTAAAATTTTTTAACTGAAATAAGCAAAATTGAATCGTGCGTTGCTGTGACATTGAGGAAAAGCCAAAAAATAACAATTTAAGGATTTAGTTAAAAATCACACTGTACTTCTCACCACTTATATTTGTATGTGTATACTCTCTTTAAAAGTATGTGTTCGAAAAATCTTTTTGTGGTTAATATTACGCTTTACTAGTTTGAATATTTTATTTAAATCTTAATATATTCTAATTATAGTTATATCATATCCTAATTCCATGTGAACTATCTATAGCTCAACAATTTAAAAAAAAATAAGATCAATAAAATACATGAAACAGCTACACGATATTAGTCTGTTAAGGTAAATACTAATATGCTATAGAGTGGCACTACAGGCACACTCTCCACCACACTCTCCACCACACCCCCTCTCCTGCTACAGTGCAGGGGGCCCACCTGAGATTTTTTAACCCTCACTGTAGCAGGAGAGGGGGTGTGGTGAAGAGTGTGGTGGAGAGTATGCATGTAGTGTTATTTTATGCTATAATATATGAAGTATTTAAAAAAACACAAAAATTTTAAAAATTACATAAAACACCCTCAAAAAGTTTAAAATTACGCAAAACATTGTTTCAAAACTTTAAACAACAAACATGAAATATAAAAATTAACAGTAGTCTCTAAAGAATTTAAAATTTACAATTAACAACCTTAACATTTTAAAATTTTTAGAAACACCCTCAAAAGTTCAAATAATAAAAAGCACCCTGAAATTCTACAATTTCAAAACATACAAACAAGAAAGATGAATTCAACACAGGGGAGGATCTACATACAGTCCAGGGGGGGCCACGCCCCCCCCCCGAATGGTTATTCTTAAGGGGGTTTATTAATAAAGGGGGTTATTCTTAAGGGATTAATAAAGGGGGTTTCATTGAAATAGGAAAAGATAATGTATCTTCACTCCATCGTAATGCTGAAAAGGCATGTGAGGATTTGATGAACCAACCGCAACATATATCAAGGCGATTCGACAACTTCAATGCTGAACAAGTTGCAACAAATCGTCTTCGGTTAAGAGCTCACATACTTGTGGTGCGATTGCTTGCACTCCAAGGGATTCCGTTTAGAGGCCACGATGAGAAATCTAGTTCGTCCAATCGTGATAATTTTCTTGAATTTTTGGATGTGCTGGCCATGGAGAATGACGAATTTTCAAAGGCAATTGCGAAAGCTCCCAAAAATGCCAAATATACAAGTCATGATATTCAAAAACAAATACTTCATGTGTTTTCAGTGAGATTGAAAAATGCAATTCATGAAGAAATTGGAGTTGCCAAGTATTACATTATTGTTGATGAAGCCCGTGATGAGTCAAAAAAAAGAGCAAATGTCTATTGTGTAGTGGTTTGTGGACACTAATGATTCATTCAAGAAAAGAGCATTATTGTCAAGTTTTATGCACAAGATTTTACAAGTGAAGAAAAAGAGAGTTTGAAGATGCAACTGAAACATTATGAGCATAATGTAGTCAAAGGGTCAGACTTCAAAACTCTTTCAACCATTTCTGAGTTGTGTCAATGGTTGGTAAAGACTAATAAATCTGCTACATACGACCTCATTTTTAGAGTGATCGTACTTGTGCTTACTCTTCCAGTTTCTACTGCTACTGCAGAACGATCATTCTCAGCTATAAATATCGTCAAAACTAGGCTTCGAAGCAAAATGGAGGATGCTTTCTTCTCCGACGTATTAATGGTGTTTATTAAAAGAGAAATTGCTAAAAGTATGAGCATTGATGATATCATTGAAGACTTTAAAAATTTTAAGGAACGTCGAATTCCTTTTAGTTAGAGAAATTTTAGTTATAAAAAAAATAGATGATGCTTATTTGACCATTTTCTATATAATATTTGTCTTCCTCTTTTGAAATATTTTGGAGATATTGATGTTGGCTATTCTACTCGTTTTATTTGGGTTGTGGTATATCTCTTGTGAATAAAATTACATTAAGAAATTTTTTTTATCTATCTTTTATACGCGGCCCCCCCAGAACTAAAATCCTGGATCCGCCCCTGATTCAACAGAACACCATCTGACACCTGAAAATTTAAAATATGGAAAAAGCAACCTCAAAGTTATAAAAGTTGTAAAAAAAACTTTTTAAAAGTTAAAAATCACAAAAAATCTTAAATTTTTAAAAGTATAGCCGGTACATATTTAATTTAAAAATTATCAGCAGACCACTAAAAATTACTAATATTTGAAAACTTACCACCAACACATAAAACATGAAAATTACAAGTACCCAACTCAAAATTTAAAATAAAAAAAACAGTATTAAGGTTTCAAAATTTGCAAAAACACTCTTAAAAATTCAAAGCCACAAAAAAAGACTAAAATTTAAAAAGTTTGCGAAGGAAAGAATAGTTGTTTGATATTCTTTCATTAAGATATATAAGTTTAGCTTCCAATTTAAAGTTTACTATCCTTTTTTAGTATTTAAAAGTAGTCTAATTTTATCAAAAAGATAAATGTACAGAAGGATTGATGCGGGCTCAATAATAAAATAAAACAGAAGGAATGAAAGAACTTTTTAAAATATTTTATAGAATAGTTTATTATTTTTTGAGTAAATTAAAAATCTTTAGAAGAGATTTCATGAACTTTTATTTAGTACTTTTGTATTCTTATGTGAATACTTTCATCGTATAATTTTTTTAAAGTCTATCAAGGATTAGAAACAAACTCCATATTCTCTTTTGTATCGTTTTAGCCCAAGTTTTAACCAATTATCGTGTCTTATTAGCTTTAATTATTCATTTTCCTTTTATAACGCTATTTTTTCAAATGTTTTCACTTTTATACTATACTTTTTCAGGTCAAGCTTGGTTTCATATCGGTTCAAATAACATGATAATTCAAATTGACTTCGGATTATATTTGTTTCCCATCAATTCAATTATAAATATAAAAATTTAAATTTGATGTACCTCCTTTAAACAAACATCAAAGCAAAATAAATAATCACAATGCTAAAGTTTAGAGACATAACTGAGTAAAAATCATCGAAGTGAAATTGAGGAAATTTTTTTTAGTAAGGAAATAAATTAAAAATACTCAATCATTGTATTTAGTGTTTTAGTAAGGAAATATATATATATATATAGCAAGTTACAACAAAAATTTTTTGTAGCTACTTACATCATGTGTCAAACTGCAAATTCAAAGTGGATTTAAAGTTAATTCGGCGGAGTATTTAGTGCCTAAGAATAATTTTAGAAGTGAACGAGTCTAAAAATAAATAGGGGTAATGTTTTGGGTTTATAGGTAGAAAACCCGTTTGCAATTTGCAATCCCACAACATTATGAAAAGAGACAAAATTAATAATAGTTTACACGTGAATGATGAAAATTTACAAGGCGATCAAAAGAAAGAGGGAAAATGTGGTGTAAAACAATACAGACACTGTAAACATAGCGAAACAATGGCGCTGCCATAATTAGAAGGTATAAAAGTGTGAAGGCTTAAATGAATTTAGAAGCCAGAAACATTTTCTTCAGACATGATCAAGTTGCTTGTGGAGTAGATGGAAGCCGCAGCTGCCCTCACCGCGTTTTCCCGCTCTATAGCCTCTGCTTTCTTTAGCCCGCTGAAAATTTTGATAACTTTTTGGTTAGAGTATTTACAGACAGATTTTTTTTTTTCAATGCCCGTAGGTACATAAACTTAATTATGAAGATGCTAAATTGCAGCTTAATATACAAAAAAAACTACTGACCTGAATTCCTCTGCTAGTGACATAGTGAGACTTGTACCGAAATACTTCAGTCCTCCTTCACAGTGTGATTGCATGACTTGGACTTGCTTCAGCCAGTTCTCCTAATCAGGAAAACGGATCATCAATGTTCATTCGTCTCCAACGGCTTCCTTCTTTAAGAAGGTGAAAATGAATTCTAAAGCCAAGAAATTACATATAATGTAATGTTTTATACAGATCAAATATATCTGTTGAAGTACAAAATTATAACCTCAACCCTTATTGCAACTAAGGAGTTTTGGTTTAGTGGTCACAAATTTCTAAATCGGATTAAAAAAAAATAAAAAAAGCTTTTTGTGTCCAGTCGTTTTTGGCACATGAAAGGGTCCCCAGCCTCCGAGGGCATGTCAATTAGGAGTGTAAAAATTATAACCCTCAACCCTCTCCACGCCTTCGGGGTTTTGGTGGCAGGACTTTGACAATAACAATGAAGAAATGACATCTGTCTATAAACCTCTAGGATTTCTAATAGTAAGGATTCATTGAGTAAATTGGAACAACGGGGAAAATAGTGGTCACTGGTCACTAAGACACCATACTTTCCATATCTAACTCTCCATTAGCTAAGCCAGGATAAATTCTAAAACTAATTCAGATGTTAACCATATAGATTTTCTTATAAGAATAATAATTTGAGTTGATGCAGTTAGAATCGAAAGGCAATACTCACAAGGTGGTTGCCCTCCTCATACAGTGCTTTGTCCATTTGACTGAAAATAGATTTCCATTTCTCCATGTGCACATCCAAACTTGCCTTCATTGAACACGCACTCTCAGATGAATGTTCAAAATATCCATCTTTTTCTCGATCAGATAACTCCACTGATAATAGGTAAGGCAGTTCAGTTTGAAAAACGTTCCTCAACCTTTTCTTACTACGCTGTAGTGCTGCATCAATAATCAAACAGAATTAGTTTACACAACAAATACACACTTATCAATAAACTATAGAGCTTTAATAAAATAGAACTTTACCAGCAAGCCGTCCTTTGATGTCCTGTTGTAGGAGGTCCAACCATTGAGAAGCTACGGAAGCACCTACAATTGAAGGAGAAGAATTTCCTATTAGCTATTCTCCAAGGTTTGTGAATATTTGCAGTTAAATCTGTCGAAGAGAACAACCTTTCATCGATAGAGAAGCAATGGTATCGTAGTCTGCAGAGAATTCATCATTGGACGTATTGCTAGCATTCTCTGACCCAATAGAAACAGCAGATGACAATTTCAAATTAAGAGAGTCATCATCATCTTCCAGGATCAATCGTGGTAAGGTAGAACTTTCATGATCTGAACCAGAGAACAAAGGCCTGTAATATAAACTGGACTGATCTCCAGCTGAACTATGGGATATAACATCCTCACTTTCACTTCCAATTTGGTTTGCATTCATATTCTGCATTTGGGCATCACTTCTTTCAGATTCCACTACGGCCTTTAGTATAGAATTGACCTGCTTCTTATTTCTCACATGTCTAATGATCCTGGGATCCAGTCCAGAGAGCAGCCCAGTAGGAGCAGAATCCTTAGAGTACTTGTATGGATATTCTCGTTTTGTTATATCACTCTTTTTCAGGAGCCCGTCATCTTTTTTCCTTTTAGGTGGACGCCCCCTTCGCTTCGGAACAGGTATGCCTCCATGAGAGGATGAGAGGAAACCGTTCTGCTTCATCTCCCTCCACAATTTTAACGGATTACTCTCGTGCGAGGGACCATTGGTGCTACTGCACTCTGATGCATCTGTAGGTCTAAACTGTTCCAACTTCTTATCATGCTGAAAGGGTTTTTCATTGAGGTCCAAGTTGAGATTTGTGAAGATCATCTTCTGGGAATCAGGTTTATCAGCTTTTATCGGGTTGGCAGAAGACTGAAGGCTACCAGCTAGGCTTAAACTCAAACACGCACTAGTTGATGGTGCGACAGGATTACCATGTGTCATTAATTGTACTGGTTCATTTGAATGTAGAGATGCAGATGTACTTGTGTTTTGGGAAGTTTCCTTTTCTTTGCCCTGATGATTATCTACCTCAGCTTCTGTTAAGTTTGAACATTTTTGCATTCCTGGTTAAATTTAATAGTTTAGTATTCAGTATGAACAAATGAAACCATAAGTAAGCATATATTTTCGGTGTTGTTGCATACTTATTGAAGTACCTATACAAACAAGGAAAATGAACCCCCAGATTCTTACTGAGGATAAAAAAGGAACATATTTCCTTCAGCTAACGAAGAAATGCAACCAACTTAGAAAAGTCAGCAAAACGATGTCATCCATGCATATCAGAACATATGACATCTTCCTTTTTTATTGAATGCGAAAAAGATAGTGGTATTCACCAGCATTAGTGTGTTAAAGCAAGAGCTGACTAATTAGGACCCCTTGCGGGCAACCAGTGAATACCTATGCACATAGTAGGGAGTATTTTCATCAACTGATAATTGAATCACTCAGATTTTGTTGAGATAAACTATATCATGTTGCTGATGATCTTCAAGATACCAAGTTACACACTATTAACTCTTCAGAATGATTCAAAACTAATATTTCCAGTTGCTTTATTTCAAACTGATCAAAGTCACCCTCAACCTACTAAGTATAATTACAGACTGATCTCCCAGAGTAGTTCATAAATTTCCCGAATCAGCTTGCTTGGGTATTGGTAACATAATTCATCACTAACAACCACGTAAACTAGATTCCAGTGCCATAAGCTACCACAAGTGCATATCATAAATCAAGATAAGAATGAATTTCTAGAATTTCAAGTCAAATCGATCAAGAAATTGAACAGATCATGAAGGTTGCGTCTACCAATTACCAATTTACCAATTATAGACTTTGCATCTAATATTGACTACAAGCTCACAACTTGCCGTCATTTGTTCTACCCAAGCATATCCCAAACATAATATTTAGATATGGCTTTCTATCAAGCACCTCCACTTCAAGACTCCATAGTGGATTTTGGGGTAAGTTCCTGTATTCTGCAACAAAAGCTCAACAGTTGGTCTTGGATGCTGTCGTAGTTACTATAATATGGCCTCTCTAGCTCAAACAGAACTCCTTCAACTACGCAAGAGACCTTCATAACCTACCATTGAATATCAAACCTTGTATTAAGCTAGCAGAATTTCAGCAGTCTCAACTACCTATCTCATAATGTAGAAGAGCTAAACAATATTATCAGTACAGGCCCATCCATTTCAAAGCACGCTATGTATTAAAAGGTCTCTTCCATTAGACCAAAACCCTGAAGTTGTGGTGAGGGTTGAGGACTATAGTTTTATCACGTTCAAATATAAGCTTATGACCCACAGCCCCCAACAGATTTGTGGAGTTTTGGTGTGATAGAAGGAAATTTTAAAGTAATATCTGGACAACACAGGTTCAAATCCCACCAACCACGAATAAAGTAGATTACAAAAGATGGATGCTTGAGTCCGGGGTAGTACTCACGAAAATGATGCCTGAAGGGATATGTTAAAGAGTATAAAATTATAAACCTCAGTCCTTACCATAATTTCAGAGTTTCAATGTAAGGGAAGGACATTTAAAATTTCACAAAACCCTCTCAAGTTTGATTGTTTTTGAGATAACCCCCTAAAATTTAGAAATATCACTTAACCCCTTAAGTTTTGCAAGGTAACCCTCATACCCAACCAACACCTTTAGATCTAATTGTGCACGTGAAAAGCAGTTATGTTGAAATGACCAAAATGACGCTAATGAAAAAAAATCTATTGATGTCATTTTTAATAATTATAAGGTAATTCTATAAGGGATTTAATTAACTTATTTAATGATTAATTTAATTTAACAATTAGAGTGTTGATATGGAAAGGGTTTTTTCGGTCTATTTACTAGTTCATCTAACACCATTAGAGGGGTTAGTTGAGGAAATTGAAATCATTTTGGAAGTTTCTGAAACAACCCAAACTTAAGGGGAGTTAAGTGACAGTTTTAAAAGTTTATGGGTTCATCTGAAACCCGGCCGAACTTAAGATGGTTTTTTGTGAAATTTACCCTAAGCATTGTATAAAGCTGGTATTCCCTATAACATCATAACTTTAAATTTGAGATAGTGACGAAATTGCTATCAAATTTTAACTTATTAGCATGCATATAAATCCGAAAAATAGATTAAACAGAAAAAATTGGTCTGATACGAGTAGCAGTCGTGCAGAGCACTGTCCTAGAATATTGAGGACCCGCCTATCGTCCTAGCGCAGTAGATCCTCTCTCCCTAGCGGTAAAAGCCCCCGGAAGCAGCCGACCTCTGTACTCGGGCGAGAGTATAGAGGTTTTTCTCAGATGAAGACGATTGCCCAAAAGAAAAATGAATAACAACAAATTTTAGAGAGGGAGAAGAGTAGACAGATTTTAGAGAAGGCAGAAGAGATTTCTCTCGGTTTTTTAAGACAAAAACTTTTCTTTTTCGCTGCTCTTTTACAAACTGAGTTAGGACTGTATTTATAGGGTTTTAGAAACCATGTGCCTTTGAAACTCCCCGCTTAATCCTCCCGCACGTTCTCCAAAACTCACTCAGTCATTGAACTTCCCGTACGTTCTCCAAAACTCACGCAGCCATTTGACCTTCCCACACGTTGCATGATTTCCGAGTTAAAAAGAAAAAATAAAACGCGTGGCGTGGCGAGGCGTGCGTGCGCATGCGCGGCGAGGAAAGTCGAGGCGAGCGCGCGTGTGCTATCCAGAGCCTAAACAAACTGAATGCCCAAAACAGTCAACAGTTGGGGACCCTCAAGGGGTAAAGAGAAGAGAACCAATTTAAACACCTACCCATTCATTATACTAGGCAATGTGGAACTATTGTTTGAAGGCAAATTGCCTTTTTCTCACAACACAGCCAACAATCCCCCACAAAAGGCAAAGTTTGACTAAAAAACTCAAAAATAAATCAATAAATCACAAACCAAATATAGGTTGGGTAACTTTTCGTATCATGAATTCAGGAGAGGTAGCTTTCGGCTTTGAACCTTTCCTTAGTGGGTTCATCGCAACCTGAGGGACATAATGGACTAGGCCTTGAATTAGACCTATTGTACCAAGTATTGATGAAATCACACACAATACGTCTTCATCTATTGAGTAAAACGGGTTGAGCGTAAAAGACTATGCTCACAATAACCGACTCATGAGAGTTTCTAGAGGTTATCCTGCCTCCCTCCCTAACCGCGGTCATCACGTTTCCTTTCATGTAGGTAACTCCTTCAAGGATACCACAGCTAGATATCATACCCACCGCAATACATGTGTTGAACTTATTAAGAGTAAAACTCAACCTAACCAGCTGTATTATAAGAGCATTGTCATCATAGAGAAGGGTAGTAGCAGATGCTACCATAATAATATATGAATATATTTAGGTCGATGCTCCACACGAGTGTCACTAGTCTAGCTTGTTTCTACCACATTGAACCTACACTGGGACTGCGTCTCCAAATAAAGGTTGGGTTCCTGCTGTCAGTAACATCATCTATGGGCTTAACTCCATCTCCCTCGATAAATTCAGAACCACACTCCTGGATAGACCCTTAGTCAATAGGTCAGTAAGATTCTTTTCAAACTTTACAAAGTCTAGAATCACAACTTTGCCTAGCAAGCGTTGTACAGATTTATATCTTATTTGAATATGTTTGTTAAGTTTTTTATTAACATGCACTTGGTTTAGAAGCTCTATGGTGGATCTATAATCAGAGTGAATAGACATTGGAGGAGAGGGTTTTGGGACCAAAGGTAGTTCAGAGAGTAGATCTTTTAACCATTCTGCTTCTATGCAAGTGGTATCAAGTACAAGCAATTCATATTCCATAGTGCTCCTGGCAATTATTGTTTGCTTACAGGATTTCTAGGGTATAGCTGCACCACCAAAAAGAAATACATATTCTGATGTAGACTTTACACTGTTGGAATTCGTGATCCAATTGGCGTCATTATACCCTTCTATCGCATCAGGATACCCAGTGTAAGTCAAGCAATAGTCAACTGTGTCTTTCAAGTATTTAAATACTCTCTCTAAGGCAATCCAATAATCTTTATTAGGGTTGCTGGTATATCGGCTCAGTCTCCCTATAACATAAGCTATATCATGTCTAGTCCAGTTGGATATGCACAAGAGAGATCCAATCAGCTAAGAATACTTCAGCTGGGAGACAGGTTCACCTTCATTCTTCTTCAAAAATATAGAAGAGTCATAAGGTGTAGAGACAGATTTAGAGTTATGAAAATTGAATTTGGTTAGCATTTCCTCAATACTATGAGAGAGACTCAATGATATTCCTCTAGTGTCTCTAGTGATTTTCATTCCAAGTATCAGATCAACAAGACCTAAGTCTTTCATGTCAAAATTCTTGGAGAGATAATCATTAACCTTTAAGATTACTTCAAGAGTTGTTCTAAAGATAATGATATCATCAACATAGAAACAGAGGATGACATGGTCATTGTTTATCACTTTAGTGTAGACACACTTATCGTGTTCATTCACAGTAAAACCATATTGAGCAATGACTTTGTCAAATTTCTGATGCTATTATTTAGGAGCTTATTTTAGACCATACAGAGATTTAATAAGTTTGCAGACTTTATTTTCCTAACCTTTGGCAATAAAGCCTTTAGGTTAGTTCATATAGATTTCTTCATCTAAATCACCATTCAGAAAAACAGTCTTGACATCCATCTGATGTATGATCAACTTATGAATAGTAGCAAAGGCTAATAATACCCAAATAATTGAGATTCGAGCTACAGGAGTCAGGAGAATATGTATCGAAGTAATTAATGCAATTTTGCTGAGTATATTCTTTAGCTACTAATCTTGCTTTATATTTATCAATGAAACCATCAGCTCTAAGTTTCTTCTTAAATATCCACTTGTAACCAACAGGTTTATAGCCTAAAGGTAAGTCAGTGAGTATCCAAGTATGATTTTCCATTATAGATTTTATTTCATTATCAATGACTTCTTTTCAGAAAGAAGATTCAGGAGAATCTATTGCTTTCTTAAATTAGCTTGGATCACCTTCAACAAGAAATGTAAAGAAGTCTTCTCCAAAATTCTTTTGAATTTTACCTCTTTTACTTCTTCGAGCTTTAATATCTAGAGGTTGAGAGGAACTAGAAGATGGTAGATGAGAAAGAAGAGATGATCTAGAATTTTCTGAGATTTTGGATTTAAAAGGAAAGATGTTTTCAAAGTAGATTACATCTCTTGTTTCAATGATAGTATTGTTGAATATGTCGTTGATTTCAGAGTTAATGACTAGAAATATGTTAATATTGTTATCTAATGCATATCCAATAAATACAACATCAACAGTCTTAGATCCAATTTTCCTCTTCTTAAGTTCGGAAATAGCTACCGTAGCCAAGCAACCCTAAACCCGGAAGAAGTTCAATCTAGGAGTTCTCCCCTTCTAATATTCATAAGGAGTTATATCAGAAGTTTTGTGGGGAATCCTATTGAGAATAAAGCAAGCATAAAGAAGAGCTTCACTCCAGAGATTTTCAGGTGCTTCTAAACTGAGTAATATACAGTTCATCATGTTCATAAGGGTTCTATTCTTTCGTTCAGCTATCCCGTTAGACTTTGGTGTATAAGGAGTAATTACCTCATGAATAATATCGTGCTTTTGGTAATATTCAGTCATTTCATTTGATGTATACTCCCCTCACGATCAGATCTTAAAATCTTGATCTTTTCAAGTTGGTTCTCAGATTCAGCTTTATACACCTTAAACCTATCTAAAATTTCATCCTTAGTTTTGAGAAGATAGGGTGTAACAATAGCTAAAGTGATCGTCTATAAATATCATAAAATATCTCCTACCCCTTCGGGTGAGAACTCGGTTTGAGTCACACACATCACTATGAATTAATTCGAGGGGTTCGGAGTTTCTAGTTATAGACTTGAAGGGTTTCTTAGTGTGTTTCCCTTGAACACGAATCTCACACTTAGATGAGGGATCATAAGATGATTTAGGAATGAGATTCAACTTAATCATTCTCTGCAAAGTTTAAAAATTTATATGCCCAAGTCATTCATGCCAAACATCACAAGATTTAACAATTTGTGCAACAGAAGATTTAAAATTTTTATTAGAACTGTAATTGATTACATTGAGCTTGAAAATACCATTACAAATAAAATATTTTCCTATGAATGCATTATTCTTTGTAATCACAAATTTATTGGATTCCTTTACAATCCTAAAGCCAGCTCTAAGAAGAAAAGATTCACTGATCAAGTTTCGACGGAAAGAAGGAACATGATGAACGCCTTGCAGATTTAGAGCTTTTCCAGAAGTCATGATAAGCTCTATGCATTCACTTTCAATTATTTGTTTGGTGGAGTCATCTGCTAAGCTTATGCTTCCTCAACGTGATTCCTGGTAAGTTAAAAACTAAGAACGATCATTGCAAACGTGAATATTAGCTCCAGAATCCAACCACCAATCAAAGGAGGAAGTAAGAGAATTTACAAGATAGAACGAAGAGACTAACCTAAAGGGATTTGGATTTTCTTCAATCATGTTTACTTTGTTAGATCCATTTCCTTTTGGAGCAGGTTTTGCCGATTCTTTCTTCCGATAGAAGAAGTTGAGAGCCAAGTGGTTGGTTCTACCACAGACATAGCAGAGCTTTCCATCAGACTTATGGCTGGAAGAATTAGAATTTGATTTGGAAGATGGTTTATTAAATGATTGTTGGTTTTTCTTGAATTTCTTCTTTTTGGGTTTGAAATTCTTAGATTTAGACTTATCCTCTACCAAGTTTACTTTAGTTTTCATTTCAGTATTGGTTTTGGAATTTTGTTTATGCTGGTCTTCAATACGAATAGCCTTGAGAGCTTCATTTAATGTTAGATCTCCTTGCTTGTGTCAGAGATCTCCAGCAAATCTAGATCAGGAAGGAGGAAATTTGTTAATCAGATAGGAAACTTTAAAATCATCAGTAAAGGCGTTTCCTTTTGATTGGAGGTGACGAATGAAATCTTGGAATTCATGAATTTGTTCTTTTATAGGCTTGTCGTCAACCATCATGAACTTATTGAAGGAAGAGGAAGTGAAACGCAGAATTCCGATATCATCAAAGTCATATTCTGCATCAAGAGCATTCCATAGGTCTTTAGCACTTTTGAACTCATAATGTCATATAGATTGTCCGCAAGCGCACTAAGGATCCTATGGCAGCAGTGATAGTTTATTTTTTCTGGCTTCATAGGACTAGAGAATGAACTAGCACCAGAAGCAGAAGTGAAAGGAGTAGGTTGTTCAGGTTCAGGACCATAAACAGGAGAGTTGGAGGTCATGGGTTGAGATCCAATGGATGAAGATTCAGGAGTGTCAATTGCAGATAAGAGTCCTAGGATAGTGAATCAGTATCTCATCTGATTAGCTCACCGTTTATAATTAACACCGGTAAACTTCTCAAGTTTGACACTCTTAGAATGATCAGGATTTGTCATAAATCCGACTCAAGTTAACTAGTCTATGTATTTGAAATCTGATAGGAATAAAAGTTTTGTCAATACCAATCAACTAGTTATTTAGGAGTATGACTTTAGGGTATGTATTTGATTCAAGATTTTAGTGTGGTCAATTATGCAAATGGTGCTTGTAAAACAGCTTATTTATAAACTAGTAATATTAATCAGTAAAATTACTAGCAGTCTAAGCAGTTGATATTTGAACAGTAAATATGAACAATATATATTATGAACAGAACAATTTAATTTTGAAATAGTAATTAGCAATTTAAGCAATAATTCAAAAATATTAATTTTTTCGGATTAATTTTCTAATAGTGACAGATTAACAATTAAATTAATTACAAGGTAAAAGCAATTAACAGTAATTAACAGTTAATTAATAAATAATTAAAAGCAATTAACTGTAATTAATTACAGATTAAAATTATTTCTGATGAACAGATTATAATTCTTAATAGTAAGCACAATAATTTCGGATTTAATAATTATAGGTCAATCTTCTAGATTGCTGTCAAATTTTAACTTATTAGCATGCATATAAATCTGAAAAATAGATTAAACAGAAAAAATTGGCCTGATAGGGGTAGCATTCGCGCATAGTATTGTCCTAGAAGATTAAGGACCCGTCTATCGCCCTGGCACGGTCGATCCTCTCTCTCTAGCAGTAAAAACCCCGGAAACAAGTGGCCTTTGTACACGGTGTTGGGAAACAACGCAAATTCTCTTATAACCAGATTTACGAGAAAGCGAATAAATGCGCAATAAAGGACACACAAGATTTACGTGGTTCGACACAAAATTATCTACGTCCATGGGCTGTTACAGATCTTTCACTAAGGGGAGAAAAATTTACAATCACTCTCACAAATACTCACAACCCAAATTTCACTCTTCACTAAGGGGAGAAAAATTTACAATCACTCTCACAAATACTCACAACCCAAATTTCACTCTGAAAAATCGCTCTCAATTTTTCTCACTTTACAATCACTCTCACAAATACTCACAACCCAAATTTCACTCTGAAAAATCGCTCTCAATTTTTCTCACGGAGTGCTCTCTCTCAGTTTTTTCACCGAGTACTTTTCTCTCAGCCTCTCTTTTTTCTCTCGAGCTTCTCTTTCTCTCTTAAGAAGATTCAGAAGCTGATTTGATGATGGGTTAAGGGAAGAGGGTGGGGGTTTTATAGCTTAAGTACTCCTTTTTTTTCTTCCTACCATTTGACAAAGACATCGTCATTTCCTTCCCTCTTTCAAAAAAAAGGGCCATCGAAAGCCAATCACCGAAAGCTTCCCTCCCTTTTTGACTAATAATCTCCCACTTGAAGACTGATTTTAATCTGTCTTCACATCTCGATCTATGCAGCAACTCTTTCTCGGTCTTGATACTATTGCAGGCCAACTGAAGTTGAACACAACTTCAGTTTGTCAGTAGTCACCGTCTTTGTCAGCGTGTCTGCCGGATTTTGAGCTCCACTGATCTTTTCAAGTTCAAAAATTCTATCTTCCAGAAGTGATCGGATAAAATGATACCGCATCTGTATGTGCTTCATTCTGGAATGAAAAGACGGATTCTTCGCTAGATGAATAGCACTTTGACTATCGTAATATAAGACATTATCTTCTTGTTTCTTGCCTAACTCATCCAAGAAATGTTAAAGCTAAACCATTTCCTTACTGGCTTCAATAACAATGACATATTCTGCTTTAGTTGTGGAGAGAGCAACTATCTTCTGCAGTTGAGAAACCCAACTCACCGCAGTACCTCCTAAAGTATAGACATACCATATAGTGCTCTTTCTGTCATCAACATTTCCTGCTAAATTAGCATCCACATAACTTGATACTATTGTATCTTCACCTTTGAAACAAAGTGCTTTACCTGTGGTGCCCCGTAGATATCTGAAGATCCATTTGACTGCTTTCCAATGTACCTTGCCCGAATCATCCATGTACCTACTAACAGCTCCCACTACTTGAGCAATATCTGGTCTTGTACAAACCATGACATACATCAAACTTCTAATTGTTGAGGCGTACGGAACCTTCGCCATGTGTGCATGCTCTTCCTCTGTCGTCGGTGACTGCTCTTTGGAAAGTTTGAAATGAACACCTAAAGGTGTACCCACTGGTTTAACATCTTGCATAATGAACCTAGAGAGTACTTTGCTGATGTACTCAGCCTGTGATAACATCAAAGTCCCAGACTTCGTGTGTAATGACCGTAAAATTTAATACTAGTTAAAATAATTTTTTTAGTATTTTAAAATATTTAATTATTATTTAGAGGAGTATTGATATTTTTCTCGGCCTTCTAGAATTTTCTATGATTTAAAAGTCCAAATTTTATATTTATTTAAATGATTTTAATATTTATAAATTTATTTTGTGCGGTAAAAATTTCTAGAATTAATCTGTTGTATTATTTTTACTATTATGTATTATTTTAAATAATATATTGCATTATTGTTACTATTACGTATTATTTTGTGTATTATGTTGAATTATTAATTTCGTATTATTTGTGTAAATTATTGTATTATTTTAAATTATTACGTATCAGCTGTCGTATTAGCACAACTAGTACGTTTTATTATGTAAATAATTATTCTATAATTATTTAATTTTTAAAATAACTAATTATATGTTTTATTAATTATTTTTGATTAATTGTACAATTTATAGTATTATTTCTTCAGCTGCATATCAGTGGTTGTATTAATACAACTGGTACGTTTTTTTGTAGATAATTATTTCATAATTAGTTTAATTTTTAAATACCCGTAATTATTTATTTTAATGATTTTTGTTTTAAATACCTAACTCTAACCCTAATATTATATATATATATATATATATATATATATATATATATTATAAATATCCCGTAACAAAACCCTCTCCTGTCACGGGATAACAGCCGTGCACGAAATCATCTTCCTCTCCTCATCTCGCCTCAGGCCGCTCTCCCTCGTCTTTCCGTCGGCCGAGCCTCGCAGCTCCAGCCTCCTCAGCACGCCCACACCCGGCTTACCCTCTCTACCATCTCTCTACGTGCTCCAACATCCTCGTCGCGCTTCCCCCACCAGAGCAGCCCCTCGCCCGGATCTTCGACGTAGCCACCGAACCCACCTCCCGCTACACTCCGTCGGCACTCCCCCAACAACCGCCATCCAAACCCCTGCCCTCTCTCTCTCACCCGACACAACTGCCTCTCAGTCACCTCATCTCGTACCACCTTCCCGCGAGATCCATCCGCGTCACCGTCCACTTAACACGCGCCTACCGTCCCGCCTCCACAGCAGCCAACCACCACCCCAACCCACCTCCTGCAGGCCGCTCCGCAAGCACCAACACCTGCCTCCCCCTCTCTGTCAGCCTCTCCCCACAGCCCCTCCGAACAGGCCTCCTCCACGTCGCCCCCCTCACGCCACAGCTTCACTCCAGCAGACCACCGCTGCGCCGCCGCTCGCCGTGCACAACAGCCGCACCTCCAGTTTCGCCCGTCAGCCCCGACCCGAGCTCGTCGCTGCCCGACGCCGACCAGAGTTCGTTGCCGCGCTCCTCCGCGTCAAATCTGACTCGTGCCGTCAACGTCGACTCGTTCGACGTACCGAGGCAAGATCTCGCCTCTAAATATGTTTTGTTTTATAATTATTATCAATTAAATGATTAGTTAGATATGATAATGGTGATAATGTGCATATTGTGAATATTTGGCGTCGAATGTTGATAAATAGCATTAGATAGTATTTTCATAATAATAATGAGATATTTTGCGGTAATTATATCTGAGAATTAACGAGCATGAAATGATGAGCATGTGTTGTAATTAGATTTTATGAGACATTAATAATTTTGTATAATTACATCGAAGAATTTACGGACATGAAATGACAAGTTAGGTGTTATAATTAGAATTTACGAAATATTATCGAAAAATAAATAAATTAAAGGTAATTTATAAAATAGGGAAATGTTACTTTTCATGCAGAAAAGAATTAATATATATATTACATAAATATTTTATTTTAAATTAGTTAAAATGAGAAATAGTTTTAAAGAATAATTTTTGGAAAAAGAATATTTATTAATTAAGAACGTATAACTGATAGTCGTAAAGCGCGACATTTCATATGCAAAACGACATTGGTTTCTAATTTTCTTTTTATCGTATTATTATATTAAAGGATATTTAATTACGATTAGATTACATGAGAAGTTTTGACATCCAGTAGTATGTTATCAATAAAACTTATTTATGTGTGCATTCATACTATGGTAGGTTGTTCTTGTATTCCATGTTTTAATGTAGTGATTATTCATGCTTTACAAACTTGTTTAATCATGTTCGACATGTCATGTTATTATTGTATAGAATTAGTTTTATTTATTATCTTTTGTTGTGATTAAGAACTTTAGTAGTTCATGACTTAGTGGCCTCTTGTGTCATGAACAGACTTAGTGACATGTGTGAGTGTGTTAACTGAGTTTAGACGGTGAACACGAGTTTCAATGAGGATTATGGTTGACTTAGAAAAAATGAGAAGAGTTAGGATGGGGAAGTCATTGTTCATGTGTTCGGATGTGACTGTTGATGTATCTTCCAGGCTCGCGCCAGTGGTTGGTGTCGCCACTGGGGTTGGTTTGTAGGGCTAAAGTGAAGTGTGTACATCACTTTAGTTAGTGAGAATTTGATTCGTCACCCGAGTTTTGCTTGAGTTCGGACCAGGCAGAAAACGGTTTACGTGTAGTCCTTTGATCGCATGTGTAGCGGGATTGGATGCACGTAGGGGATTTGTGAACAGTCAGTTATCCGATGATATGAGCGTTGACTCTGTGTGAGATGTGGACCACTGAGTTTTAGGATGGTTAGTATTCGACCCAGTTACTGTATTCACATAGTTGTATGTTATCATGTTTAGATGAGGGTTACATCATGATTTATTAGATTTTCAGTTACATGTATCACTGTCTTTCCTATTAGTATTATTACTGTCATAGCATGGGTCATACGATCGTTACATTTTTCATGTGAGATCTTGTCGTATGCCATGCACGCTGACGTACACTTGTTTTCTCTGGTGTGCGTCAAATTTAAGGGACGAACAGGTCCAGTTCGATGATGCAGCAGAGCCAACGTTTACCCAGCCGGAGTATCCTTCCGATGGAGTAGAAGAACAAACTGAAACGTAGTGGTTTTCTTCCATAGTAGTTGTGGGACATTAGAACTCTTTATCATATTTTTCTTTAGTTGATGGATTTTCGTATTTTTAGTAGTACTTTGTTTTATTATGGACTATGTATTTTTTATTCCTAGTTGGACCATTTTTTGTAATAAGGGTATGTTTGACCCATATTTTTATGTCTAGGATGATCTACTTTTGATGATGTCTATTTCTTATTCTAGGTTATTATATTTTTGCTATTGTGATCGGGGGACCTGTGACTAATATTCTCTTGTTTGACGCTTAACGTATTAGATTGAGAAGAAAAGAAAAAGAAAAAAATTATTAGTGTATATTTCTCCTCAATCTAATACGTCACGGGCTTGTTCACGTTCCGATTTCCCGGTATTTTAAGAAGCAGGGCGTGACATCGTGTCTCTCTTGATCCTCATTCCAAGAATCTGCTTTACAGCGCTAAGATCTTTCATTAAGAACTGCTTTGACAATTTTTACTTCAAATTTATAATCTCTTGCAGATCTGAACCTGCAACGAGCATGTCCTCAGTGTATAACACTAAAATAATGAAGCCATTGTCAAACTCTTGAGATAGCAACAATGATCTGCTTGGTATCTAGTGAAACTGTTGCTGCTCATAAAGTTGTCAAACTACTTATACCACTGCCTGGGAGCTTGTTTTAATCCATACAAGCTCTTCTTCAAAAGGCATACTAGATTTTCCTTGCCTGTCTTTATGAAGCCTTTCGGTTACTTCATATAGATCTCCTCCTCCAAATCACCATGAAGGAAAATTGTTTTTACATCTAACTGTTCAAGATGTAAATTCTTAGCAACTATAATTTTCAATACCAGTCTGACTGTAGTTAGTTTCACGACTGGAGAGAAAATTTTATTGTAATCAATACATTCTTTTTGCTAAAAACCTTTGACAACCAATCTTGTCTTGTAGCGCTTGTTCCCATCATGCTCTTCTTTGATTCTATAAATCCACTTGTTATGAAGAGCTTTCTTATCTGGTGGTAATTCAGCTAAATCTCACGTCTGATTTGATATAAACGAGTCCATCTCATCTTGCATAGCAGACTCCCACTTGACTGAATCCTCCACCTGCATTGCTTCATCATAACACTCTGGTTCACCACTATCAGTCAGCAACAAGTAGTGCAAAAAAGGCGAATAACGGTAAATTGGCTTAGGAATTCTGGAGGAGCGTCTCACTTCTGACGTGCTTGGTTCTTCTTGAACCACTTCAGGACTAGTGTGAACATTATTTTTAGAAATCTCCTCAAATTCAGCAAATTCCTTTGTTTCAGCTTTTGTACTGGAACTACTTAATTCTGCAGTTGATCTGTCTTTGTACATCGCATTCTTATTGAATATGACATCTCTGCTTCTGATGATCTTTCGATTTTCATAATCCAAAAACCGGTGACCAAACTCATCACCACCATAACTAACAAAAACACATTTGTTAGATTTGCCATCAAGTTTATTTCTTTTAGCAGAATCTATGTGTACATAATAGATACAACCAAAAACTCTTAAATACGAAAGGTTTACCTCTTTTCTGCTCCAAGCTTCTTTCGGTATTCCACCGTCTAAGGGAACTGAGGGCTTGCGGTTGATTAGGTAGGCTACGGTATTGATAGCTTTAGCCCATAGGAACTTAGACAAGCCGGCATGTATTCCTCATGTTTCTGGCACGTTCATTCAAAGTTCTGTTCATGCGCTCTGCTACGCCATTTGCTGCGGTATCATGGGAACTATTTTCTCCGTCTTGATCCCGTTGTTTACGCAAAATTCTTTGAATCTACTGTCTTTGTACTCTCCTTCATTGTCTGACCTTAACCGCTTTATCTTCAAACCAGTTTTATTTTCCACCATGACCTTCCATTTTCTGAAGGTATCAAAGACTTCTGATTTCTTCTTCAGAAAATAGACTCACACCTTCATTGTAGAATCATCAATGAAGGTGACATAGTACAGTGAGCCTACAAGAGATGAAACTGGAGATGGTCCCCATACGTCGGTATGAACTAGTTCTAACTTTTCTACCGTCTTGCCAATCTTTACAAAACTGACTTTCTTCTGTTTGTCAAAGATGCAATCCTCGCATAGGCCGACATTTACATTCTTCAGATACAACAGCTTCCCTTTTGACAGAAGTGTATTCATTCCTTTTTCGCTCATATGACCAAACATTTGGTGTCATAGATTTGATTTTTCATCTACATCTGTTACTGTAATAATATTCTCTAAGTTAGAGGTTACATAGAGAGTACCATTTTTCTTACCTCGAGCAATGATGAGTGCTCCTTTAGTAATCTTCCATTCATGACCTGAGAAGGTTGTACAGCAACCCTCTCTATCAAGCTATCCTACAGAGATCAAATTCCTTTTAAGGTCAGGAATATGTCTCACTCCTTGCAGCTTCCATGTGGTCTGATTTAGCAAAATTTTAATTGGATATCTCCCTTACCAACGATCTTCAAGGTTTCATCATCTGCTAGATGTACATTTCCGAAATCACGCTGACGTAGTTCTCCATGATTTCTCGGCATGGGGTAGCATGGAAGGATGCCCCTGAATCAAGAATTCATGATTCAATCGGAGTGTTGACGCTTAGAATCATAGCATCACCTTCTTCATTGGTCACGTTGGCAGACTCCTGTGCACTGGTATTTTTCTTCAGTGCCCGACACTCCCTCTTGAAATGACCCTTCTTGTCACAATTATAGCAGTTAAAATCTTTCTTTTCCGATCTAGATTTGCAGCTTCTAGATTTTGATTTGCCGCGAATTGAACTTCTTTCTGAAGTTCTCCCCCTAGACTCCGTGTGTAAAGCTGAAGAGGTTGATGCTTCACTCGATTCTCTCCGACGAATTTCTTCACTAAGAACTAGATCACGAACATCATCAAATTTTAACTTATTGCTTCACAAGGAGCTACTCGCAGCTGTGACAGTAGCATTCTAACTTTCTGATAAAGAAGATAAAAGTATCAATGCTCATACTTCTTCATCAAACTTAATTCCAACTGAACTCAATTGGGTTGTGGCTATATTGAGTTCATTGAGATGTTGAGCTACTGAAGCGCCTTCTGTCATCCGCAAATTGAACAGCCGCCTCATCAAGTGAACTTTGTTTGAGGCAGAGGACTTCTCATACATGCTGTAGAGAACCGCCATAAGACCCGCTGTGGTCTTTTTCTTTGCTATGTTGAAAGCAACGTTTCGGGATAGCGTCAATCGGATAACTCCAATGGCTTGTCTGTCGAGAAAAGTCCACTCTTCATCCTTCATGTCATCTGGCTTACTTCCTGAGAGAGATTGATACAGCTTCTTCTGGTATAGATAATCTTCGATCTGCATCTTCCAAAAGCCGAAGTCCGCACCATCGAACTTCTTAATTTTCACCTTCCCTTCGTCTGCAGCCATCGCTCCCACTCGAATCTGGCACCTTTTGGATCGTTTCTGACTGTTTCTGCGAACCACCGTGTATCAAGACACCTCTGCCGACAAATTGGTACCGCTGACAAAGTTTCACTATTCACGAAATTCAATATTCATGTGAATAGTAATCTCACAGAAAATTGACAGGCGTCACAACCAGAGTTCTGATACCATTTGTTGGAAAACTACGCAAATTCCCTTATAACCAGATTACGAGAAAACGAATAAATACGGAATAAGAGGACACACAAGATTTACGTGGTTCGACATAAACTTACCTACGTCCACGGGCTGTTGCAGATCTTTCACTAAGGGGAGAAAAATTTACAATCACTCTCACAAATACTCACAACCCAAATTTCACTCTTCACTAAGGGGAGAAAAATTTACAATCACTCTCACAAATACTCACAACCCAAATTTCACTCTGAAAAATCGCTCTCAATTTTTCTCACTTTACAATCACTCTCACAAATACTCACAACCCAAATTTCACTCTGAAAAATCGCTCTCAATTTTTCTCACTGAGTGCTCTCTCTCAGTTTTTTTCACCGAGTACTTTTCCCTCAGCCTCTCTTTTTTTTCTCGAGCTTCTCTTTCTCTTTTAAGAAGATTCGGAAGCTGATTTGATAATGGGTTAAGGGAAGAGGGTGGGGGTTTTATAGCTTAAGTACTCCTTTTTTTTCTTCCTACCATTTGACAAATACATCGTCCTTTCCTTCCCTCTTTCAAAAAAAAGGCCACCGAAAGCTTCCCTCCCTTGTTAGTCGGGCGAGAGTATAGAGCTTTTTCTCAGATGAAGACGATTGCCCAAAAGAAAAATGAATAACAACAACAAATTTTAGAGAGGGAGAAAAGTAGACAGATTTTAGAGAAGGCAGAAGAGATTTCTCTTGGTTTTTTAAGAAGAAAAAAGCTTTTCTTTTTCGCTGCTCTTTACGAACTGAGTTAGGCCTGTATTTATAGGGTTTTAGAAACCCTATACCGTTGAAACTCCCCGCTTAATCTTCTCGCACGTTCTCCAAAACTCACACAATCATTTGAACTTCCCGCACGTTGCACGATTTTCCGAGTTAAAAGGCAAAAATAAAATGCGTGGCGTGGCGAGGAGGGGGGCACGTGCGTGGTGTGGCGAGCGTGTTATCCAGAGCCCAAACAAATTGATTGCCCAAAACACCCCCCTCTTGGGGACCCTCAAAGGATAAAGAGAAGAGAAGCAATTTAAACACCTACCCATTCATTACACTAGTCAACGTGGGACTATTGTTTGAAGACAAATTGCCTTTTTCTCACCACAGCCAACAATTGCCCATCTTCGAACGTGCAATTTCAATTAACTTCTCATCCAATCTTAAACCTGGTAGCTGTCATTCACCAAGCATAGCATCGTTCTCATAAACACGCCCAAAAAATTAAATTTTTTTAAATCAAGCTTTAACCCACGAATCAATAAAAAAATCCATTTTTTTTAGAAAGAAAACCAAATTATAAAAAAGACCCACCTCCAATCCGCAGAACCGAACCAAGATCCCTCGCCTCGATCCTCTTCCCGCCCTCCAGCTGCGCGCACCCAAAAAAAATCAAATCAAATCAAATCAAGAATCAGAGAGACACAAAGAGGGAATTAGAGATCAAGAGCCAGAGAGATTTACAATCTGCGGTTGCTCTTCCATTTTGAGATCCAAGAAACCCTCTTTACGGAATCAGGGGTCGTGGGGGTATCCAAAGGCGAGATCTTGGAGGAGAGAGAAAGAGATAGCTGATTGCTGCTGCTTTTTCCCTCTCTCGCTCTCTTCAGTCTGCAGCGGTTATCGAACTAAGATCGACTTCATTTGAAATTGTAGAGAGACAGAGAGCGGGATGAAGATGGGGGCGGGGTTGGGATCACGATGGTGGATTTCGTCGAGCTGAGAGGATTTCAAATTGATATGGGCCTTAGTGGGCCTAACTTTCACGACATTCTCACGGCTCTTGTTAATACGCCTCATTCCACATATTAACTTTTGGCTTTTATGATGAACCAGTGTGCGTTCCATGCTTTGCACGGCCCCTATATTTATTTCTGCTGCGGTAATTCTGTTTTCTAAATATCATATTTTTTTGTGAATAATATAGTAATATCTTCAAAGTGCTACAATAACACACTTGTGCTGCAGTTTATATTTTTAAATGCTACAGTAATTCGTATTGCTGCAGTGATGATACTACAATAATAATACTATAATAATTCACTGTATTATTTACTGTAGAATGAATAGTAAATCTTTGTACCCTCTTATTATTATAGAGGAATAGACTAGCATATTTGCACGTACTAATGCACGGTGTATGTAATATTGAATTTCCACATGAATCCTATATGTTAATTATATTATGATCAATTAATGTCTATTTACATTTCTGTTAAACAGATACATGTATATAATGCACATCATCTGTCAAAATAATAAGAATCTTTTAAAAAATACATCTATATTTTTTTGAATCTAAAAAAATTATTATTATATCATTCATTTTATTTTCTATCTTTTTATGCATTTAAATAAAATTTATTTTAATTTTATTTACTTTTTATTTTCTCAAAATTTTAGATTGAAGCAAAACAGAAGCTACTATACATAAGAAAATTCATTTGATCTTTATAATTTTATTTACATAATTTTTAAAGTATAATTTTTAGTTCTGACGTAAATTATATATTATATGCATGTTAACTTAGACTCTTGTTTAAAATATTTCACTATATAGCTTACTTGTGTTGCATTTTCCCCCAGTTATATAATCTTTGAAAGGGTTGTGCATGAAATTTTAAATTTGAAAAGAAGATATAATTCACACAATAAATAAGAAGAAGATGGAAGAATGAAAGTGATAAAACTTTCCAGAGAGATGCAACATACACAACAAATGATGTCGAAAAATAACCAAGTTACCCTTACCTTTTATTAAAATAACCCTCTATTCTTTAAGAAATTGAAGGAATAACAATTCATTCCTCTGAATTTGCATTACCCCCACAATATATTTTTTTTACAGAGTAGTATGGAAACTGTATAAAATCATTTGGGTTAAATGATAATTTGGTTGGTCAAATCTATAGTTTATTTAGGTGAGCTTATAAGATAATTTTTCAAAAGTTAGGGTATAGCAACTTCTTAGAATACAGCTTAAAAGTTTTTGTATCCAGTATTTTTCCCATGGTCTTGGGTATGATTCTAGATTGGATTAAAAAAATTTACTTAGTATTTTACCAAACAAATAGATACTAAAATCTTAATTTAAAAGCTAGTTTGATAATAAAGAAAAGCTCTCCCAAACACCCTCTAATAATAATCAGAGCTCACAAGAATTAGGTTAAGGAATAAATTGTTGGCTAAATGGCACTTAAATACCGTAAAGTTTCCTCAATGTGGCACTTAAATACCACAAATTGTAAAAGGTAGCATAAAAAAACCATGAATTGTCCACCGTTAAAAAATAGCTCACAGAATTAATTTTTGGGCATTGTGATGAAAATGCCCCTCATCTTACTTCTATCACCCTCAACGGTTAAAAGTTGACAAAAAATTTCCAAACCTCTATCATTTATATCGAACTTGACAAAATTACCATGCCCCAGATTCGTATCTTGGATCTCGACCAAGGATCAAGAAGAACTCTCACTCTGAGATCTTGGAGAAGGTGGTTCGCGGCCAAGATAGGAGATCTGCAGGGGATTTTGTATTGGATCGGGATACTTTGAGGTAATGCCACTTAGAAACTTGATTTGTTGTTAGATTTTCTTTTCAACTTTAGGTTGTGCTTTGGGATTGTGGTACAAAGATGGTAGTTCTGGTCAATGAGAGTTTGATTTTTTTTTATATGTTGCTTTGGAATGCTCAAAGAGCATATACGATGCATAAAAGAAAAAATCCTCAATGACCCAAAATATGTGATCAATAGAGGGGACAAGTGAGGTGTCACCCTCCTATTGGATAATGAGTTGGCCATCATTAATGATGACCAACTCATTATCCAATAGGAGGGGGGACACCTCACTTGCCCCCCTATTGGTCCCATATTTTAGATCCCTATAGCAAAGCTCTGCATAAAAATGAGACTGCCACGAAGAGTATGAAAAAGTTGAGTAAGGAGGCAAATGAAAACTTGAACAAGCTTGACAAAGAAACTTGGACAAGATAACATTTCCTAATAGATATAAAGTGTGATTTAATATGCAATAATATTTGTGAAGCCTTCAATAAATTCATATAATTGGAGGCAAGTGATAAAGTAATAATCACCATGTTGGAAATGATTAGAAGACTGATGCAAATTAGGTTTCTAAAGAAGAAGACAATGGCATCAAATTGGTCAGAAGGTGTTTTGTCCAAGAATTGCAGAGATAATTTGGTTGGTCAAATCTATAGTTTATTTAGGTGAGCTTATAAGATAATTTTTCAAAAGTTAGGGTATAGCAACTTCTTAGAATACAGCTTAAAAGTTTTTGTATCCAGTATTTTTCCCATGGTCTTGGGTATGATTCTAGATTGGATTAAAAAAATTTACTTAGTATTTTACCAAACAAATAGATACTAAAATCTTAATTTAAAAGCTAGTTTGATAATAAAGAAAAGCTCTCCCAAACACCCTCTAATAATAATCAGAGCTCACAAGAATTAGGTTAAGGAATAAATTGTTGGCTAAATGGCACTTAAATACCGTAAAGTTTCCTCAATGTGGCACTTAAATACCACAAATTGTAAAAGGTAGCATAAAAAAACCATGAATTGTCCACCGTTAAAAAATAGCTCACAGAATTAATTTTTGGGCATTGTGATGAAAATGCCCCTCATCTTACTTCTATCACCCTCAACGGTTAAAAGTTGACAAAAAATTTCCAAACCTCTATCATTTATATCGAACTTGACAAAATTACCATGCCCCAGATTCGTATCTTGGATCTCGACCAAGGATCAAGAAGAACTCTCACTCTGAGATCTTGGAGAAGGTGGTTCGCGGCCAAGATAGGAGATCTGCAGGGGATTTTGTATTGGATCGGGATACTTTGAGGTAATGCCACTTAGAAACTTGATTTGTTGTTAGATTTTCTTTTCAACTTTAGGTTGTGCTTTGGGATTGTGGTACAAAGATGGTAGTTCTGGTCAATGAGAGTTTGATTTTTTTTTATATGTTGCTTTGGAATGCTCAAAGAGCATATACGATGCATAAAAGAAAAAATCCTCAATGACCCAAAATATGTGATCAATAGAGGGGACAAGTGAGGTGTCACCCTCCTATTGGATAATGAGTTGGCCATCATTAATGATGACCAACTCATTATCCAATAGGAGGGGGGACACCTCACTTGCCCCCCTATTGGTCCCATATTTTAGATCCCTATAGCAAAGCTCTGCATAAAAATGAGACTGCCACGAAGAGTATGAAAAAGTTGAGTAAGGAGGCAAATGAAAACTTGAACAAGCTTGACAAAGAAACTTGGACAAGATAACATTTCCTAATAGATATAAAGTGTGATTTAATATGCAATAATATTTGTGAAGCCTTCAATAAATTCATATAATTGGAGGCAAGTGATAAAGTAATAATCACCATGTTGGAAATGATTAGAAGACTGATGCAAATTAGGTTTCTAAAGAAGAAGACAATGGCATCAAATTGGTCAGAAGGTGTTTTGTCCAAGAATTGCAGAGACACTTGAATCAGTTGATAGACTATCAAGGGAGAAGACTTTTGCACGGTGGATGGGGAAAAGAGAATATGAAGTGGGGGATGGTTTAGGTTATATGTCTGTGAATATAGAGAAGAAATCATGTGGTTGTAAAAAAGTGGGATCTAGTGGGCTGCCTTGTATTCATGCATACTAATGCTTGAGGCATGTGAGAATCAAAGCCTATGATATAGCAGATCGATGATTACTTCAATAAGTTCCTATATGGCTGCTGTTGATAATAGTGTATTGTAGTGGGTTTTAGTCCCACATTGCTTGGGAGAACAAACCTCACACTCCTCTACTTGTATAAATATATGTGCACACTCAATATTCAATTCAAGGGAAATTTACCCAAGATTCTCTCTCTCTCTCTTACTTTAACATGGTATCAGAGCTAGGGCTATTTCCCTTTCAATAAAATTTTTAACGCTTTTGCGTTCTTTTGCCAAATCTTGGCCTTATTGCTTTGCAGCCGTTTAATGTTTTATTTTTTTTATTTTTATTTTTAATTATTTGGCGTTCATCTGCCAGATATTTTGGCCTTGTCGTTTTGCGGCCTCTTAACGCGTTTTGCGTTCTCGTTTAACCTTCGGGTTCTATTTTAAACCTTCGGGTTTCATTCTAACCTTCGGGTTCTATTTTAAACCTTCGGGTTTCATTCTAACCTTCGGGTTCTATTTTAACGGCATTGTCGTTTCAAGACCGTCTCTCGGTCTCAAATTAACGGCATCGTCGTTTCAAGCCGTCTCTCGGCCTCAAACGAACGACATTAGTAACAGCATCTCGACATCTTAACGTCTCAAGATTGCTGTTATGGCTCCTTCAGAGAAGATTCCCAAACCACCTTTGCCCCTCAATGATCAAAGTGACTGGGCAGGGTGGTCCACCATTGTCACCAATGCCTTGCGTGGCGCTGGTTTGCTTGATCATCTCACCAGTACGGGACCAGTTCCACCGTCCATCAGCACTGTTGCTTCATCCAGTACTATTGCCTCTGGCAGTGGTGATGTCGATCTTCAGACTGCTCGTGCTCTCTATGTCAAGGAGAGTTCAGAGTGGCAATTGCAGGAATTTCGTGTTATGGATTATCTCACTCGCTGTGTTGGCTCTGGTCTCACTGTCGAGATTGGCTCGCTTCCCTCTGCTCAGGCCATGTGGACTCGTCTCACTGAGCGTTTCACTGAGTGCTCGGGTGCACGGGAGGCATATCTTCTGCAACGCATTTCTCTACAACGCAAAGGTAGTTCATCTCTGCAGTCCCATTTTGGACAAATGCAAGCTTTTTGGACAGAGTTACGCTCCATGCTTCCTGGACGTAATTCCACATATGAAGACTGGCTAGCCTGGTACGAACGGCATGAGGTGCATCAATTGTTTCAGTCCCTTCCTGAATATTCAACTATGGCTGATCAACTACTTCACCAGCCTCAATTTCCGACTTTGGCCTCAGTTATGGGAGCTCTCACTGCTTATGAGACCCGGCAGCAGACAGCACGACTCAATTTGTCAACAGACACTCCTACCTCTTCACTCGAGACTGTTTTGTCTGTACCTGTCACTGCTCCTGTTATGAATTATACTTCTCCACAGGCTCCCTCTCCACAGGCTCGATCTAAGCTCTCTTGCAAATATTGTAAGAAGGAAGGACACCGCATTGAGACATGCTTCAAGCTTCATCCTGAGTTACGTTCCTCAGGTACTGGACGTGGTCGGCGACCCCCTCAGTCTCAACCCTCTCGTACACCAGGATTGTTGGCCAATGCTATACCTTCTACTACTTCAGACTCTACTATTCAAGCTATTGAAAGTCTTCGCCGTCAACTTGATGCTTTTCAACATATCACCTCTACATCCGCCGCACAACTCTCTGGTATGCATTTTGCTGGTTCTTCAGCTAATCCTTCAGTCTCTGGTATGAATGATCTCTGGATTTTTGACTCTGGTTGTTCCTTTCATATGACTTGTAATGCCTCACTTTTATCCTCTGTCTTTACTTCATCCTCTCTTCCTCCTATCTACACAGCTGCTGGACAACCATTGTCCATTACTCAGTATGGCTCTATTACCCCACAAAATGATCCATCTGGTCGTCTAACACTTGGTCCCGTCTATGTGGCTCCACAATTGTGCTTGAATTTAATTTCTATTAGCTCTTTATGCATGGCGGGCCTGTTTGTCTCATTTTCTTCTGATACTTGTATTGTGCAGGATCCACAGACGGGCAAGACGGTTGGGGCGGGTCGTAGGAGGCACAAACTGTATTTTCTGGAATATCTTCACCTTCCAGAGTCCATACGTCCACGTTCTCTTGTTGCTTCTCTTTGTTCGTCAAAACCCTCTACCTCGCTTCCTGCCAATTTATGGCATAGACGACTTGGTCATGTGTGTAATAAAAGGCTGGAGAGTCTTATTCAGTCTGGAGTACTTGGTCCTGTATCATCTAGTTCTAGTATTGAGTCATGTGCTGGTTGCAAATTGGCTAAATTCACTGCTTTACCATTTAAAATGAGTACATCTGTATCCACTTCCTTATTTGATTTAGTACATTCTGATATTTGGGGGCCAGCTCCTTTGCCTTCTTCATCTGGCTACTTATATTATGTTAGTTTTATCGACGATTTCTCTCGTTTTACATGGGTTTACCTACTTAAGAATCGCTCTGACGTACTTACTGCTTATCAAGCCTTCACTGCTATGATTTTCACTCAATGGCAATCTCGTATTAAAGTTTTTCGTTCTGATTGTGCCAAAGAGTACCTATCCTCTGCCATGCGCTCTATCATGTCCTCTCATGGGACTATCTTTCAACAGTCATGTCCCTACACTCATGAGCAAAATGGTGTTGCTGAACGCAAACATCGTCATATCCTCGATACTGCCCGATCAATGCTCATTTCTTACTCTGTTCCTCGTCGTTTCTGGGCTGAGGCTATTCTCACCGCGACTCATGCCATTAATATCACTCCATCTAGCTCTCTTTCCGGTGCTACTCCTTATAGTCGTGTTTATACTCATCCTCCCCGTTATGATCTAGTTCGCGTTTTTGGTTGTCGATGTTTTGTTTTTCTGCCATCTCACGAACGTGATAAATTGTCTCCCAGAGCAGTTTCTTGTGTTTATTTAGGAATTAGTTCAGAACATCGAGGTTATCGTTGTTATGATCCCGCAACTCGTCGAGTTCATATATCTCGTCATGTTCAGTTCGAAGAGGATTCTCCATATTATTCTACTTCTGATGACTTTAATTTCCTCCACTCTACCGATCATGCTTCCCCGTCCACTGCATCACCCACTTCTTCACCTCAATTTTCCTTTCGAGATCTCCCTGACATCTCTCCCTCTCCTTCTGTTGACTCTTCCTCACCTGAGTCTTCTCTTACACCATCTAATCCATATCCTGTGGACACAACTCTCACTCCAGAAAATACTGTTGATCTTCATGCACCTGCGCCAGCATCTCCCCCGCCTGAGGTTCCTCTTGCTCTTCGTCGAGGCAAACGCCCACATGTCATGCCTGCCCGGTATGCTTCTGTTACTTCTTATTCACCTATCTTTCATAACTTTCTTGCTGCCATTCATACTATTGTTGAGCCAAAGTCCTTCCAAGAGGCAGTTCAAATTCCAGAGTGGCGACAAGCTATGGCTGAGGAATTTCAAGCATTTCAGCAAACTCATACCTGGGATATTGTTCCCTGTCCTCCTGGGATCTCTCTTGTTGGCAGTAAATGGGTTTATAAGGTCAAGTTTCGTCCTGATGGCACCATTGAACGTCGAAAAGCTCGTTTAGTGGCTAGAGGTTTTACTCAGCAACAAGGTATTGATTATGAGGAGACCTTTGCTCCTGTTGCTCAGATGCCCACTGTGCGTACTCTCCTTGCGGTCGCTGCTGCTCATCGTTGGCCCTTATACCAGATGGATGTCAAAAATGCTTTTCTTCATGGCTCTTTATCAGAGACCGTATATATGCAACCGCCTCCAGGGTCAAATATTCCTCCGGGACATGTATGTCTCCTTCGTCGTGCTGTTTATGGTCTCAAACAGGCACCCCGCGCTTGGTTTGAGTGTTTTCGCGATGTTGTGCTCAAAGCGGGCTTTATAGAAAGTCATCAAGATGCTTCTCTGTTTGTTCGCACTACATCGCGTGGCAGGGTTTTATTACTCATCTATGTAGATGATATGATCATTACAGGTGATGATATGACAGGTATACAATACGCAAAATCTCAGTTGCAACAACAGTTCCACATGAAGGATCTTGGATCTCTTCGGTATTTCCTTGGTCTAGAAATTTCTCAAGGCCCGCGGGGTGTATTACTGTCTCAACAGAAGTATCTCTCAGATATTCTAAATCAAGCTGAGTTAACTGATAATACAACTGTCGATACTCCACTCCAGCAGAATGTCAAACTTTGCTCTACTGACGGTGAGCCTCTATCTGATCCTACCCGATATCGACATCTTGTTGGTCAGTTGGTCTATTTGTGCATCTCTCGACCAGATATCTCTCATGCTGTTGGTATTGTCAGTCAATTTGTTAGTGCCCCACGTTCTGTACACTATGCTGTCTTATTACGGATTCTTCGGTACCTCCGGGGTACTAGCACTCGCTCACTTTTGTTTCCTGCTACATCTAAGTTAGAGCTTTGTGCATATTCTGATGCTGATTGGGCTGGTGATCCAACTACCAGAAAGTCTACCACAGGTTATTGTATATTTCTTGGTGATTCCCTTATTTCCTGGCGAAGTAAGAAACAAGATGTTATTGCTCTTTCCAGTACTGAGGCAGAGTATCGTGCAATGTCCACAACAGCTAAAGAGATTATTCATCTTCGTCGCCTTCTCAGTGATTTCGGTATTTCTGTTACGACTCCTACTCCTCTCTACTGTGATAATAAGAGTGCCATCCAGATTGCTAATAATCCAGTATTTCATGAAAGGACCAAACATATTGAGATCGACGCTCATTTTGTCCGTCACCAAGTTATCAAGGACAAGACAATTCTACTTCCTCATGTTTCATCCGCTGATGAGCTTGCAGATTTCTTCACAAAGGCCTTACCTGTTCATCGGTTCCAGTTTCTTGTACGCAAACTCACTTTGTTTGATCCAACATGAGTTTGAAGGGGGCTGTTGATAATAGTATATTGTAGTGGGTTTTAGTCCCACATTGCTTGGGAGAACAAACCTCACACTCCTCTACTTGTATAAATATATGTGCACACTCAATATTCAATTCAAGGGAAATTTACCCAAGATTCTCTCTCTCTCTCTCTTACTTTAACAGCTGCTTATGTAGGAAATATATCTCAAATTCCTAATTCAAGATTTTGGGAGGAAATTGAATTGGATCCAGTTATACACCCTGAATTAAGGAAGAAGGCTGGTAGTCCAAAGAAGTAGAAAAGAAAGGTTGCACATAAGCTACAAAATCAAGATCAAATAAGGAGATTTGGTCAAGTCAAGACATGTTCAAGTGCAAGAAAATTGGACATTATATAAGGAGTCATACTAATGAGAGAGTAGAGATAACAAGACCAAAAAAAGAAGAGGGGAAAGCCATCAGAAAAAGCTGATACCGCAGATTTAACTACTCAAGAAACAACTCAAATGTAGGCGTCAAAAATTGCCGATAGGTCCCCGCACGCAGCTTGAGACAGAGAGAAGATGATGAACGTTCCTATCCGAGTCACAGAAGCTCATTTGACGTCGACAATCGTATGAAGTGAGTCGACGGACTATGTGAAGTAACGGAGCTGCAGAACAACGAGGAAACGAACTGATCGGGAGCTCCGTGTCACTTACAAAAGATGAAATGCCTTCCATATCCCATCCACTCCACAGATGATTCAATCATGGGATCTTGTAGATCTTCTCGACGGCTTTCTGACGCATCTTGAATCGCATGATTCCGAGTTCGGACGACGAAGATACGGCGAAAACGGACGAAACACGCAAGACTACGTCCCGGGACTCGGCGAGACACCCAGAGGTGTCTCGGCCAACCCGAGACACCCAAATGTGTCTCGGCCAAGTTGAGACACCCAGAGGTGTCTCGGATTGTATTAATCCCATAGAAAATCTCCACGATGTCTTCTACCTGACCGTAGCAATAGATTTCCCCCTGTATCGGGTTTAGATCTTTTGCACTAGCGTATGACAGTTGAGAGAAGGAGCAGAACACACTGCTGTTTTGCGTTTGTCGTCTCTCTTCGAGACCGACGATGTTAAACCTAAAGCCGTTGACACAATATCCTCCATAATGCTTAACCACATTAGAAGGACCTCTGGCATATAAACAAACTTTCTCAGGAAGGTTAATCTCATTCGTAATCCATTTGTCAACCTTAAGAAAAGAAGCAAATAGTTTACATATCTGTTGGCAGGCACATATATTTGATATACGATGTGTCTCGGCCAAGTTGAGACACCCAGAGGTGTCTCGGATTGGCCGAGACACCCATGAGTGTCTCGGCCAAGCCGAGACATCCAAATGTGTCTTAGACTTTGTAGAGCGATTTTGGCCATGGTTCACTTCGAATCTGAAGAAACTCAAAACATGAAAGTTGTAGATCTCCTCGTTAGATTTCCAATACATCTTGGATCAGGTCATTTGGAGATCATATGAGAAAGATAAAACCAAAATACCAAAGATAGTACAAACTGCCTCAGAATTCCGAGACAGTGTTGGTGTCTCGGAGAAGAATGACGATTTTGGCCATGATCCGATTCGAATCTGAAGAAACTCAAAACATAAAAGTTGTATATCTCTTTGTCAGCTTTCCAATACATCTAGAATCAGGTTATTTGAAGGTCATATGAGAAAGTTATGACTAAATTACCCGAGATACTTCAAAGTGTCTCGGCCAAGCCT